>NW_027185263.1:275000-362500 GCF_022577435.1 Embiotoca jacksoni | reverse complement strand
CTGTCTCTGGATGTCGGCCATCTGCTCTTTGTTTTGATTCTCTGCAGACGAGCTCAGGTCCTGCAGTTTGACATTCAGCTGCTCGGACTGGACCTTCATCTTCACCCTGAAGACGCCACAGGATCAGAGAGCAGCGCCTGATAAGCACCTGGTACCGGTTCTGGTACCGGTTCTGTTTACGCTACCACCTCCGTCGAGGTTCCCAGTGAGCTCGGACGATACTAAAAGGTGAGACACTCGTAGTTCGTGTCATGTCCCACCGTCACTGCTCAGTTAGTTTTCTTCAAACACTCGGAAGCTTTGCACCCTGTAAGTGTGAAAACTCTCAAGCCCCGCCCACCTGAAAACATAAAAGGTGTTACACTCGTGCGACCGAAGCTCGAAGGAGAGCCACGAAGCCCGCGATGAACTTTATCAACGAATGTTCTGTCGTAGACGTGAACCAAGATTTTGCTGTTGATTCTGAAAATGACGTCACAGCAGTTTCATGTGGCGTTGCTATAGTAACACCGCCGCCTCAAGGAGAACGATCTAGCCTGAGTCCGCCCCACCTGTTGCTCACAGCTTCAGTGTTTTTCTGCTGTGATTGTAGTCTGGATACGGACCAGTCGGCGACTAGTCTCGGTGGTTAGGTGCGTTTGTCCCGCCTCTTTTTCACTCTGATTGGACGGCTCGGTTGAAATGTGACCGTGACGAGTGCAGCGCTTTCACCCCAAAAGTTGAAAACAATTTTTAACTCTCAGTGACCAGAAAAAAAATCAACTAACTGTCATCGCAGAAAAACAAACAACGCAACAACTGGCCGACGCCTACGACTGCTAGCGATTCTCTGCAGAGCGTAGTGAAATATTTACAAAGTGAATTTGTGTCGGGGAACGTTAGGTTAGCTACGACCCTGATAGGAACAGCGGGTCGAGTCGAGACCGTCGGTGGAAATCTGTCTTTACTGAACCAAGTCGTGCAGTCACACCCCTACTGGATGCTTCAGGTACTGACGCGTCACCGCTGTTATAAACTGCCGCCAGCAGGTGGCGCTTGTGACTCCCACACTTACTTGTCACAGCTGAACTTGGAGTCGAGGTCCTGCAGGTTTTTGTCCCACTGCTGCCGCCAACTCCAGATGCGTTTGTCCTGCTGCGCCCGCCGACCCTCCACCTGCTGCAGGTGACCGGCCTGCACCTGAGCCGCCTGAAGCTCCACCTCCTGCAGCTCACGCACCATCTTCTGCAACAACAAAACCAGCAGGTTGACGATGCGGCGCGGCGGACGTGACGAGCGGCGGACCGAAAACCTTTTCACCTCCACGACGCTGTCCAGGTCGTCCAGCCGCCGGACGAACGTCTGATGCAGCACGCCGCTGTCTTTACGCAGCTCGCCATCACGGGTCTGACGGAGAGTCGTCCTCCAGCCGTCGCTGAGCTTCAGCAGGTTCCCCACCGTGTCCCTCTGCTCCTTCTGCAGCTTGTCCTGATCACAGAAACGCAGAGTCAGCAGGGAACAGAAGGTTTCTATCGGCTTCCTTCACGTTTCACTTCATCGAGACTGTTCAAAATGTTTTGGCAAAATTCCTGCGTTTTTCATCATGAACTGAAGCTCCAATTAAAGTATTATGACATAAAGTCTCCTTTCAAAATAAAAGTGGCTTTATTGCCAAAAATAAGTGTTCATTTCTGACGAGCAGGGCTCCGCCTCCTCTCCTCGCACCATCAAAACAAACTTCTGCTAGGTAACCGCAAAAACAGGAAGTGCACGCTACACGTCGGGGATCCAGCGGGTCGGCCGCGAGGGTTCGCATATTCCTGCTTGCAGTTTTATTTTTTTTCTCGATCTCGTTCCTTATTCTTCTTCTTCAAAAAAAAGATCTTTTTTTTTTGGCGGCTTTAACATCTTCAAAAACTCATGAAAGTTGGTTCCTGACTTGTGCAAAGTTTCGTGAGGTTTGAAGCATCGTTTGACCTTAAACATCAACTTCCTGTGTCACGGCCAAACATCAAACTTAGCCGCATCACCCTGACTATATTATATACTATATACTCTATACAATATACTCTATACTCTATACAATATACTATATACTCTATACTATATACTCTATACTATATACTCTATACAATATACTCTATACTCTATACTCTATACTATATACTCTATACTATATACTCTATACAATATACTCTATACTCTATACTATATACTCTATACTATATACTCTATACAATATACTCTATACTATATACTATATACTCTATACTATATACTCTATACTATATACTCTATACTATATATTGTATACTCTATACTATATACAATATACTATATACTCTATACTCTATACTATATACTCTATACTATATACTCTATACAATATACTATATACTCTATACTATATACTCTATACTATATACTCTATACAATATACTCTATACTCTATACTATATACTCTATACTATATACTCTATACTATATATTGTATACTCTATACTATATACAATATACTATATACTATGTACAATATACTATATAATATATACTATATACAAAAATGAATTTTGGGTCACTTTTTGGACGACATACTGACTTTTTTTTTATCACATTTTGGAGTATGACCTTTTTCTGAACTGACATGCCTCAAGTTACTTCTCATTGTGACTAACTCTAACCAGTGCACAATGGAAAAAAAAAAAAAGTCTCTTTTGGACTTTTATTTATTAGGTTTGTATTGTTGTTGTTTGGTATTAGTATGACTGCATGTACAGTCGAACCCGTGTGGAGTTCCTTAGAGGGACTCGCCTTAGGAGGTCTCGCCCTCCATGAACCACATGGCTTAACCATAGAGGGATTCACTCTCCATGAACTGTGAACCATGGGGCTTATTAAGGGGACTTGACCTCAGCAAACAATCAACCATGTATGTTATCTTGAACCTGTGTCCTCATGAGGTCATTTCCAGCTCAGAGTCGGCGTCGTAGACCTTCGGCAATCTTCGGTGCAGAGGAATGAGTCGCGGCAGGAGGAAGTGTTTCAAGAGTTCACTCAGAGCTTCCAGAGACTCAGTCAACAGTCTGGTTAACTCAACAGGTAAAAGATTCTCCTTCACCAAGGTTGATATTAATGGTTCAGATTCCAGCTGTTGATGGTGATTCAACTTTTACTGAAGTTGAAACGTTTGGAGAAATTGAAAAAGTTTTGCATTCACAACACATTACAGGAAGATATTTAATATCACTGCAGACCTCCTTGAAAACACGTATATCTACTATCCAAAGAATGTCTGCGGCAATTTTTGTCACATTTGAATGAATATTTGTGGACGGTGGAGTTGTAGGTTGCAGTGAGACAAAGATTTTTCACAATGCTTTGTAACTCCTGGGAAGATTGGTGGTGCAGTGGTTAGCACTGCTGCCTCCCAATGAGAAGGTTTGGAGTTTAATCCCCCCCATTGTCATGACTTAAAAAAAAATTCAGAAGTCATGTCTGACTTTGAAAAAGACGGTCATTTTTTTAACGACATGCCATAGCATGACTTTTGGGTCACTTGTTGGCCGCCACGCCACGGGCACACCGATCGACGAAAACCAATTTATATGGCAACTTTGAATTTCAAACATGTTTAGAGTGCACAGACTAAATTTCAAGTCAGTCCAACAAAATCTGAAGGAGGATTTTGTTAAAGTACAACATGTGCGAATTGCCAAAAATGGCAACTAAATTCAAAATGGCGGACTTCCTGTTGAGTTGATGTAATGGTGCGTTGGAACTTTTTTGTATGTCTCGGTGTGATACACATGTCCACCGAATTTCTTGCATGTAGGTAAATGGAGCCACTGGGGCATCTGTTTAGGGGGCGCTAGTGAGCCATTTGGCCACACTCACTCGTGACTACACTAAAATACAAAATTTTTCACCAGGAGAGACACGTGTACCAACTTTCATGAGTTTTTGAATATGAGAAAGCCTCCAAAAATGTAGTTGTTTACGGAGAATCATAATAATCGCTAGGATAACAACACGGCTTTCACACCATCGGTGCTCGGGCCCTGACATCGGTGCTCGGGCCCTAATAATGTGTAGAAACTTCTGAAGGGTTCACAGACTGCAGATTTAACACTAATCAAACCTTCACACGCAGGACATGAAACAGTTATTCCTGAAGATGAAGGTGTGCGATGGGAAAGTCTTCCTCTGACCTTCAGAAACAGCGTGAGCGTCTCCTCCTTCTTCTTGGCCATCTCCTCCTCAGCCTGAGTCCTCTGCTGCAGCTGAACCAGTCGCTCCGCCTCCGTCTTCCTCACGCCTTTCTTCGCTTTCTTCGGCATGGTCCCTCCTCTTCCTCCTCGTCCTCCTCTTCCTCACACTGCAGCTGGTTTGTTGCACTATTTGTAAAATAAGAGAATAGATTATGCTGTTCTTTTATTCAGGAGTGGAGGGAGTCTAGTGATTTAGGTTTAGTGATGTGGATAGCGGCCTAAGGGTTGGACAGCGCCCCCTGTGGTCGTGGTAACAAAATACAGAGATGTGGATTTTGACTCTTTAAAGTATTGAACTTTATATAAAATAAAACCGTGGCTAACCGGCTTTCATAACAACATGGAAGCACAAACAGTCTGAAAAATATATAAAATGTCAACGCAGATGGGCAACGAACACTTGCACGAAGAGAATCAGGGTTATATTAAAGAACAAAATAACGAGGAGGATTTAAAAAAAAATTGTGCTATCGAGAAAACACACAAAACCTCAAGAATAAAGTCCAGAATTTAAGAATTAAGTTGAAATTTTGAAGAATAAAGTAAAAAATTTCAGAATACAATCGAAATTTAAATAATTGATAGAACAAAGTCCAAAAGTCAAATTTTAAGAATAAAGTCTAAACAAACTGTCACGTGATGTAACACGAGCCTGTCTGTGAACGTGACGTCACTGGTATTTAAATCAGTTGGCAGGTAGCCGTTAGCTGTTAGCAGTTCAACTTCTACTTCAGCTTATTAAATGTTAGCTGTTAGTTATCGCTCCGTTTGAATCCAGTTTTGCACCGTCAGGTGATTTAACGTCACCGCGTGCTGAGTGAACTCACCTGGCGGCGGACAACCTGAAACGTGTCGGAACCTCAGCAGGAAGCTGAAGGCGCTGCGGTGTGTTTGTGCTCTGTCTCCATGGCAACAGGTCCACAGACGACCCTCCGTGTTCGACGGTCACGTGATTCATAATGACTCGTTTCACAGTTATTTGATGGAATTGTTGGGGGGGGGGGAGGGGGGGTGGTTGCGTCACAGCGCCTCTTGACGTCACACGAGGCTCTTCGCTCGATGTTATTTACTCTAAGCGGGTTATTTACTATATTTACACCGCGTTTTGGAAAATGAAGTCGGCCGAATCAACTATTATCACCTCTGGATTTACTGACAACTGTCACTGAATATTTTTCTTACCAAAGAAGACGTTAAAACCAGATTATTCTCAGGTGAGTTCTGGAGTTATTTCTTTTCTGTTTGAACACTGAATTGCTGCTTCTCATGGAGGCAGGACATTATTCCCTCTGTTAAACTAACCGAGAGAAAGGTACATTTTAAAAGATGGTGACCTGTTAAAAACCTTGTTGTCGTGTCCTGCTTTTAAATGGTTGATGTGGAGCTCGTAGCGCTACCGGGGGATTAGCTCAGATGGTAGAGCGCTCGCTTAGCATGCGAGAGGTAGCGGGATCGATGCCCGCATCCTCCAGCATTATGTTTTCGTGGGTATAATGTAGTTGCGAGTGTGTGAATTTTGGATGTAATCTATGCAAATTCAATTCTTACTAGTAATACCAATTTGTAAATTAAAACTGCAAGCAGTGATATGCGCGCCCTCGCACGCTGCACATCGGGGGTACAGCGGGTCGGATACAAAGGTCGGATACAAAGGTCCGCATATTCCCCCTTGCAGTTATAATTTTTTTTCTCGATTTAATTCCTTATTCTTCTTTTTTAAAAAAAGGCTTTTTATGGCGGCTTTAACAAGATCATGCTGAATAGAAACCGACAGAAACGTCATCAGTGTTACTTGAGATGCAGTTCTGAAGCCTCAGAGACTGTACTCCAGGCCTGTCAATCAAACAGCCCCACCCACAAACATAGCTGCGTTTGATGCTGTTTGAATGGTAGTCTACTGGAGGCAGCCCCTAGTGGCCCTCGGTGGGATTGAACTTAACAGCACTTTTGCATTGGCTTCACTTTTCAGAACCGGAGAATGCGAACGTTTCTCATATAGTCTGGTTTTGCCTCCGTTCGGTGTTACACTGAAATCTGTCCCCCGTCAGTTAACACATTAAACAGTGAGCTGCCTTTAGCGATACGTAGCCACCGTTAACATGAAGAGGTTTTTACTGTTTTGAAGAAGCGTGCAACTATAGCTACCTTTATAAGCTGTTGCTAAGTAGCCACTGTTAGCTTTACACACAAACCTTTTTGCATGATGTAATAATGTTGACAGGTCCACGACTCACTAGCACCCCCTGTGGTACGAAGTGGTATTTAGGAGACAAGCAGCACCAAGACTAGCCGGTTAGCATGCTAATTTCAGTACATGTCTCTAACAAATAATTTTACATTTAATACTAAATTTAATATCACACAGATTGCACCTTTTAACATCTGCTGTGTGTGTGTTGTAATGTCACGGTCTACTTTTCTATGTGTAAAACAATTATTGCATCATGAAATATTTTCATTTTAAGATCTTAAGATTTTAAGACATTTTAAGACATTTTAAGGGCGGCACGGTGGTGCAGCGGTTAGCACTGTCGCCTCACAGCAAAAAGGTTCCAGGTTCGAATCCGGTCCTGGGCCTTTCTGTGCGGATTTTGCATGTTCTCCCTGTGCTTGCGTGGGTTCTCTCCGGGTTCTCCAGCTTCCTCCCATCATCCAAAAACATGCACCTCAGGTCAGGTTACCTGGCGCCGCCCTAGTGGCAGCCTGCTGCAGCAGCTCCCCCCTGAGAGCCCCCCCCCTGAGAGCCCCCCTGCTGTAGTGAAGACATTTCCCCTCGGGGATTAATAAAGTGTATAAAATTAAAAAAAATAATAAAAATCAAACAAACAGTTTCTAAAGTGTTGACACGTCCTTTCAGAATAAACCAGCTGCGGGTCCTCAGGTGTTTTATTGTGAAATGTCCTGGATCGATGGTTTTGGAGCTGCAGGACGGGACTTGCTCTCAGATCAGCAGTCCAACAGGAAAACACCCAAATAAGGCCCGAGGAAGTGATGACGCCGCTGGAAGAGAGCCATGTGACGTCGAACCTGAAAAAACGAGCCGACCCGTGACGTGTCTCCGGGGTTTCCGGCCATGGCGGCGGGCTGCGCTCCCTGTCCGCCGTGTTCCCGCTGCACTCCGGCGGACACTTGACTCTCACGGAGCCGGACTGAAGTCTGGACCGAACCGGGTCGTCCACGCTCCGCAAAGCACAGCACAGACGGAGCAGAGAGAGGCGGTAGCCCGGGCCGAAGCTCCCGGCTCTGACCAAATATGGGCTTCCTCCCGGCCATATTTGGGAATATACGTCACGCAGGAGTCTTTATAAAGCCGGGAATCCTCATTGAGGACTTGACAGAACTGAAGTTCAAGTGGAGAGCGTCTGCACGTGGAAACACCGGCCACACAACCGGAAACAAACATCTGCTGTTGTTGACGTTCCCCGTTGACGCAGCAGCGTCACAAACACCTGAAAACAACCGTGTAAACATCTCAGGACCCCGGACCTCTCAACCCTCCAGCATTGGCTTCCTCCGAGCATCACCGGCCCCAGCAGCAGCAGCAGCCCGGGCAGAGCGCCTCTCCACGGGGTTCGGGAGCGGACACCGTCTCGGTCCCCCAGCAGGAACAGCTCCAGGAGCGGCTGAGCTCCACTACCGCCTCCTCCTCTTCCTCCTCTTCCTCCGGGGAGATGGCTGCGACCAAAGCAGAGCTGCTTCTGTCCGCCCTGCAGATCTCCGATCCTCTGTCCGGCTTCCTGCCGCCGCTCTCCCCGCTGGACGGCTACCCGAAGCTGGAGGAGCTGCAGATGCTGCTGCAGAGCGCCGCGGCCGGAGGCTCGCTGCTGGCCGGGGCGGCAGCCGAGGGACCCGGGCTGCCGAGCGGAGATCCCGGGGAGTACGGAGGTGAGCAGCGGGGAGGGAGCGGTGGTGTGTGTGTGTGTGTGTGTGGTGTGTGTGTGTGTGTGTGTGTGTGTGTGTGTGTGTACGTCCCTGAACGACACATTAAGACCCACATGAATGTTCCACGTGCAGATGAAATGAAACAAAACGAGTCAGTTAAATATGAACTTTTCCATGCAGACAGAGAGGACTGCTGCTGTCAGCATTTAAAGTGTTTCTGCACAAAAAACTGAGGAAACGTTGAGAAATGAAATGATGTGAGTTATTAAAGCTGCTTTTAAACCGGAAGATCTTTTCAGAAGATGATTTCAGGATCTTTAATTTTACCTGCTGAAGTGAAAGAGAACAAACTGTCAGGATGAATGAGATGAAGAGTGTTTGTGTGCAGCAGCTGTCAATCAGAAGCCTCCGACTGAGATACATCATGTTACAATAAATACATGTTAAATTAAATAAATAAATACTTGTTAAATTAAATAAATAAATACATGTTAAATTAAATAAATAAATACATGTTAAATTAAATAAATAAATAGATGTTAAATTAAATAAATAAATACTTGTTAAATTAAATAAATAAATACATGTTAAATTAAATAAATAAATACATGTTAAATTAAATAAATAAATAGATGTTAAATTAAAAAATGAATACTTGTTAAATTAAATAAATAAATACATGTTAAATTAAAAAATGAATACTTGTTAAATTAAATAAATAAATACATGTTAAATTAAAAAATGAATACTTGTTAAATTAAATAAATGAATACATGTTAAATTAAAAAATAAATACATGTTAAATTAAAAAATGAATACTTGTTAAATTAAATAAATAAATACATGTTAAATTAAAAAATGAATACATGTTAAATTAAATAAATAAATACATGTTAAATTAAAAAATGAATACTTGTTAAATTAAATAAATAAATACTTGTTAAATTAAATAAATAAATACATGTTAAATTAAAAAATGAATACTTGTTAAATTAAATAAATAAATACATGTTAAATTAAAAAATGAATACTTGTTAAATTAAATAAATGAATACATGTTAAATTAAAAAATAAATACATGTTAAATTAAAAAATGAATACTTGTTAAATTAAATAAATAAATACATGTTAAATTAAATAAATACATGTTAAATTAAATAAATTCATGTTAAATTAAATAAATAAATACATGTTAAATTAAATTAATAAATACATGTTAAATTAAATAAATAAATACATGTTAAATTAAATAAATAAATACTTGTTAAATAAAATAAATAAATACATGTTAAATTAAATAAATACATGTTAAAATAAATACATGTTAAATAAATACATGTTAAATTAAATAAATACATGTTAAATTAAATAAATAAATACATGTTAAATTAAATAAATGAATACACATTAAAATGAATAAATAAGATTTATAAATGAAGTCGATCACCTGTGACGTGTGTCTGACCTGCTCTTCCTCTTCTCTCCTCCTCTTCCTCTCAGACTCTCTGTCGGACCTCTCGGACCTGCAGGGCCTCCCCCCTTTCACCCCCCGCCTCACCCCTCTGGCCTACAGCGGCCGCTTCACCTTCGAGCCGTCAGTCTCGGCCTCTGGCGGCGGCGGTCTGTGGGCGGAGCCTCTGCTTAGCCTGTTTACGGGGTTGGTCAGCATGACGGCTCCGCCCCCTGCGGCCTGCAGCCTGTCCTGCCCTTCGTCATCGGTGACGTCGTCCTCGCCGAGCCTCAGCTCCGTCCAGATCAGCTGCGACGTCGCCTCCGTCTTCTCCACGGCGCCGACGTACACCTCCGCCGCCGGCTCCGCCCCCCTCCTCCCCTCCGCCGACATCCAGCCGGCCCCTCAGACCTTCCAGCCGCAGGGCCCCCCCCCCCACCTACCCCGCCTGCTCCTCCCGGCTGGTGCCGATGCTGCCGGACTACCTCCTGCCGCAGCAGCTGCAGGACGGCGAGCTGAGTCTGAACCAGGACCTGAAGCATCCTCCGCTCACGCCGCTCTCCACCATCAAAGCCTTCTCCTCGCAGATCCAGCCGGCGCCGGGCCCGGCGGGCCAGGCCCAGCTCAGCAGGCCCGGCAGGCCCAGGAAGGCTCCCGCGGGCCGCCAGTGCAAGACGCCGCCTCACGAGCGTCCGTACGGTTGCCCCGCCGACGGCTGCGACCGCCGCTTCTCCCGCTCCGACGAGCTGACGCGTCACGTGCGCGTGCACACGGGCCAGAAGCCGTTCCAGTGCCGCATCTGCATGCGCAGCTTCAGCCGCAGCGACCACCTGACGACGCACATCCGCACGCACACCGGCGAGAAGCCGTTCGCCTGCAACGAGTGCGGACGCAAGTTCGCCCGCAGCGACGAGCGCAAGCGGCACGCCAAGATCCACCAGAGGCAGCGGGACCGCAAGGACAGGAGCTCCGCCCCCATCCCCATCGCAACGCCCCCCACATACTCCTCGCCTCCCACCTCCCCCCCATGCTCCTCCTACTCCTCCCCTGTTCACGGCTCCTCCTCCCCCGCCGCCTCCCTCTTCTCCTCCTCCCCCTCCTCCCTCAGCATGCAGGCCGCCTCCCCCTGCTTCACCTCCTCCTCCTCCTCGCTGTCTCACCTTTACAACTCCTCGTCGTCCCCCCACGTCTACTCCTCCTCCTGCTCCTCTCCGATGGGGAGTCCTCAGGCGGAGCTCCCCTCCCCCCACAGTTCCAACATCTGCAGGCAGCAGGTCCACCTGCCGTGACCTTTGACCTCACACTGACTCACTAACATGGACCACATCAGACTGGAGTTTTATTCTTGCATTGGTCCAGTAGAGACGAGGTCAAAGGTCACCGTGGAGGAATGAACTGCCGTCAGACCAAACCTCATGGAGAAAACGTCTGATTTTAGAGACTTGTTCCGTGTTTGTCTGTACATATTGTTTACATGCTGCGTGACCGTGTGCAGAGTTTTGCCTACCGAGTAGGTTCTGGGACGTTCGTACGTTTACATGTTCGATTTTTATATCCAAGAATAAAACGATTGAATCTCGTCGGTGCGTTTGTTTCAGGTGTGAACAGTCACGTGTGTTTTGTGCAGATAGATTTTTATATCATAGACTTCAGTTTGATATGAAAACATTCTTAATTCAATGAATCAATGCTTCATGGTTAAAATATGAAATTTATCAAAGGAAACCAGCAGGATGAAAATACTTCATTAACATTTACATCAGTAGTTTGATTCAATGGGAGAATTCATTGACTTAAATTTGTCATCGAGGTGATTTTTGAACTGTTGCTCAAACTGAATGTCTCCACACTAAACTAAAACCAAAAACATTTGAAAACTGATCACTGAACTTTATTAAAAACCTCTGGACGTTTCATTTAAGACTTTTTAAAACCTTTTTTTTTTAAAGAACCTGAAGTCAGATTTTTCTGACTTTTCCTTCCTGGTTGAATCACAACGTCTTTGGATGAAGTGAACCGACAGCTTCCATGTTCAGAGTGTTTGAGGGCAGGCGGAGGTGATCAGCTGGAGAGACTTCAAATCTCAATCAAATTCAGGAATCTATAAAAATGTAAAAAAAAAAATGTAGGGGAAAATTAAATGTTAGAGTTTAAAGATGCATTCTGCGGATTATACAGTCACAGTTTCAGTGAACACACGCTGTACTCTGGCATTAATGTCAGCACTAAATCCTCTGTGTGTGTGTGTGTGTGTGTGTGTGTGAGAAAGACGGCAGCCAATAGGATCAGACTTTGTCACCGGGGCCAGCTCCCTGCAGGAAAAACAACAACGCTGCAGCCCAAATATGGTGTTTCCTGCTGCTGCAGCGGAAGTCCTGGCGTCCATATAGGGAGCTTCCTGCTGGCAGGACGCCAGCGTGTGATGTAACAACTAGACGAACTGGGACATCAGGTCAGACTGGAGAATCTGTGTTTGTGTGTAAAAGTACAA
The DNA here is from genome assembly GCF_022577435.1 of Embiotoca jacksoni. NCBI lineage: Eukaryota > Metazoa > Chordata > Actinopteri > Embiotocidae > Embiotoca > Embiotoca jacksoni. The sequence goes on along the minus strand of NW_027185263.1, from coordinate 350,430 downwards.
AAAGAGTCCTGCATTAAGTAGTAACAGAGTATCTTCAGTAGTAACAGAGTATCTTCAGTAGTAACAGAGTATCTTTAGGAGTAACAGAGTATCTTTAGGAGTAACAGAGTATCTTCAGGAGTAACAGAGTATCTTTAGGAGTAACAGAGTATCTTCAGTAGTAATAGAGTATCTTTAGGAGTAACAGTATCTTCAGTAGTAACAGAGTATCTTTAGGAGTAACAGAGTATCTTTAGGCGTAACAGAGTATCTTCAGTAGTAATAAGTATCTTCAGTAGTAATAGAGTATCTTCAGTAGTAATAGAGTATCTTTAGGCGTAACAGAGTATCTTTAGGAGTGCCTTAGGAGTAACAAAGTATTTTTACGAGTAACATAGTACCTTTAGAAGTAACAGAGTATCTTCAGTAGTAACAGTATCTTTAGTAGTAAAAGAGTATCTTCAGTAGTAACAGAGTATCTTTAGGAGTAACTTAGGAGTAACAAAGTATTTTTACGAGTAACATAGTACCTTTAGGAGTAACAGAGTATCTTCAGTAGTAACAGAGTATCTTCAGTAGTAACATAGTATCTTCAGTAGTAATAGAGTATCTTTAGGCGTAACAGAGTATCTTTAGGAGTAACAGAGTATCTTCAGTAGTAACATAGTATCTTCAGTAGTAACAGAGTATCTTTAGTACTCTTAAGGTATTCTTTATCTAGATTTTTCTTTGAATCTAAAGTTTAAATTGAGCTCATTAATAAAATCTGAACTGACTGAGTTAATCCGATGACGGTTCTGACCAATAAGAGACCAGCAGGTGGCGCGCTCACCTCGCCTGAACCTGAGGTCAGGTGTGCGGACTGATACAGAGCCGTAGTACTGACGGGAGAGAAGTATCCAACCGCGGCGGTGGTTGGTGAACTTCCTCCGGACTGGTGTCTATTTTACCGGCAGACTGAAACACCTGTTAACTGGAACCAGCGAAGAGGGGAAGCACGAGCTCGATGCGGACACCTGGCGGATCCACAGGTGAATGTTTAGACCCACACGAGACATTTTAGTGAGTACCGTGTGTCCTATATATATATATATATATTTATTTATTTATTTATTTTTTTTTTGGGGGGGGGGGGGGGGGTACTTGAACTTCACGTGCTCTGTTTCTCCTGTTGCTCATTGGGTAGCCAGGTGTCAGTTTTGTTGTGAGCCAATTGACGCTGAGAACCTGGAGGGGGCGGGGCTAGAGAAGACCTGCTGAGGCCTGGACAGGTGAGCAGGAGGATCTCAAGGACAGTCTGGTGTTTTCACAAACGGTGAGTAAAATAAAAGGTATTTTTCTGTACTAAAATGCAGCTTACTTCGAGTCAGCAGGGATTCTCAGGTGTGAACCACCTGTCTTGTTTGTGGGCGTCATATATTTCATCACTGAGGTTTTATACTGTTGAAATCACGATTTACAAAAATGAGTGCTACAGTTTGTCTGCTGGGAGTTTGAAGCTCACAATAACAATATAACGTTCACGGTAAAAACCGGAATGAACTTTAATACCGGAGATAGAAACACACTACACCGTGTTGACGTAATGACGTCATGCTGATCGCAGGTTATCCAGCAACAAGCATCGATGGAAGCTGCTTTATTTAAGGTCTGCTGGACGGTCTCAGTTATTCCCCTCCGCTGTCCTGTGTGTGTGTGTGTGTGTGTGTGTGTGTGTGTGTGTGTGTGTGTGTAGTGTTGTTGTGTGTGTGTGTGTAGTGTTATAGTGTTGTAGTGTTGTTGTAGTGTGTGTGTGTGTGTGTGTAGTGTGTGTAGTGTTGTAGTGTGTGTGTGTAGTGTGTGTAGTGTTGTAGTGTGTGTGTGTAGTGTTGTAGTGTGTGTGTGTGTGTGTGTAGTGTGTAGTGTTATAGTGTTGTAGTGTTGTTGTAGTGTGTGTGTGTAGTGTTGTAGTGTGTGTGTGTGTGTGTGTGTAGTGTTGTAGTGTGTGTGTGTGTGTGTGTGTGTGTGTGTAGTGTGTGTAGTGTTGTAGTGTGTGTGTGTGTGTGTGTGTAGTGTTGTAGTGTGTGTGTGTGTGTAGTGTGTGTAGTGTTGTAGTGTGTGTGTGTGTGTGTGTGTGTGTGTGTAGTGTTGTAGTGTTGTAGTGTGTGTGTGTGTAGTGTGTAAGTTAAAAACTAAGGAATTGAATTTTTTGTTTTTGTTTTAACTGCATATTTGAAGGTACATTGTCAATAACACGTATTTTGTTCACACTGTGTTATCTAAGTTATAATTGGAACACTATCCAGTATTTCAAGATGATCTTTATTGCTAAAAATACCCAGATATTTTGTGATATCATTTGAGGGCCGTATCGCTCACAGCTATGTGATGTCCGAAGGTCACTGGTGAATCACATTCAAATGATGCATGTTTGTAAACTTCACTGATTTAACTGTCATTTAAGAGTTGTTCAGAGGTATGACCGCCCTGAACACAAGCAATCTGAAGTGTGTTAGTGGGCTACAATTACTTTTAAAGTGGAACAGGAAGCTTGTGTAGTTCTGCTGGGAAGTAAACAACAACAACATCAGCACTTGTTAAACATGTGCATCATCCAGGCTGTTGGGAGTAACCGGAGTATCTTCATGAGTAATAGAGTATCTTCAGGAGTAACAGAGTATCTTCATGAGTAACAGAGTATCTTCAGGAGTAACAGAGTATCTTCAGGGTATCTTCAGGAGTAACAGAGTATCTACAGGGTATCTTCAGGAGTAACAGAGTATCTTCAGGGTATCTTCAGGAGTAACAGAGTATCTTCAGGGTATCTTCAGGAGTAACAGAGTATCTACAGGGTATCTTCAGGAGTAACAGAGTATCTTCATGAGTAACAGAGTATCTTCAGGAGTAACAGAGTATCTTCAGGGTATCTTCAGGAGTAACAGAGTATCTTCAGGGTATCTTCAGGAGTAACAGAGTATCTTCAGGGTATCTTCAGGAGTAACAGAGTATCTACAGGGTATCTTCAGGAGTAACAGAGTATCTTCAGGGTATCTTCAGGAGTAACAGAGTATCTACAGGGTATCTTCAGGAGTAACAGAGTATCTTCAGGGTATCTTCAGGAGTAACAGGGTATCTTCAGGGTATCTTCAGGAGTAACAGAGTATCTTCAGGGTATCTTCAGGAGTAACAGAGTATCTACAGGGTATCTTCAGGAGTAACAGAGTATCTTCAGGGTATCTTCAGGAGTAACAGAGTATCTACAGGGTATCTTCAGGAGTAACAGGGTATCTTCAGGGTATCTTCAGGAGTAACAGAGTATCTACAGGAATAACAGAGTATCTACAGGAGTAGTAAGATGAGTATCTTGTACTTTGATTAGTATTTGAACTACTTGTCAGAACAGATGTTTAACATGATGTGTGTCATCCAGGCCCAGTTACCCAATAGTCACATACTTCATAGCGGTTGTGTGCTGTGTTGTGCATAAGTTTCCGTAGTGTAGTGGTTATCACGTTCGCCTCACACGCGAAAGGTCCCCGGTTCGAAACCGGGCGGAAACATTATTGCTGTTTTGTAATATCTTCCTGTGAAATATGTTTCAAAACATTTAACTACAACATGGTGTTTCCTAGTGTTAAAATATGTCAAAATTATATTCATTATTCATGTTACAGGTTTGGTTGGACACAATGGCTGACGGAAAAAACAACTAGATACTATCTATTACTGTTTTGTTTGACAAGAGGAAAGAGGCAGAAGTCGTAGTGACTTTGTGTTTATGAATCCGAAGGTTCAATATCCAAACTAGATCTATGGTAGTGTTACTGTTAAAATAGGTAAAAACATTATTAAACTCATTAATCTTTTAACAGGTTTGGATGGAAGGTGATTCAAAATACAAACAAATGTTAAAATAATGTTTCTGCCTGGTTTTGAACCGGGGACCTTTCACACGGGGCCGAAAATGGATAAGCTCTGTAAGAGTTACAGAGTTAACTGTTAACTATTTAGCTCGTAACTGTTAACTCTTTAACTCATAACTCTAACTCGTTAACTCTTTAACCCTTTAACTCAACTCATAACTCTTTAACTCGTAACTTTAACTCTTTCCATCCATTTTCTCTGGTAGTTCTTAATGCTGCTGATGTAATATATTACTGGCCACTGGTTGTTTTTGTGGCGCTGTTCTTAGTTTACCATTGTGGACAATGGAAAGGTAGATCGCTGGTAGTGTGAAGCTTCCAGGACCTCATCAAGTGTCTAGGTGAAAGACCAGTGGATCCACCTGTGAAGAATGAGGATGACGACTTGGAAAGAACGCGAAGAAGACGTGGAAGTATGTTTGGGAGAGCAGAGCCGAAGGATACGCTGCATTCACCCTCTGGGAACCGTGTAGGACCTCACCAGGAAGGAGTCGCTTCACAAAATATTATTAGTATGTGCAAACTTCTGTTTTACCAATCCTGTTGTCTTTGTTTATATTATTTTGTACTTAACATGATTGTTTTTGTAGAATTATTATTACAATGATTGTTATTCAAAGTTAAATACTGATTTTTTTTTGGTGTTATTTTTGTATATTGATTCTTTATTAAAACATAATTTGACCAAAAATGACCCAAAAGCCTGTTATTTTACAGTGACACTGCTCTATAACAATTTATTTATCAGACGATGAGAAATTAACACTTAAAGAAACACAACATGAAATAAACATTTACTGAATGTTTATTCTACTGTGTAGTGAGCAGTACATAACAGGTGGAAACAGCGCCACCTAGAGGAACGTTTTATCACCCGTCTGACCCAGAGTCCATCCCATATGAGTTTATATTTATAGAAATCACCATCTTCATTAAAGATCATGGTTTGATATTCATGACCTTTCAGTGTTCTTCAGTTCAAGGTTATATGATAAATTATCTCGCTGCTTTTACTATTTAAGATAAAGAGAAAATTAGTTTTCATTAAAAACGACAGAAAATTAACATTCTAATCTAAAAACGTGTGTAACGGGGATTTGATCATTTTACAGAATTATTTCAATCAGTCATACCGATACAGATTAATCTGTAGAAATATCTTTTATCAGACAGGAGATCAGCTGTTAGAGTCGGTGTGTGGTCCTGAAAAGGACCGTTGTTGTCCTCGGGAGGTTTTACTTGGAGCTCGTGTGCTTGGTGACGGCCTTGGTGCCCTCGGACACGGCGTGCTTGGCCAGCTCCCCGGGCAGCAGGAGGCGCACGGCGGTCTGCACCTCCCGGGAGGTGATGGTGGAGCGCTTGTTGTACTGAGTCAGGCGGGAGGCCTCCGCGGCGATGCGCTCGAAGATGTCGCTGACGAAGGAGTTCATGATGCTCATGGCCTTGGAGGAGATGCCGGTGTCCGGGTGCACCTGCTTCAGCACCTTGTACACGTAGATGGCGTAACTCTCCCTCCGGGTCCTCCTCCTCTTCTTGCCGGTCTTGGTAACCTTCGACGCGGCTTTCTTGGAGCCCTTCTTGGGTGCTTTGACTGGATCAGGCATGTCTGTGTTGTTAGTTTCTGCTGAAAACGGATGAACTCCAGCCGTGTCGACTCTTTATTTGAATGCGCTTCATGCAAATGCACTGTGCAGTTTCTCACTTCTGATTGGCTATTTTATCCGAAGTCAGCGCATGCGCTCCACGAGGTCACCGCCCTGAGCGGCCGCTCGGATCACAACGAGGAAATAGTCCCGAGATACTGAATACTTTCCCAACATCTAAAGTTTTGACAATCTGCAAAAATATCAATATATTTATTATAATCTGAAAATTACACGTCCTTATTTTAAATGTATCTTGTGAGTCAGACTGAGAATGAAGTCTGAACGAGGCAGTGACTTCAAAATCTATAGTGAAGAAACAAACGGATGTTTTTGGTGAAGTGACTGAAGTCTTTTATGTTTGAATTAAAAAAAGACCTAAAACTAAATGAACCCGTCCAGGTTAACAATGTCTGCAAAGAGCAGAACTTTATTTATATAAATATATATACATACACATCTATCTATATAAATATATGTATATATTTCTAGTTTTCCTTATTAAGAACATAATGAGCCGTTATATTGGAGGAAGCTCTCCATGAGGATGTGTGGCTCTTAAAAGAGCCGTTGTGTTGGTGCTCGCTGGTCCCGGGACAGTTCAAGCCCTCTCTCCGCGGATGCGGCGGGCCAGCTGGATGTCTTTGGGCATGATGGTGACCCTCTTGGCGTGGATCGCGCACAGGTTGGTGTCCTCGAACAGGCCGACCAGGTAGGCCTCGCTGGCCTCCTGCAGCGCCATGACGGCGGAGCTCTGGAAGCGCAGGTCGGTCTTGAAGTCCTGAGCGATCTCCCTGACGAGGCGCTGGAAGGGCAGCTTCCGGATCAGCAGCTCGGTGGACTTCTGGTACCGGCGGATCTCCCTCAGAGCCACGGTACCGGGCCTGTAACGGTGAGGCTTCTTCACTCCTCCGGTGGCCGGGGCGCTCTTACGGGCGGCCTTGGTGGCCAGCTGCTTCCTGGGAGCTTTGCCTCCGGTGGACTTCCGGGCGGTCTGCTTGGTTCGGGCCATCTTCAGCTTCTGTCAGAGAATGAAGTCTGAGCGGAGAGAGCGGCTTTATAAGGAGCAGCCGGAGGGAGCTCCGCGCTGATTGGTCCAGAGCAGCCTCACGTGCCCTGCAGCTGCTCCGCTATTGGAGGAAGAGATATTTGAAATTTCCAAACAAGCGCCACAGAAAGTAACTTTTCGACTGTAGTTTCTAATAAGTTTCATTTTTTCATGTTTGTAATGATTGATGTGACACATTTAAACTGACAGGAGCTGTCAGCTGGAAAGAAAAAGATTTAAAGTGTTTTATTCCGTTATGATTGGACCTCATTAGTCTGAACCTGCAGAACCTCCGGTTCAACACGATGGTTGAGATTCTGGAGGATGTTGTAGGAAAGCAGCACATCTGGAGAACATCTGTTAACATCATCATCAGTGGTGTCTGTTCAACACGTTTGGTTTTAAGATGCATAATTAAATAAAACCATCTTTTTCTAAATCTGATTCATGTCCGGGATGTTGTCAATAAAGTAATTATTATTCAGGTATGTCAGAATAAATTAATATTAATGTTAATATAACATGAGGAAGGTCTTCAGTGGAAAGTGGTGGCTCTGAAAAGAGCCGTTGATGCACGGTGTGCGGGGTCAGGTGTGCGGGGTCAGGTGTGCGGGGTCTACTTCCGGGTCTTCTTCGCCGGCTTCACCTTCTTGGGAGCCGCCGCCTTCTTCGGACTCTTCTTCACGGCCTTTTTCGCGGGTTTCTTGGCCGCCGTCTTCTTCGGGGACTTCTTCACTGCTGCTTTCTTGGCTGCAGGTTTCTTGGCCGCGATGGTCTTCTTGGCGACCGGCTTCTTAGCCTTGACGGGCGCCTTCTTTTTCACCACCTTCTTGGCCGGGGCGGCGGCGGCGGCGGCTTTGGGCTCTTTGGTGATCTTGAAGGACCCGGAGGCGCCGGTTCCCTTCACCTGGGTCAGGGTCCCGTTGGCGACCAGCTTGGAGACGGCGGCGTTGATGCGCTTGTTGGCTTTGGGCACATCGACGCCTTTGGTCGCGAGGATCTTCTTCACCGCGGAGATGGAGGTTCCTCTGCGGTCTTTGGACTCCGCCACGGCGGCCACGATGAGCTTGGACAGGCTCGGTCCGTCCTTCTTGCGCCGAGGAGCGGCCTTCTTCTTGGCGGCTTTAGCCGGAGCTTTGGCCGGAGCTGCTGCTGGAGGTTCCTCTGCCATGTCGGTGGGTCGGTGTCGGTGGGTCGGGGGTCGGTGGGTCGGGGGTCGGGGGTCGGTGTCGGGGTCGGTGGGTCGGGGGTCGGGGGTCGGTGTCGGGGTCAGTGGGTCGGGGGGTCGGTGTCCGGGCTCGAGGGTCGGTGTCGGGGTCGGTGGGTCGGGGTCGGGTGTCGGTGGGTCGGGGTCGGGGGTCGGTGTCGGGGTCGGTGGGTCGGTGTCCGGGCTCGAGGGTCGGTGTCGGGGTCGGTGTCGGGGTCGGGGGGTCGGGGGTCGGTGTCCGGGCTCGAGGGTCGGTGTCGGGGTCGGGGGGTCGGTGTCGGGGTCGGGGGGTCGGTGTCGGGGTCGGTGGGTCGGGGGTCGGTGTCCGGGCTCGAGGAGGAGGCGGGACTTATCACGAGCACATGAGAACCGTGGAGAGGCAACCTGCCCCCGCCGCTCCGCCGCCGGTAACGCGGTCACACTTGTGTTTTCTCCTCCACGTTTTGGACGGAAATTGCTCACAAAGTCACTGCTTTAAAACACGAGTGTTACGGCAGCGGGACGGAAACCGGTTCCCCTCCGGTCTGAGCTCGGGTTTGACTCCCGGGACTCCGCCGGTTCCTCCCGGTAGGCTCCAAACCTCCCGGATCCACGGTCACTTTGAGCCGCTCGGATCGACTTTTCTTCACATTTCGTCTTTTAAAACAGCTAAAAGCGTTTTTTATGAACGGTGTCGGTGCTGATCCGGTTAGCGGAGACTTTCAGGCACCGGACAGACGTGAAAGAGTCCCGGTGATGGGATTTGTTGACGTTTAATAAGTGAAGTTTCCGGTCGGTGTAAACACACCGACGGTGCCGGTGATGCTGCTGTCATTCACCGGCAAAACACGGTTTAATAACGACGACCAATAATAATAATAATAATAATAATAATAATAATAATAATAATAATAATCAGTAATTCTGAGATGATGACAGGATGCTTCTCACGAGGAGAAATCTGTGAACCCACAGCAGACAAGAGATGTTATAACATTCATGTTCTGATATCATAGATATATATACACTATATATACAATATTATATATTGCATATGTGTATATGTATATATTATATATTATATATTGTATATATTATACCGTTTACTTCATGGTTCACCGTTGACTGCATCCTGCTCAACAATGTTCCTGGAAAAAGCTTTTTATAAATGTCAATAAATCAATTTTCTAAAAAACAAACAAAGAAGCCACAGCATTTATTATTAGGTTTTTTATTTATTCTTATCTAATCAGTGTAAAGTTTAAAGTTATTAATGGACAAAAGAGAAATAATACAACAGCACTGAATACTGTCTCTGCAGTAGATATTTTATTTGTATTCTTTGTTGTTGTTAAAAACATTATTTTTACATTAAGTGTCTTTGTTGAAACTTTAAACGTCTTCAGGCTTCAATGTCTGATTGTAGTTTGTATTTGGTGATTGGGATCGATAATCAGGAGGTTTGATTTAATATGATTAATAACTTTAAACGTTCATGGTTTCATGGTGGATGTTGGTGATTCTCCTGATTTCTGACCATCATCTTTGTTGTCTCTTTTCTTTGTCTGTGAATTAAACAAATCTTTATTATTAAGATGCACACAGGAAATGTTGCTTTGATCATAATCTTCAGAAGTGTGACTGGTTGTCATGGAGACCTGAAGGACGTGTGAAGGACGTGTGAAGGACGTGATGTCACATGAAGACTTACTATAGTAGGACTTTACTATATTTTGGACAACATATCAGATAGCAGACTGCAGAGCTGTATGGGTTCTCTGGTGACGTCATGCTCCTCCGTGGCCCCGCCTCCTCAGGATGGAGGACGGTTTCGGTTCGAGTCCCGACGGGGAGAAACATGTTTTTATCTGGAATAAACGTCCTCGTCATCTGAATTATTCATTTTTCCTCGTCACTCCTTCATCTCTGCAGGGTTTCTATTTTGGCTTAAAAAAATGTGGACACACAAAATATGACTTCTGTATGACGGACTAATGTTGATGTTAACGTCGGTGTCTCCGGAGAACACGGAGGCTGATCATATCCATTTTTTTTTATTCATTTTGTATTATTACAACTTTATTACTCATGACCTCTGAGGCACCTGTTTGTCTATAAGATTATCTGTAAGGCAAATTCAAAACTCAAACATTTATTGGCAGTAAGTTTCAATAACATGTTACATCCATTATAATGAGTTTATAACCAACGGCTCCATCAGACTGGTGATTTATGGAGTTAGTCACGTGTGTTGAGATGTTTTAAAATTACCTGGAGAGCATATTGAATAATTAAATGGTATAAACGCTTCAAATAGACATCAATATGTATAAATGTGTTACATCATACAGAATATGAGAATGTGATTGGCTGAGGTTTTGTATTTCATTCAATATTTCACCATCAGTGTGATGGCAGTCTTGTAGATCTATACTATAGTATTATAGATCTACTATATTAATATAATAATCTACTCTATTGATAGATCTATAGATCTATCAATATAGATCTATTATAGTATGACTATGTGACTGTCACTATGACTATGATAGATCTATCATACTATAGATCTATCTCGATATAGATTATAGATCTATATCGAGATAGATCTATAATACTAGTTGAACTGTTGTCAGGACTGAGCTCTTCCAGGAGGAGTAGTTGGCTCTGAAAAGAGCCGTTGTGGTTCCGGTGGACCGGGAGGAGGTGGACCGGGAGGTTACCCTCCGAACCCGTACAGGGTGCGGCCCTGCCTCTTCAGAGCATAAACCACGTCCATGGCGGTCACCGTCTTCCTCTTGGCGTGCTCGGTGTAGGTGACGGCGTCCCGGATCACGTTCTCCAGGAACACCTTCAGCACCCCGCGGGTCTCCTCGTAGATCAGACCGGAGATCCGCTTCACGCCGCCGCGGCGGGCCAGACGGCGGATGGCGGGCTTGGTGATGCCCTGGATGTTGTCCCGGAGGACCTTCCGGTGCCGCTTGGCGCCTCCTTTCCCGAGTCCTTTGCCTCCTTTTCCTCTTCCGCTCATGATGTCCTCTCGACCTGCTGACTGAGGTCCGTCGGCGGCTCGAGAATATGAAGCGTGTCGGCGGACGTAAAAGAAGACTGAGCGCGCTGCTCTGTCGGCCCCGCCCCCTCTGACGCGTCCTGCCGGAAGACCGGCACATCCGGGAACTTTGGCTTTCAAAAACCTATTTCACGTTTTCATTATAAAAACCTGTTGTGAACGACCCGGTCAACATGACTTCAAACAGGAACACGGCGGCACCGTGTCTCCGGGTCTCCGTGTCTCCGGGTCTCCGTGTCTCCGTGTCTCCGTGTCTCCGTGTTGTTTCCACGCTGCGTGTTATTTCGTCCCTTTTGTAGAAGTGGTGCCTTCGAGATCTTTGATCACGATCTTGTTTTCAACAGCTGACTGATTCTCCTGCTGCAGTTTATCATCTATGTTGTTGCCTTGGAAACCATTCATCCGTTGCCTTGGAAACCATTCATCCGTTGCCTTGGAAACCATTCATCCGTGAGTATTTGTTTTATTGATTCTTGGCATAATATATCTGTTGTATTTTTGTTTGTCCACAGACTAAGAGAATGTAAAACACACCTGATGATCCAAATCATCCACATATAATGAACATAAAATCACTTTTACTGATTTATTGTGCATTTTGACTTCTCAAAAACAATTACATAATTTTAAGAGTGGTTGTTTTTTTTATTGTCTTTTTTAATGCAGAAAAACTCAGTTTTGCTCCTTGTGTTCATGACAGTAAATTAATTTCATGAACGATATGATTAATGAATTCAGTGAGAAAGTAAGCAGCAGATGAATTGATAGTAAAATGATGAGTTGCAGATCTGATTAAAGCAGCAGTGTGTCATGGACGTGGACTACTGAGACTGAAGAACATCTCAAAAGAGGAAGATTGTCAGGCTGCTTCTGAACCATAAAAGTATTAATGTATTTATTTATGTATATTTGTATTATTCTGGATGAACATCCGAGAAAATGATTTAATGTTGTTCTGTTGAATGTCTTTAAGTCGAGATCAAAACATTCAAGAGCGCTGACGAAGCAGAAAGTGTTTTAATTCATTTACTTAAATTATCATTTGTACTTTACAACACTTCAAACCCATTCAGTCTTTTATTGAAAGAAACAAGTGACATCTTCAATCTTCAGTTTCATCTCTCAGCACAGACGGGTCCAGGACAGGTTTAGCCTAGCTTAGCACAAAGACTGGAAGCAGAGGGAAACTGTTAGCCTCGCTCTTCCAACAGCAACATCAACGTGACACTTTAAATAAATCCACGAATGAAGCTACAGCGTAACACGCACACACCTGACGTGTGAATCCTAAACCGGTGATGTTTATGATTCTGTGTGAAGGAGATGAAGAGAAATGAAACCGGTACATGCCAACCAGCAGCTGCAGTTCCTCTGACATCCACCAGGCGGTGCTCGGGGGGTAAGAAAACGAAACAACGGCAGTTTTTACACAATAAGAGTCTAAATATGATCACTAATGTCACACTTTCACAATAAGAGTCTCATAATCATTCAGGTCAGATTTCCAAAATAAGAGTCGTGTTATAATCACTGAGGTCACACTTTCACAATAAGAGTCGTATTATGATCGCTGAGAGAAAAGACTCTTTTAATTACAGTGCTGCTGCCAACACCAATGGCAGAATTTCAAAATAAAAGTCTTCCTAAGATCGCTGGTGTCAGACTTTCACAATAAAAGTCTCATTAGGATCATTGTTGTCAGACTTTCCCAAAAGGAGTATAAAGGGCAAATGTTCATGATGACAGCCTTTCTATGATTACTGCAGGTGACTTTCAAAATAAAATAATCCTACTCCAATTACTGAGGGCAGATTTTCACAATAAAAGTCATGATCGCTGTGGTCAGACTTACACAATAACAGTCTTAATAGAATGAGTGAGGGGTGCTTTCATAATAAAAGTCCTGTTCAGATCAATGACTGCCGGGAGACTTCTTCAATTTTTATCTTGAGCAGGAAAGAAATAAAAAGATGTGACTGATTTACCGATTTCAGATTGACGTCCTTGTTTTGGTGGTTTTGTGCGGTTGATCAGTTTCACATTAAAACCTTCGTTATGCGCTGATCTGTTAGGAACCATAAAAAAGGGTTAAAATGTCTGTTTTCCACCTGGAGGATGTTGTGATGTGTTTCCACGGTCGACAGCAGGTGAGACGAGCCGCCATGTTCCACAGGTGAGCTGCTGAGGAGGAGGAGCCGTAACGACTCCTCAGGTACAGTCATCACACCTGAGTGGACGAAGCGTGTTGTGCGTCGGTCAGTGTTGTTTTTTTAAATCTCCTCCATTAGCGGCAGGTATGGAGGGATGGGGGGGGGGGAGAGGGGGCGTGTCAGTGTCCTGCAGGTCAGAGCGACCACGGCGTCCCGTCTACTCTTCACTTTCACCGTTCACAGACGCCCCTCTTCCTGCCCCCCCCGCCGTCCCAGCATCCTTAGCGAGCGGAGACTGCGGGCTCAACCGTCCCTTCCCCGCCGATCCGGGGAGGTGGTTTCGGTCGGAGGAGGAGGAGGAGGAGGAGGGCGGGGGGCGGAGTCTGGAGGTGACGGCGTGAGGGCTGGGGGTGACGGAGGACAGCGTCTGCTGGCTGCCGTTGTGGAAGGAGGAGCTGTTGGAGCTGGGGTGGGAGCGGTTGTTGTAGTGAGCCTGCCAGCCCGGACGCTTCTTCTTCCAGCGGCACCGGAGGATCCGGATGAAGGCCTGAGGACACCAAACCAGGAGGTCAACGGGGGAGGGGGGGAGAGGAGGAGGAGAGGAGGAGGAGGGGGGTAATCATGGAGCCTCTGAGGCTTCATACAGTTGGTACCTGTTTGAACTCCCGGCTGTAGCAGGGGTAGATGATGGGGTTCAGGCAGCTGTTGAAGTATCCCAACCAGAAGATGACTTTGAAGAAGGTTTCAGGAGGACGCAGGCTGCTGCTGAAGGAACCTGGAGACCAGAAGAGAGATCAGCAGACAACAAGCATAACCTCTCCTCAGTCTGGAGAGGAAGACGACCAATCAATCAATAATCTGACGGGTGGTTTGGAAAATGATCAGCAGGACTGTAAAACCGATGCAGCGTGGCGCCACCTGCTGGCTGCAGAAGAAGCTGGTGTTCTGGATTCATCCGTGACATGAAACTATGAACATATTATTCTGATTTCTATGATTTTCCCACAGAGATGGTTCCTGCCTCTAAACGGTGAATCAGTGTGACGCGTCTTTTCATTCCCGAGTCTCCGAGTCGCTGACCTGCTGATGAGTCGCTGACCTGCTGATGAGTCGCTGACCTGCTGATGAGTCGCTGACCTGCTGATGAGGCGCTGACCTGCTGATGAGTCGCTGACCTGCTGATGAGGCGCTGACCTGCTGATGAGGCGCTGACCTGCTGATGAGTCGCTGACCTGCTGTATGTCGGAGGATTTCGGAGGATTTCTAAGGATCAGGTTTGAGATGTTCTTGGGATAAGGCAGCCTCCTGAGCCGGAGGATTATTTCTCCCTGAACGTGGACTTGTAAGGCCATCCTGCGCCTCAGGCTGCTGTCTCTGACTATATATGAAGAAATTTAAACCTGATGTCCGCTGTGGAAAAAACACCAAAAACATGTGACACCTGCCCACGACGCTTTCTGTCCTGTTGAAAACCACGTATCTCCAAGTTTGGTGAAGAAGCTATTTTGGTTTCCATTTAATAAGAGTTTTGGGTTTCTGCCACAGCCTTCATGTAAATGAAGCCGGCAGCGCATTTCAACATGGAGGACGTTTAGACGCTCCACTCACTCTTCTTCTTCGGTGTTTGTATTTAATCCCGCCAACAAACGCTGACACTGAAATGTTCTTCAATGTTTTGTGTTTTCTACATCTTGTCATGCCATCAATGCAAAATGTCAGATTATATAATTAGTAAATAGTTCCATCATTTACAAATTCACTGCCTTCAGTAAAACAATATAAAACCTTCATCACTGAGCTGTGAGCAGGATGCACGCAGTTAAAACCAGAAACTTCTCTTCATTTTTTTGTATCTAATTGAAAACAACTATAATTGCTGCCGTTCATATTTTAGGCAGCGGTGCTTCGCAGGAGTGTAGATTAGAAAAGTTGATTATTTTCTGGTTGTTCTGGCTTCAGTATTTTTTATTTTCTGTATCATCGATGTCTTTTTATTACTTGAAGGCTCCTCATGTTCTCTTGCTCGGTGAGAACAGTTCAGGCTGTTTCTGTTTTTATTTATCAGGGTTTTTTTTCAAAATTGGTGTTGAGAATTGTGGATTTTAGGTGTTATTGGAGCAGCAGATTAAACTCGTGTTTACAGGAACAGCTGCAGCTTCATTCACATGTTCACAGAAACCTGAAGCAGAAGTCCGTCGCTCTTAAATCAAGCTGCAGACTCTCCCGACGTCTTTGATCCAGTTTAAGAAATCAAAGCAGCCGAGCAGAAAGCCGCCACCTTCCCTCCGTCCTCTCGGCTGATTTACTGATGACGCAGTGCAGATCATGACTCGGCAGAACGCAAACGCAGATATTACAGTAAAATACATGTTGGTTCTTATCAACAGTCTTTCAGTCGGAGGGTTTCAACGTGGGAAAGAAAGAGTTTGTTGTTGAACTTGATGTAGAAGAGACTCGTGAAGAAGCTTTAAAACAACCAGTCAGGTTGTGACTCGTCATCGCTGACGTTCGTCCACAATAAACTTTGAACTCACTTTTTGAATTATTGTCAGAAATGTTCGTCCTGTCTGAGATTCCAGAAGGACTTCTGGAAAAGAAAAGCCTTTGTAGGCTTTATATTTTATGAATTTTATGACCGCTGACACTTTTTGAATGGGAGTCTACTGGAGCCAGCCCCTAGTGGCCCTCAGTGGTATTTCACTTTACAGCTGAATTGGTTTTAGTTTTCGCATCTGAAGACTCAACGTCCATTTTTCTAAACGGCCTCCGGTGAAACCACGACGAGCGTTGACCTCCTTGTGAATGTCAGATTCAGAGCGTGAAGAAGAACGACTGCAGGAGTTGATACGCAGCTTTCCTGAAAACACTGAGAAGCTCTCGTCTGATTTCCTGCTCCGACTTCCAGAGTTTCTATCTCTGCAAGTGTTGGACGACAAAGTGAACGTTTAAAATTCACGCTCTGACTCCGAAGAGGAAAACGCTGAATTTGAAGTTCGGCGGCTTCGGTCTGAAGGACACGTTCAACCTGCTGATCTCAGACGGTTTCTCTGAGCATCAAAGGATCAGATATTAAACCGCTTCAGTCTCTCGCTTATGAAATCTGCCGTGGTCAGAGGTCACACAAAGCCAGCGGGATTGTGGGTAGCTCTCCGTTTGGACGATGTAATCTCCGTTAAAAGGTTTCTGCTGGATGTTGCAGATGAATCGGTGTTTGGACGGCTCCTGTTCAAGGGTTAGAGCCGACTTCAGTCGCCACGGCAACCTTTCCTGGACCCTTTTTAGGAAATCAGGAGCTTTGATTCCTTTTCGACAGCGTGAAGCCAAAATCCAGAGAAAAAAAACAAAACATGGAGAAGAAACTTTATTTTGGTTTAAATTGAATTACAGCGAACGGTCTTCTGCTTGTTTCACTTCACGTCTTTCATCAACTTGTTTTTTAGATGGAAGCAAAAATATTCAGAAAGAAACTAAAATTGAGTTCTTCTGGTCAGTTTCTGAGTTTCGACTCCAGGAATAACTCCAATTAAAGCCGGCCGTCGCATGCTGCCGTCGGGTCCAGCGGGTCGGCGGTGGACGTGGAGGCGGAGCTTAACACGCCTGACGAATGTGCAAAGCTTCGTGAGGTTTGGAGCAACCTTTGACCTTAAACATCAACTTCCTGTTACACGGCGAAACATCAAACTTTGCTGCATCGCCATGGAAACTCCCTTTCACCAAAAAGCATGGGCTTCTCAATATGTCATCATCAATGTCTGAAGGCTATTCTGACCCGGTCTGATGTCATGTGATCAACCAGCTCCACGAAGCAGATGTCATTTTCTGTTGCCAGCAGGGGGCGCTATGATTATGAGCAGATATTACCACAAAGGTGTCTTCAGGGCCGGACTTTTATCAAAGATGTATTTTCCTGCTGGATCAGCAGTTCTCTCAGAGAAAGGATTTTTCTGATGAAGATGATAAACTGAGTCCGTTACAGCCGTGGAGGAACTTACCGATGGGCAGAGCCATGAAGAAGGGCAGCCAGCAGAGGATGAACATGCCGACCACCACGCCCAGCGTCTTCGCCGCCTTCTTCTCCCGGGAGAACTTCTGCAGTTTGAGTGACAGCGCGCTGGCGCCGGGTTTGGAGGCTCCGCCCGGGTCGGCGCTCGGCTGGTTCCGCCGGTGGATCCTCATCGTGAGCTCGTTGGAGTTCTCCGACCGCTCCTTCATCATGCCGGCCTCCAGGTTCTTGGTGGTGCGTTTGGCCACGACGTAGACCCGGCAGTACATCGCCAGGATGACGGCGGTCGGGATGTAGAAGGAGCCGAGGGAGGAGAAGAGGGCGTAGAAGGGCTCCTCGGTGATCAGGCACACCGTGTCGTCCTGGAGGAGGAGGACGGCAACCAGCTGATCAATAACATCATCACCATCACCACCACCATCATCATCACCATCATCATCATCATCATCATCATCACCATCATCACCACCATCACCACCACCACCATCATCACCATCATCATCATCATCATCATCACCATCATCACCACCATCATCATCATTACCACCACCATCATCACCACCATCATCATCAAAGATTTACTTCTGATCTTCTGATTGGTGGGATAAAAAAAACAAAGTAGGATTTTTTTTGGAAAATTTCCAAAAAAGTCTGCATGAAATGAGCAATAAATGTCTGAAATATTACTGGTAACAAAATATATAATTAAAATAGATAAAAATCGACTAATATAGTCAAAAAACTATAACAAAAAATATAAATAAATCACCATCATCATCATCACCACCATCATCATCATCACCATCACCATCACCATCACCACCACCATCATCATCACCATCACCATCATCATCATCACCACCACACCACCATCATCATCATCATCACCATCATCACCACCATCATCATCATCACCATCATCATCATCACCACCATCATCATCATCACCATCATCATCACCACCTTCATCATCATCACCATCACCATCATCATCATCACCACCATCATCATCATCACCATCATCATCACCACCTTCATCATCATCACCATCACCATCACCACCACCATCACCACCACCATCATCATCATCACCATCATCATCATCATCACCATCATCACCACCACCATCACCACCACCATCATCATCACCACCACCATCATCACCATCATCACCATCATCACCACCACCATCATCATCACCATCATCACCATCACCACCACCACCATCATCACCACCATCATCACCACCACCACCATCATCACCATCATCACCACCACCACCATCATCATCACCATCATCACCATCATCACCACCACCATCATCATCATCACCACCATCATCACCACCACCATCATCATCATCATCACCACCATCATCACCACCACCACCATCATCATCACCACCACCATCATCACCATCATCACCACCACCACCATCATCATCACCATCATCACCATCATCACCACCACCATCATCATCATCACCATCATCACCACCACCACCACCACCATCATCATCACCATCATCACCATCATCACCACCACCATCATCATCATCACCACCATCATCACCACCACCATCATCATCATCATCACCACCACCATCACCATCATCACCACCATCATCATCATTACCACCATCATCATCACCACCACCATCATCACCATCATCACCACCACCACCATCATCATCACCATCATCACCATCATCACCACCACCATCATCATCATCACCACCATCATCACCACCACCATCATCATCATCATCACCACCACCATCACCATCACCACCACCATCACCATCATCACCACCATCATCATCATTACCACCACCATCACCATCACCACCACCATCACCATCATCACCACCATCATCATCATTACCACCACCATCATCACCACCATCATCATCAAAGATTTACTTCTGATCTTCTGATTGGTGGGATAAAAAAAACAAAGTAGGATTTTTTTGGAAAATTTCCAAAAAAGTCTGCATGAAATGAGCAATAAATGTCTGAAATATTACTGGTAACAAAATATATAATTAAAATAGATAAAAATCGACTAATATAGTCAAAAAACTATAACAAAAAATATAAATAAAATCTCTAAAATATTACTGTTCAGAAAATATCCAAAAACAAATGATAATAAAAATATCCAAAAATAAAATGTTAGCAAACTAACTTTTACAGCTGATGTTACATAGCCTACTAAATAAATAATAATAAATTAAGATTTGAATGCTTTCGGTTGAGCAAAATCATTTGTGACGACTCATCACTGAACTTAAAGCTGATTCGCAGCAGGATGAGTTTGAATATTTCAGTGGATGATATGTGTGCATACATGAGCGCAGTAACATGAGGTTTTGGTACTGTGGTGCATGCTGGGTAATTTCTCCCATACGTGCGAGGGCGGCTGCTTCCAGCCCAGCAGGGGGCCGATGGAGATGACGATGGCGAGGATCCAGATGCCCAGCATGGCGAGCAGCGCCCGCTTCTCGGTGACGATCATCGGGTACTGCAGCGGGCAGCGGACGCCGATGTAGCGGTCGATGGAGATGACGCACAGAGACATGATGGACGCCGTGCAGCACAGCACGTCCACCGCCGCCCAGATGTCGCAGAAGATCCGCCCGAACACCCAGTAGTCCAACACCTGCACAGGTGAGGGGCGGAGTCAACTTCCTCCTGAGAAACCTGCTTTTACTGCGTCACTTCTACCTGTCGGCTGCAGCGTGACATCGTGTTAAAGGACCGATTCTGCTTCTTTAAATAGATTCAACAGGTCACAGATCAAAATCTAATTACTTTAAACTTATTTATGCAAAGATTTTTCATTTTCTTGACTTCCATCGGTTTTTATTCTTTTTGTGGTTTTATTCCTGTGAACCCGACATCCCCCCAAAAAAACACCTCGAGCGGAAGTTCTTCAAATTTGACAGAAACATTCAGACGGACTCGAGGATGAACTGATAATATTTAGGAAGTCAAAGGTCAAAGGTCACCGTGAGCTCACGACACACGTTCATGGACTTAAAACTCCAGAATTATAACTAAATTTCACATGAATGTTCAACAGGATTAAAACGACAAAAAAAGGTCAACTTGACTGACGATGTTCTCTGGCCGGGAAACGAGCGCGTTGCAGAAATCTGGTTCCATCCGGTATTTATAGCCACTTTATCCAGAACAAGGTCACCTATCACAGCTCACCTTTAGGACGAAGGACAGATCACCAATTAACCTGAGATGCATGTTTCCAGATGGTGGGAGGAGGCCGGAGTAACAGGCAGAACCCACGCAGGCACCAGGAGAAAGGCCCAGGCCCGGGATCGAACCCGCGACCTTCCCCTGCCCACTGTGTCCACGGGCTAAATGACCTGGACGGTAACATCGTTACTTTCCCTTTTCTCCTTCCTTCCTCTTGTACTTGTCCCTTCCTACATTTTGTCTCTTTTGATCTTCAAATTAATAAATTATTATTATGTTTACATTTTTTTATATAACTCTTTTTGTGACCACCAGGATAAAATATTGTTCCGTTCATGGTCATATAAAAGGAAAGAAAAAAGATGAAAATCTGACTCATGAGAAACTTAAACCTTTTTTTTTAATTGATTAAATATATTTTTTGAATTAAATAATTGTTTCAACACCTTCAACCGTTCTTTCTTTAAGTTGCTTCCCTCCTTTTTCCCCCCATGACTTCCTCCTCTCTTTAAACAACCAATAACCGATCAATAATCGACCACTGACCTCCAGGGTGGCGGACACCGGCAGCACGGTGGTGCTCAGCAGCAGGTCGGCGATGGCGAGGTTGATGATGAAGTAGTTGGTGGGGATCCGGAGGTGTCGGTTACAAACCACCGACAGGATGACCAGGATGTTCCCGACGATGGCGAACATGATGAAGAAGGCCAGCACCATGCCCACCGGCACCGCCCGGCGCAGGTCCAGCGGGGCGGCTGCGTCGCTGCGGTTGGAGGAGTTGGAGTCCGGCGGCTGCGTGTCGGTGTAAAGATCCACGGAGGAGCCGTTAGTCCACCGACTCATGGTGAGCAGCACGTTAAACACGTTTCTTCACGGAAGTTTTTAACAGAAAATTAATTATAATTATTTAAAAAAAAAAAAAAAAAAGACCACTTTTAGTCTTTTACTCTTTACTGAGTGATTCTGGCGCAGAAACTGACGCTAATGGGCCTTTTTTATTTTATTTTATTTTTTTTTTTTGTCCGTTTTTTCTCTTCAGTCTGAAACTCCGCAGATTTTTTTTTTAACGTTTGAAAATCCGTTAAAAAAAAAAGCAGAAGTGACGAAGCGTCGCTGCGGTGGAACCTGCGGTGGAACCTGCGGTGGAACCCCGCAGCGCAGCCTCGCGCGGAGCCGCAGCAGCAGCAGGTGGTGGTGTGGTGGTTCGGGTCCGCTCGGCTCGGCTCGGTTCGGGGTCTCCGGACACTCTGGCAGCCTCCTGCCCGCCTGTGGAGCTCCTCCTCGGGTTGAGCTGCGGATTCAGGAGCGGGTCGCGGATCTTTGTGTCCTTTTATGGTCCAAGTGTTTAATGTGGGAAAGTTCGGAGTGAAGAGACGAAAAAAGAAAAAGACACGAAGACACGAGCTGCTGCATCTTTCTCTCACGGTGGTGGAGAGACGGCCTCCCTCTCTCTCTCTGCCAGGACCGGTATCACATCCAGCATTTACAACCTTCAACAGACTACAAAAACAATTCAAGAAAAAGTCATTTTAATCCTAATATTTGATAAAGAGTATTTTTAGACAACAGCAACCACACAGCTGACTAAAAGGTTTAACTGTAATCAGATTGCAGATCAGATCATTGATATTAATATGCTCCAATTCAACATATCTCAAGCAGTGATTCATTTCACTCTGCTGTTTTATAAACTACAGAAACCTTAAAACCCGAGAAATGATCATTACAAAAGAAGAAAACATGGATAATGGACGATAATGGATTTAACACATCAAACAATCTGTTATTGGAAGAACACAGAAAGAAGCTCGTCTGCTTCAACCATCCTAAAAAGATTTAAACAGCTGTTCGTTCCTGTCACTGAGGTAACCATGGCGATGGAGCTCGTGGAACATTTAAACCTTAAAGAAAGAAATACGTCCACGAAGCGTTTCGTTCAGGATGAACCAGAATCTTTCCTTCGGTCGTCTTCGGGTTTCAGAGATGAAACACGTGTTGTATTATTTCTTTAAGTGAATAATTCAGGAACTTCGATTTTCCTCCTAAAAATGACTGAAGTTTTAAACAGAGTTCAGTTGAAAGGAATTTAATCACAATGAAATTACGTTCAGAGAGCATCAAATGTGGAATCTAATTCCTCCCGTTAGTTTGATTAAAATAACGAAGTTCAGTCTGGAAACCAAAGAATAGGAAAGTTAGATGGTTTCATGGTCTCATGACTTTAATACAAAAAAACAAAGAATAACACCAGATATGCACTTTAAAATCAAATAATATACAGTGGAGGTCAATAGAGGAGGACAATAGAGGAGGTCAATAGTGGAGGTCAATAGAGGAGGTCAATAGTGGAGGTCAATAGAGGAGGACAATAGAGGAGGACAATAGAGGAGGTCAATAGAGGAGGTCAATAGATGAGGTCAATAGTGGAGGTCAATAGAGGAGGTCAATACAGGAGGTCAATAGAGGAGGTCAATAGTGGAGGTCAATAGAGGAGGTCAATACAGGAGGTCAATAGTGGAGGTCAATAGAGGAGGTCAATAGAGGAGGTCAATAGAGGAGGTCAATAGTGGAGGTCAATAGAGGAGGTCAATAGAGGAGGTCAATAGAGGAGGTCAATAGTGGAGGTCAATAGAGGAGGTCAATACAGGAGGTCAATAGTGGAGGTCAATAGAGGAGGTCAATAGTGGAGGTCAATAGAGGAGGTCAATAGAGGAGGTGAATAGAGGAAGTCAATAGTGGAGGTCAATAGAGGAGGTCAATAGTGGAGGTCAATAGAGGAGGTCAATAGATGAGGTCAATAGTGGAGGTCAATAGAGGAGGTCAATACAGGAGGTCAATAGAGGAGGTCAATAGAGGAGGTCAATAGTGGAGGTCAATAGAAGAGGTCAATAGAGGAGGTCAATAGTGGAGGTCAATAGAGGAGGTCAATAGATGAGGTCAATAGTGGAGGTCAATAGAGGAGGTGAATAGAGGAGGTCAGTAGTGGAGGTCAATAGAGGAGGTCAATAGAGGCCCATTGGGAGGTTCACCCTGTTCTCTCAGGCGGAGTAACGAACAGCAGGTGAATAAAACAGGAATAAAAGGTGTTGAGTTTCTCTTCTGAGTCGGTGCAGTTATTGTTTGTTAAATTGATATCCATCCTTCGGTTGACTCAGCAGAGAGAAACGTGGCGAGGTCGGCCGGTTTCAGGTGATGTCAGCGGCCGTCTGTTTCCAGGTCGGTTAGAAATGTGCAACATGCTGTTGGCAGCACAACAACAATAACCTGTTGTCGAGGCGACAGCCAATCACAGGGGCGCTGAGCTTTCTAAATCAGCTCAGCGGGGGGGCTTCATTTCCTCAAACCGTCTTTTAGGTCGAGTCTGTTTCATTTCTGCGTTTTTCCTCGACGGTTCTTTACAATCTGCTCAACAAACATTTTTATCCTCAATTCAGATTCAGAAAATCTCAACACAGAATCCGTCTCAGAAGAAGAAATCCTCCTGTTGTCTGTGCAGAAGAATCAAATTACAACTATTTGACACGTGAAGCTGCTTCGAGTGTTTCTGAAGACGGATTTCTGGAGGAGAAATAATCCTGCTGGTAAACAAGGAGTTTATTTTCTAAGTTCAGAGACTCTTCGGTATTTCGGTGTTCATTCTCTGAGTGTTTACGGCTTCGTGGCCGTATTAGTATTTCCCAGCATGCCTTAGTTAGTTCTTCGTAACTTTTGAGAATCAAACAACTAAATTAAATCTCAGTGATGGGCAGAAATTATATTTAGTTTTGTTAAAACATTTATTAATATTTCAATGAAGACATAATGATAAATAAAAAGAGGAAATCATTCCGAACCATAAGTGTACCAGGAAGGAACGTAACATATGTGTATATAATATAAATAATCACTGAAGATAACAGACACGATGGAAAATCAACAGGAAGCTGTAAAAAAATGACCTTTTTGTTTTTTTTCTCTCTTGACAAAGTTTTTTTGGGATCTGAAATATCTGAATTATCCGTTAAATCCAAAAGCCAAATATTCACTAATCAGCATCGAGCAGCGGCGTCTTCTTCCCACGACCTGCTGCCTCCACGCCGAGCAGCACGAAAACGCCTTAAACACACAAACCACATTTTCTCTTGGACTCTGATTTCTCTGGTTCGACCTTTGACCCCCGACGGCCCGAGGCACCGACCCCCCCTCACACATGTCCGTCTGTAGATAATCTGCAAGACTTCAACATCTGACGAAGACAAATTCTTCTCCAAAGTAAATCTTGATCAGTTTCTTATCAATTTAATGAACGTTTGTGGTTTTGACTGTTTGAATTCTTTGAATCTGTTCAACTTCAGGTTCAGGAAATAATGATCGTAAGATGATAAACAAAACCATCAATTATTAATCTGAATGACTGAGATGGAAGATATCGTGATCTTGTCTGATATTTCTTTTTGTTAATTACTTAGAAATAAACAATAAAAAACAAACAATGCTCCAACAAACGAGACCTGCGAGAACACAGTTTGTAATTGTGATGTTTACAGATCAATATGTTTATGTTGTTTATGAAAATTATTTCTGCCAATAAAACAAACAACAACGATAGACTTTAGAAGAAGTGAGAACCGACCAGCTCGTCTGTAAGGATGCGACAGTAAATCAAAATAATACAAAAATATTATTGACTTACTAAAACAAATATTTATTGTTTTTTTGCAATTATATTTGTGTTGTAATTGTTGTTGTTTGTTAGTATTTTACATCACAACAATGAACACATCATCTGCGTAATCATCATCAAAAATACCAGATAGAAACAGAATTAGTTCTTAATATCTCATAATTTGGGCTCAAAAAGAACAAAAGTGATTTACTATTTTATGATTTCAACATTTAATCAGTTTTAGTTGGAAGTTTTAACAGCCAATCATTGAGCTGATATTTACATTTTTCTTTATTATTTTTTATTTGCTTTAATACCGCAAAGATCCAGAAAACCGTTTAGAATCAAGATGCGTTTTGTGGATCATTTTCTCTCATTAATAAACTTTCGTTTTCGACCTTTCCATGTTTTTTTTGGTTTTTTTCATGTTTTGCAATTTGTACATGAAAAAATATAAATGTAAACAAATAATTTGACATCAGCAGCGTCGCTTCAAACGCTGTTTGTTGTTGCTGCGATCAGGATGAACGAGGTGGAAACTCGTGATGATTTTTATTTATTTATTTCATGATTAACTTTCCATCAGCTTCCATTCAGAGGCTGAAGTTTCAACCAGATACTTTTTCTCCTGTTTTCTATGAAAGTCCAACAAGTTTATAAAAGGTCATTTAGAATTTTTGTGGATCAAATTTTTCCCATTTTTTTCTGACACAGAACATTCAGTCATAAATCAGCTGCAGAGGCTCACGGGAGGAAAACGGGAGAAAACGGAAGAAAACGGAAGAAAACGGAAGAAAACGGAAGAAAACGGAGGAACCTGAACTTTAAAAGCTGCTGGAGCCACAAACAGCAAGATGTCACTCCCTTCTGTGTGTGTGTGTGTGTGTGTGTGTGTGTGTGTGTGTGTGCGTGTGTGTGTGTGTGTGTGTGTGTGTGTTTTCTCTGTTTCATTGTGTTTGTTGCGTCCTGTGTGTTTCTTCAGAGTTGAGTCTTCAGGAAACGTCCGTCTGGTTTTCTTCCTGCAGCTGAATATCTGAATATCAGCGAAGAACAAACACTCAACTTGTTTTGAACTTTTGATTTAAACTGTGAAAAACAAGGTTTCTGACATCATTATTCTAAAAACATATATTAATGTATGTTTTATCTGTGTTTATAAATAACATGAACTACTACATCACTTCAATATTTACTACCTAAGTAAAACAAACTATTTTTTAAAAAGACATTGGGAATCATATTATAAAAACACGATTTTGACGAATTGCATTAAAAGCGGTTTCAACCAACAAAATAAATAAACATTTACTTATTTAAAAAAATAGATATTAGAATCTCTTCATGGTCTGTCATAACAACAAGTCATAATCAGTGAACTGAACATTTTATTGGATTAAAGTAATCTGATGAACAGAAAACTGACGGGGGGGAAATAAACCGTCTGAGCTGCTGACAAAAGACATCAAAATATCCCTCATCATATCACTGCATAACAACACTGACTGAGATTACGTTGACCCGAAGGAAAGGAGGCTGTCGGCCGGGCTCGTTTTAAACCAGCCCCTGGTGGCCATCGGTGGTATCACACACAGGGGATTTCTGAAAATGTTGTTGTTGTTGCAGTGAACACAAGAATTATTCTCCTGGGTCATCTGGGGATTCTCATCCTGGAGGACACTGGAGACTCAGTCTGACACACACACACACACACACACACACACACACACACACACACACACACAGTGTCATCAGCGTATCATCAGCGTGTCATCAACGTGTCATCAACGTGTCATCATCGTGTCATCAGCGTGTCATCAACGTGTCATCAACGTGTCATCAACGTGTCATCAACGTGTCATCAGCGTGTCATCAACGTGTCATCAACGTGTCATCATCGTGTCATCGTGTCACCAACGTGTCATCATCATGTCATCGTGTCATCAACGTGTCATCAACGTGTCATCAACGTGTCATCAGCGTGTCATCAGCGTGACATCAACGTGTCATCAACGTGTCATCAGCGTGTCATCAGCGTGTCATCAACGTGTCGTCAGCGTGTCATCAACGTGTCGTGAGCGTGTCATCAGCGTGTCATCAGCGTGTCATCAACGTGTCGTCAACGTGTCGTCAGCGTGTCATCAGCGTGTCATCATCGTGTCATCGTGTCACCGTGTCATCATCGTGTCATCGTGTCATCAACGTGTCATCAACGTGTCATCAGCGTGTCATCAGCGTGACATCAACGTGTCATCAACGTGTCATCAGCGTGTCATCGTGTCATCAGCGTGTCGTCAGCGTGTCATCAGCGTGTCGTCAGCGTGTCATCAACGTGTCGTCAGCGTGTCATCAGCGTGTCGTCAACGTGTCGTCAGCGTGTCATCAACGTGTCATCAACGTGTCATCAGCGTGCCATCAGCGTGTCATCAACGTGTCATAAGCGTGTCATCAACGTGTCATCAGCGTGTCATCAACGTGTCATCAGCGTGTCATCAACGTGTCATCAACATGTCATCAGCGTGTAATCAGCGTGTCATCAACGTGTCATCAACGTGTCATCAGCGTGTCATCAGCGTGTCATCAACGTGTCATCAACGTGTCATCAGTGTGTCATTGTCACATTCCTGAAGTTACAACTTTCACTGAGCTGACGGATCACAAACGTTATTAAGACAAGACTCAAGACTTCACATACGGCTCGCTTTATATTAAACTCACAACCCAAACAACAATATTAAACAATAATGTTAAACAACAATATTAAACAACAATATTAAACAACAATATCAAACAACAATATCAAACAACAATATTAAACAACAATGTTAAACAACAATATTAAACAACAATATCAAACAACAATATCAAACAACATTATTAAACAACAATATTAAACAACAATATTAAACAACAATATCAAACAACAATATTAAACAATAATGTTAAACAACAATATCAAACAACAATATCAAACAACAATATTAAACAACAATGTTAAACAACAATGTTAAACAACAATATCAAACAACAATATCAAACAACAATATTAAACAACAATATTAAACAATAATATTAAACAGCAATATCAAAACAATATCAAACAACAATATTAAACAACAATATCAAACAACAATATTAAACAACAATGTTAAACAACAATATCAAACAACAATATTAAACAACAATGTTAAACAACAATATTAAACAACAATATCAAAACAATATCAAACAACAATATTAAACAACAATATCAAACAACAATATTAAACAACAATGTTAAACAACAATATCAAACAACAATATTAAACAACAATGTTAAACAACAATATCAAACAACAATATTAAACAACAATATCAAACAACAATATCAAACAACAATATCAAACAACAATGTTAAACAACAATATCAAACAACAATATTAAACAACAATATCAAACAACAATATCAAACAACAATATTAAACAATAATGTTAAACAACAATATCAAACAACAATATCAAACAACAATATTAAACAACAATGTTAAACAACAATGTTAAACAACAATATCAAACAACAATATCAAACAACAATATTAAACAACAATATTAAACAACAATATTAAACAATAATATTAAACAGCAATATCAAAACAATATCAAACAACAATATTAAACAACAATATCAAACAACAATATTAAACAACAATGTTAAACAACAATATCAAACAACAATATTAAACAACAATGTTAAACAACAATATCAAACAACAATATTAAACAACAATATCAAACAACAATATCAAACAACAATATCAAACAACAATGTTAAACAACAATATCAAACAACAATATTAAACAACAATATCAAACAACAATATCAAACAACAATATCAAACAACAATGTTAAACAACAATGTTAAACAACAATATCAAACAACAATGTTAAACAACAATATCAAACAACATTATTAAACAACAATGTTAAACAACAATATCAAACAACAATATTAAACAACAATATTAAACAACAATATCAAACAACAATGTTAAACAACAATATCAAACAACAATATCAAACAACAATATTAAACAACAATATCAAACAACAATATCAAACAACAATGTTAAACAACAATGTTAAACAACAATATCAAACAACAATGTTAAACAACAATGTTAAACAACAATATCAAACAACATTATTAAACAACAATATCAAACAACAATATTAAACAACAATATTAAACAACAATATCAAACAACAATGTTAAACAACAATGTTAAACAACAATATCAAACAACAATATTAAACAACAATGTTAAACAACAATATCAAACAACAATATTAAACAACAATATTAAACAACAATATTAAACAACAATATTAAACAACAATGTTAAACAACAATATCAAACAACAATATTAAACAACAATATCAAACAACAATATTAAACAACAATGTTAAACAACAATATTAAACAACAATGTTAAACAACAATATCAAACAACAATATTAAACAACAATATCAAACAGCAATATCAAAACAATATCAAACAACAATATTAAACAACATTATTAAACAACAATATCAAACAACAATATTAAACAACAATATTAAACAACATTATTAAACAACAATATTAAACATTATTAAACAACAATATCAAACAACAATATTAAACAACAATATTAAACAACAATATCAAACAACAATATTAAACAACATTATTAAACAACAATATTAAACAACAATATCAAACAACAATATTAAACAACATTATTAAACAACAATATTAAACAACAATATTAACAGTGAAAGAAGAAGAGATACAACAACACTGACAACGACCTCTTCATTAAAACAGCAAATTCATCAAACATTAGTTTAATTCATTTATGTTTGAGATTATTTAATAATAATCCCAAATCAAGTTATTTACATTTAATAATTTTCCATTTGATGAAAATAAAACCGTGTTTTTTAATTCATTATGTCCTCGTGACGCATCCCAACAACACTTTGAGAAACGTTTTTCTAAATGTGAGCCGGTAAGATTTCGGTGGTCAAAGGTCAAAGGTCACGGTGACATCTCCGTGTCCTGTGGTGAAGGTGATATGTCAGGAACACCTGGAGGGAACTTTCTTCTGATTCCAGAATGAATCGGTGCCTTCGGTCTCCGAGGTCTCGACACCTCGACGGCTCTGCAGCGAGCGTTTCCATCTTCAGTTTCAGATTTGCAGCTTCGCAGCGACATTCACGCTCGAAGAGTTCTGCAGTGGATCGGCTTCATCGGCTTCATCGGCCGGGAACGTGAGCGTTCCTTTAAAGAGTTCACGACGTCGTACGAGTCTGACGGATGTGGATGGAAACCGCAGCTCGACCGGTTCGTGGACGCAAACAGCTGCAAAGATGAAATGCCAGTTTTTATACTAATAATAAGACGGCATTAAGAAATATCTCTAGAGAGCAATTCAGGTCTTCTTTCAGAATGACCAAATAAGGACATGCTTCCCCGGTTGATCACCAGCGTTCAGTTTCCTGCAGTCGTGGTTTAAACGTACAGAAACTCTCGGAGGATTTATTCTCTCCGAGTTTCTGCAGATTCAACAGAGTTTTTGTTCGGTTTCCTCCTGAGAGACGTTTGTCCTCCTTCGGTCCATCTGGAGACGAGATATGGAGGAGAGCAGCCGCTTCTACAGCTAGGGGGAGGTTCACTGCTGATGGATGGAGGAGGAGGAAGAGGAGGAGAAGGAGAAGGAGAAGGAGAAGGAGAAGGAGAAGGAGAAGGAGAAGGAGGAGAAGGAGAAGGAGAAGGAGAAGGAGGAGGAGGAGGAGGAGTTTGCCAGCGAGAGGCCGTGAGCCTGAACACAGCGTCTGTCGTCCTGCTGCTATTTTTAAAATGTGAATCTTCAAATCTCTTTTCTTCCTTCGTGTTGACGTTCATAAATGATTTTACTGGTTTAATGTTGATAAACTGGAGGAGTTTTATTAAAGTGGTGAAGCAGGTAAAGTCGAGCTGATGTCTCATGTTTACTTCCTGTTGTTTTGATCGTCATGAAAGTTTATTGTTGATGTAAATTTCATAATTTCAACTTCTCAAATGAGAGAATTTTCTGCCTTCGTTTGAGGAACATTTGCTGATTAAATGCAGCGTAATCAAGAATAATCTATAATAATCTCTAATAATCTACAATAATCTATAATAATCTATAATAATATACAATAATCTACAATAATCTCTAATAATCTATAATAATCTACAATAATCTATAATAATATACAATAATCTATAATAATCTACAATAATCTATAATAATCTACAATAATCTCTTAAAAATCTATAATAATCTACAATAATCTATAATAATCTACAATAATCTATAATAAGTAAACTAACTTTTACTTGCAAAGGAGTATTTTGACTTCAGTTTTATTTTCTTATCTATACGAGCTTCTTCCACCACTGATTTTTATATTGAATCTTTTTATATTTCTCTTGAAAACGTCTCATGTAAACAGTTAATTCTTGTTTGATGGCTAAAACTTCAAATTATCAGGCAGTGAACATTTTTGAAAACAACAACAAAAAACATTTAATTTTCTTTTTTTTAAATCAGCAAACAAAAAGAACTTTTCTGCAAATGTTCACTTTCCAACGATCATCTTTCCTCTCAGCTGAAGTGCGATGAACACGTTGGTGAACCTTCAGAAAGCTGTGAGACGCTGCAGGAAGGAAGTG
Source organism: Embiotoca jacksoni (assembly GCF_022577435.1). Lineage (NCBI taxonomy): Eukaryota > Metazoa > Chordata > Actinopteri > Embiotocidae > Embiotoca > Embiotoca jacksoni. The sequence goes on along the minus strand of NW_027185263.1, from coordinate 318,868 downwards.
GACGAACAGACGGACGAATAAACGATCGACGGACGGATCGATGAACAAACGCATGAAGTGAGATTTGTCGAGCAGACTGCGTCGTTACGTAACCGGATGATTCACAGCAGACAAACAGGAGAACAGATTTAGCAACGAGGATGAGGATGGTGGCGGCGAGCAGCAGGTGGCGGTCAGGACGAAGAGGCGGACGCCGATGAGGAAGATGATAAAGATGAAGAGTCTGACAGCAGACGATGAATCACAGTCCAAATCTTTTATTTGACTGTTTCCCTTAAACAGATCCTGACTTGTCAGACACACACGTGTCTTGCTGTCTTTGTGAGGACATGAAATCCAGAAATGAACCTTCAATGTCCTCGCAGAGAGGAGCATACTAACACACACACACACACACACACTCACACTCACACACACACACACACACACACACACACACACACACACACACACACACACACACACACTCAGTGTTTATGGCTTCTTGGACTATTTTCAACCGTCTCTGAGACGTTTGAGAACTTTCTGTTTCTTTATCCTCAACGAATCAATCCGAACCGCTTCAGCTTTAAAAGCAGAAATTCCCAAACTGTCCTGAAATATGACCACGTAATTATTAATCCCAGAGGGAAAAAAAAATCAGTCCACGTCCGTTTGTGCAGCAGCTTTACGACTCAGAGTTACGATTTATGGTTTAGTGCCCTCTAGTGGTCATTTGCGACAACAGCAGTTACCTTCTCAAATCCACATCGTTTTACTTTGAAGTGACGGTTCTCTCTGGAGGTCGTAGCATAACGCATGAAGCAAGCCACAACCAGCAGTGATGTCATCAACCAGCAGTGATGTCATCAACCATCAGTGATGTCATCGTTGGTTTGTGAACGTTATGAATCCTCCAGTTCAGATTCTGTCCGTCACCATCTTGTTAGTTCGGAGCAGTTTGGAGCAGGAAGTGACCATATTTGGACGAGCTGGGGGAGGAGCCAGAGGTGGATCTGACCGATCTGATTGGACACCTGACGATACTACGTCCCGCCCACCGATAGAAATTTTCTTACCAGCAACTACCAAAATAAAAGTCTGTGGTTAGCACAACGTTTTATGTCGGTGTCGTCACATCATTAAACTTTAACATCGTGTAAAAGAATCTTATAAACCTGAGATCTGACTGCAGACATGAACATAGCAGATCTTAACGGCACTCAGAGGTTCTTCAGTGTTTCCATCTCGGCTCGTTAAGACGTCAGTCGCAGACATCCCAGTAAAACAGAGAACATGTGAAGCAGCTCTGTGTTGAAGCTCTTCTCTTTAAAAGGATTCAGGATTTGATCTCCTGTCTGACTCGTAAACACGTCGGCTCACGGACAGAAAACCACTCAGAGAGGTGAATCAATGAATGTTGAGCAGGACATCGAAGACCTGAAACATGCAGAGTATTAAACACAATCACGTCTTTCTGTCACTGAAATCATCTTTTCCTTCTGCAGCGGTGGAAGAACTTCACTCAAACTACAACACGTACAAACAGAGTTTATGTTTCATAACTTCAACGTCAAGTGAATCACTGGAGACACATTTACTGTTAAATGTACAAATACTGAATTCATGTCCATAAAAATGTAGAACATCATAAAAAACCTGCAACTGAACACTTTTTAAATTAAAAGTAGTTTCTACAACCTCTCTTTCATCCTTCATGTTCATGGTTCTCAATGCTTTCGTCTACAAATGGACCAAATTTCAGACAGATATTTTTTAAAGGTTGTTTTTACGGGATGAATTTAAATAACGTCGAAAAACACTTTTCACAGATTACAAACAACAGCAGCGCGTACAAACGTCTAATTTTACATATTTGTAGCTTATAAATTACTAATAATTGTGAGTGCAAGTGTTTGTATGACGGTTTGTGTTCATGAGCGTCATGCTGGCTGTCTGGTGCAGCAGACACCAACCACAGCTGTTTCACAGCTGTTTCACAGCTGTTTCACACCTGCACCTGCTTAAACACCTGTTTTATTTAAGTTCTCTTTTAGTTTATTTCTTTAAATGTCTTTTTTCCGTTGCTCCTTTTCGATGAAAGCGTTCACTGCTCTGCTCACGCAGCGCTGTCGCTGAATTTATATCCAACACCAGTATGAAGAAAAAGTCGCTAACAGCTGCAGCTTCCTCAGACACAGAAACAGTTTGTCCTCATCACCTGATGGTTCCTCCAGTTTCTATTTTCTATTTTCCAGTTTCTATTTTCTATTTTCTATTTCCTTCATTTTGGGTTTCTGAGCACATGTCTGGTTTCCATAGTTGACCGTTTGAATGCAGTAGATAGAGAACATGTGGACAAATCTCAGGACAAAATGGAGGAATGTAATTAATGTAGTTTCAAATGAAGACAGAGGAAAACACAAGATTAAAAAAACCATTTAAAAGTGAGTTAATTTAGACCTGATAAAGTCGTTACTAAGGAAACGGCTAAATGTCGCTGAGCACAGATTCCTTTAGTTTCAGCTCTGCGATTTGATTGGTCAGAAAAAGTTGGTCTGAGAGGTGATTGGCTGAGAAGCAGGTCGGAGACAGCGCGAGGACATGGAGGCGAGAGGTCGAGCTGACCAGGAGACACGTGAGGGACACGTGAGGTCGCGCTGACCAGGAGACACGTGAGGGACACGTGAGGTCGAGCTGACCAGGAGACACGTGAGGGACACGTGAGGTCGAGCTGACCAGGAGACACGTGAGGGACACGTGAGGTCGAGCTGACCTGGAGACACGTGAGGGACACGTGAGGTCGAGCTGACCAGGAGACACGTGAGGGACACGTGAGGTCGAGCTGACCAGGAGACACGTGAGGGACACGTGAGGTCGAGCTGACCTGGAGACACGTGAGGGACACGTGAGGTCGAGCTGACCTGGAGACACGTGAGGGACACGTGCGTCACAGACTTGAACACGTTCTAGGCCGAATGTTTTGTGCGCGTGCGTCCGTGTGACGTGAAGAATGGAGACGACCACGTGCTTTCTAAGGGACAATTCATGGCGGCTAACCGACCGCGAGTTTTGTCTTTCCCCAAAATGGACGCATGACTGCGGGTTTTTTCTGAAGGTACCGACGAACCGTCAGTTGGATCGTCGCTGCTTTGTCAACGCCGCCAATGACGTCTGTTGGACGGACTCTGAACATCCAGGTAAACTCGGTGTTTTCTGTGACGTCGAAGATTTCTTCCAAACAGACGCGAAATGTGAGTAAAACTGCATTTAAAGCTCGTTTAAAGCTCGTCGAGCTTCTTAGAAGCTCCTGAGAGGAAGCATGTGGTCGACCACTGGGTCAGGAAGTGAACCGCTAACATGCAACATCTTTTCTACGATGCTCTTTTTCTTTTATCTGCTTTCTTTAAATGTACGTTAATCCTATTCAGGTAAATTACGGGCTTTTTTCTGAACTTGGTAACAAACACTACTTCTGCTCTGCGGCTCTTTTCTTTTTTCAACCGTAGATCTTCCAACTGGGCCGAAAGGTCGCCGGTTCGAAACCGGGCGGAAACAGCCTTTACTTCGTTTTTAATAAATGTGGGATTGAAATGTGAAGCACGAAGTAGTGATTTGGATTCAATGGGAGAAGTCTGCCGGTAAAAACACGTTTTTACACCGAGTAAAGAAAGTCCACTCTTCATACAATTAGGACGTATATCACATATATGTGCTATAAATGAAGCTTGAAGTTGAGCCTCTTCATCACACCTGCTGCGGTCCAGTGACGTTTGATGTGGTTTTGCCCCATCGACCTCAGCCTGTTTCCGTAGTGTAGTGGTTATCACGTTCGCCTCACACGCGAAAGGTCCCCGGTTCGAAACCGGGCGGAAACATATTGTTTCTTTCCCAGATCAATGATCCTCGACATATATAGTCCGTATTTTACATCTACTACTACAGACTAGACTACTATAGAAAATGAATGGGAAAAGTTAAGAGAGTTAAGCTTAACCATTTTTGGCTGCCGAGCGAAAGGTCCCCGGTTCGAAACCGGGCAGAGACTTGTTTTGTCATTATCACCTTATTTTTTTTTTTTTTTTTTTATAACACCCCAATATGAGCAGTATCATTATTTCCACGTTTCATCTTTGTGCGTTCGGTATAGAAGTGATACTCTATCCAGTCACAACGTTGACTGTTGTGTTCGTGTGGTGCTGTTGAAACATCTGAATTCAACCTTCCTGAAAACAGGAGAATTCAGACGCAGGAACTGAAAAGCTTCAGATGTCACACGTGGAAAAAAGCAGGATTTCATCTGATTTTTCTTCAGAATTTTGACCATTGTTGGTCATCCGTTTCCGTAGTGTAGTGGTTATCACGTTCGCCTAACACGCGAAAGGTCCCCGGTTCGAAACCGGGCGGAAACAGCTTTTTGCTTTTTGGGGGAACATTTGGGACAACATTTATTCACCTTGATGGACCTTTTTATTTATTTATTTTTTTTTTTTTGGCATAAATGTTCACTTCAACTCCAGGATAAGGTTAATAGATTTTGGAGATTACACATCGTGAGTGCACCTGATCTAGACCCCCCCTCTTCAAACGGGCCGGCCCGGTACGCTTTGTGGACACTTCGTGGGCTGATCGGACTTTGGGCTCAAACTTACTCTGGGAAAGTGTAAACAAACCAGAATTAGTGCCCAGCGGTTGTATGGCTACGCTAACCACTCAAGTTGTACTTTAAATGTGTAGTTGTTCAACACAGATACTGAACTCGCAGTGACTTTGACCTTTGACCTCCAAAATCTCATCAGGTCATTCACTGGTAGCACTGTGATCACTGGATCCAGTGAACCTGTGATCACAGTGATCCTGTGATCTCAATGATCCAGTGATTTCAGTGAACGCTGTCTGAACATCCATGAAACACTAAAAGCAGCTCCTGTTTCGAAGGTTTTATTTTGAGCAAATGTAAACAAATAACGGCAAAGAAACGGCATCGAGCTTGTTCCCTTTTTTCTGAATGTAACGTAACTCCTGTAAAGTTCATGTCTGTGTTTTGTGTCTGCGGTCCAGGTTCTGACGGTCCTCTAGTCCAGAGTGTAGATGTTCTCCGGGACCGGTCTCCTCATCCGGATCTCGTAGATGATGTGAGGAGGCTCATCGGAGGAGAAACTGGAGGCGAGAGGAAACAACCCGTCAGGTCAGAAGATTAACGATGAATCCGCCAGCGTCATGCAAACATTTAGATTTCATAGCAAAAAAAACTTGCAAAACTACTGATGTTTCCCGTCAGTCTGAGCTGGTCGCCGTGGTTACGGTGATTACAAAATGTCTGTGGAGAGATAAACTACGCAGCACGGTGATGCACACGGAGGACCAACAACCTTCGTGAGGAAGATTTCAGAGTGTCGTCTCTTCATCAACATCAGTTCCACACGTTAACGTGAAATAAAACCTTCAACACGCCTGCTGACAGCCGAGTGTTCCTGAGCCCATGCACTGATTTCCACTACGACTGTTTTTAAAGCGGTGAAACCTGACGACCCAAACGGACTTCAAACATCAGTTTTGGTTCTTCTTCATTCAATCTGATTGTAGGTCAAATTTTCTGAGGAACAGGAAATGTTCAACACGCCCGCTAGCAGCAGGGAGGGAAGGACAACGAGGGACAGGTGAAACTAATCAGGGGGCGGGGCCAACAATCATACAATGGACAGGAAGTGAAACAAAGACAGACAGCAAGAGGTGAGTCATTTCAAAATCAAACAGGAAGTACAAAACCCAGACTGACCTGAAGACTACGACTGTTTGTTTGACAACAAAATCTGATGTTTCTTGAAGCGCTGCTTTAAAAACAGCCACGATTCTGTAGTGGAAATCATCGCATGGGCTCAGGAACACTCGGCTGTTAGCGGGTGTGTTGACGGTTTCCCCCAAAAAAATTTGACCCAAAATCTGATGTTTCTCTGCTCCAGTTTCAGGTTTCCATGGTGACATCACAGATGTTCTCGTACCAGCGTACCAGGTTAAGGTGTTGATGGTGTTGATGAAGAGACGACACTCTGAATACTTCCTGATGGAGGTTGTTGCTTCCTGCTGCTCCGTGCGCATCACTGCGCTGCGTTCAACAGGAACAGATATCCCACAATGCATCTCACAACCTGCAGGACGTCATTCATCTGTTCTAAACTCACCAGCCGCTCTTTAAGAATCTCCTGTAAATTCCACCTGCAACACAAAGTTAAGACTTCAGTGTTGAGTTTAATTCATTTACACACTTCCATCATGTTTAGTTTGACAGAAGTGCCGTAGACACAAAATGTTCACGAAAAGAGAAGCAAGAAACATACAGAAACTTCTTGGAGGTAAAATAAAAACATGTTGACGTACGTTTGAAGGCCAGAAAAAGAAAAACTGCAGCCATGATCATCAACACGCTAACGGAGAGAGAGAGGACGGGCACGTTGATCTGGAGGGAGAGCGACGGCAGAGAGTCGTCCACCTGACCGAAGACCAGAGACACGTCTTTACATCCTATTTACACCTTCTTCTGCTCATCATGTTCAATGGAGGTTGGCAAACAGCTTTAAGGTGCGTCACTGCCCCCTTCAGGTGGTTGTAAGGAATTACTACCAGGTTCCAACCCCAAAAAGAGTAAATTAAAACGACAGTCACAAACTATTCGTTCTCTTATTTTTTTTATTGACTATTTTAAATTTGTGACTAATCTCCATTCTGACAAATACTTCAGAACATTTTCACCATGTGAAACCGTCAAAGGAGCTGCAGGACGAGTCGGCAGGGAAACGGCAATGGAGGCGGTTGCTCGTGGCAACAGAGGCGGTTACTCACGGCGACGGCGTCGGAGCGCTGCAGCGTGGAGTTCCTCCTCAGAAGGTCCAGCTGAGACGACAGCAGGGTTTCCCAGTTCACTACGAGGAGACGGAGACAAGCAGAGACACGACGAGCTGAACGGCTTTGACCTTTTTAAGGAACCAAAAGCGAGCGTTGGACTGAACTCTGGTGTTTCTGAGCGTCGTAACGATCCGTTGTAAAAAGGACCTGTCGTCTCACCTGTGGAGGCCGGCGGCTCGGTGACCGGGTCCGTCGTGGTCGGGGTGGTTGTTGGACGAGGACTGGAGACCGGAGCTGAGGAGGAACAAACACTTTAACCTGATTAGAATGAAGGAGGGAGAAAGTCCTGCTCATGTTCGACTCACCTTTAACAACTCTCAGGTTCATGATCACCTTCTTGTCGTTAAAGAGCCCGTCGATGTCCACCCTGCAGCAGTACGGCCCGCTGTCCGTCCGCCTCACGTTCAGGATGTCTAGGTCCATCTGTCCGTCCAGGACGTCCCCCGTCAGCCGGTACCGGTCCGCCACCTGCAGCAGGGTCAGTTAGATCACTGTCCAGTGGATCCGAGGCCAGAACTGGGATGTCTGGCCTGTGATGGAAAACGAGACACTTGTTGTATTTCCATCCATCTCTATACAAGATTTCAAAGAGCCCAATGTTGTTCATTTTGGCCTCCTCGTCCTGGAAGTGTTATTTAGGCGGGAATTCAACGCAGCAGCCGAGAGCTAGTTTTTTATTTTTCCCCAGAATGAAACATGTTGGTCGGACTTTATCAAAAACTAAATGTCAAGCTGTTCGTCTTCAAAAAGTTTAAATCACCTGGATAATAACACACCAAACTATCAATAACCTGGATGCTAACATGTAAAATTGTTAATAGCCTGAATATCAATGCAAAAAAGTACAAGTGGCCTTGATATTAACGTAAAAAACTATCAATGACCTGGATTCTAACGTGAAAAAAAAAGGGAGTGACCAAAACCGAACTTACAACCTGGAACGAAGACTCGTTTGTTGTCAACGACTGAAGAGATGAGTTTTAATGTTTTCTGGGTCATTTTTACCAAATTCAAATATTTTCCCAGAGACACCAAAAACAGTTCGTACCACACGTAAACACAGCTAATGCTGACAACCATTTTACATTTCGTTAATTCCTGTTGTTTCTCCTTGTCGTCACTTTGTTGTAAATGATATCAAAACATCCATAAACTCGTCATATAGTAGATTATTTTCAGCAGCAGGTCTTTCAGCTTTAAATGAGCATTTTATACAGTTTTTGGAAGCTGCATTAAAATGTTTTGTGACTGAAATGTTCGCAAAAGACAAAAGCTTGACTGAACGTCGCCGGATGCTCCCTGACCTTGGAGACGACGCCGTTCTCGTCCGCCTGCAGCAGGATGTTGCTGCACCAGAAGGTCCCGCAGCTCCGACCCCAGCAGACCCGACTCAGACCGAAACGCTTCACGGAGTACTGACAGGACAGAGAGGCCACGCCCCCCTCCGTCACTTTAAAAGGGGAAACAGACGGAAAATGTCCACCTGCAGCACAAAGACACACGGAAACCAAAACTAGTGTAAAAAAACTAAATATGAATTCCCAGTGTAAGAAACCATCAAGTTAAATGACAAGAATGAAATGAGATACGATACGATGAGGTGACATTTAATTTACGAGAAGATACGACACGTATGGAGGTGAACCCAGTTTAGTATTTTATCTGTAGAACTGGAAACCCAACAAAAAGACTTGGATACACAAAACAACAACAAAGAGACAAAACAACAACAAAAAGACACAAAACAACTACAAAGAGACAAAACAACAACAAAAACACAAAACTACAACAAAGAGACAAAACTAGAGACAAAACAACAAAAACACACAAAACAACAAAGAGACAAAACAACTACATAGACACAAAACAACAACAAAGAGACACAAAACAACAACAAAGAGACACAAAACAACTACAAAGGGAAAAAACAACCACAAAGACACAAAACAACAACAAAGAGCCAAAACAACAAAAAGAGACAAAACAACAACAAAGAGACAAAACAACAACAAAGAGACAAAACAACAACAAAGAGCCAAAACAACAAAAAGAGACAAAACAACAACAAAGAGACAAAACAACTACAAAGAGACAAAACAACAACAAAGAGACAAAACAACTACAAAGAGACAAAACAACAACAAAGAGACACAAAACAACTACAAAGAAAAAACAACCACCTCAAGCAACTTTGAAAGAAGTTTCTGTTTGAGCTTTACTTAAGTGTCACAGCTGCTTCATGTAAAGCAAACGCTCCTCAGAGCTACTTTCAGACCCGCGGTCAGCATGTGTGAGCTGTGATGTCACCGTGTGTGTATGATGATGTCATCGTGTGTTCGATGATGTCGGCTGATTTGTGCGTGTGTGTCTCACCTGACAGGACGAAGAGGACGGTGATGAAGGTCTGCGGCGTTCGAGGAGAGACGGCAGCCATCCTGTGAGTGTTAGTGTTAGTGTGTGTGTGTGTGTGTGTGTGTGTGTGTGTGCGTGTGCGTGTGTGTGTGTGTGTGTGTGTGTGTGTGAGAGAGAGACCACTGTCCAGTCAGACGACAACAACAGAACAGTGTGACTTTGTGACAGAGGGATGGGGAGGGGAGGGGAGAGATGGGGAGGGCGCACACTGTGTTTCTGTGTGTGTGTGTGTGTGTGTGTGTGTGTGCATTTGTGTGTTTCTGTGTGTGTGTGTGTGTTTTAGTTTGTGTGTGTGTGTGTGTGTATTTGTGTGTTTCTGTGTGTGTGTGTTTTAGTTTGTGTGTGTGTGTGTATTTGTGTTTCTGTGTGTGTTTTTTTTGCCATAATTTGAACCTTATCTAGTCATTTATATTTTAAGGTTCTAATGGGCTTTCAATCTGAAAAACTGGACACTTTGGTCTCTTTCAACTCAAACGTGTGTGAAGCTTTTTAAGAGTTTAAGTTAAATAAGATGTTAATTGTCCATGTGGTCTGAAGGAAAATAAAAATAAAACATTTTAAAGCAGAACAGACGAGGATACAGAGTCCAAACTGAAGGAAACATTGAAGACAAAAAGACGTGTCTCCTTAGCACACACACACACACACACACACACACACACACACACACACACACACACACACACACTGCTGGCTGTGGCGACGTCGCAGTCATACAGAGAACTCTTTTATCCACATCAAATATTTCTGTTTTCTCCACTTCGTCCCTTTTTCTCCCCAAACTGACAATCTGAGAGGCTTTTATTTTGAAAACGGAATAATTCAATCAAAACGTGTTTGACTTGTAAAAACTTTAATCAACATCTCCAACATTTTAATGTAGAAAAGACGTCAATTAAAAAAGACTCAAAGGAAACATCACTGTTATAACTGCAGACAGGAAATCGCCATAGTTCCTGACAGGAAATGATCACAAACAGATAAATGAAAGCAAATGATTGGAATATGACGTCGCAGTCGTACAGAGAACTCTTTTATCCACATCCATTATTATTTCTCTTTTCTCCACTTCGTCCCTTTTTCTCCCCAAACTGACAATCTGAGATGCTTTTATTTTCATGCTTAACTTGAAACTTAAAAAACTTAAAATAAATTTCAAAAAACATCCTCAACATTTTACTGTAGAAAACAAATATTAATAAAAAAAATTAAAATTGTAGTTTTTCCACCAAAAGACTGAAAGGAAACATCATTAAAAATGCCGATAGGAAGTCGCTTTAGTTCCTGAGAGGAAATGATCACTAACATATAAATGAAAGCAAATGACTGAGAAGATGAAGCATGCTTAATCTATCTACGACTGGTCGTTGTCTTCATCTTCCGGGACCTTCTGAGCGTTGTCGACTTCAGATCGGAGCGTTTGCAGCCGTCTGATCTGTGAAACTCTCCTTGAGCGAGTGCTCCTTCTCCAGCGGGGAGCGACCGTCCGGCCACAACTTTTCTACCTTATCCTTAGCATCCTCGAAACTATCAAAATACAAACCTGATTTGACAGGCGGGTAACCTTCACCGCAGAACTTCAGGTTCTCTCTCAGTTGATCGACGTTGAACTTCAGAACCTGCCAGAGAAGAAACACAACGAGACAAACGCCTGTTTTCGTGGACAATATGACTCAGTATTCATCCGTAAGGCGGTGAACGATTCATCACACCAGCTTCTCAAATGTGCTTCTCTTATTTATTTTTAATAACTACGTGGTTTGGACTGTCGGTTGGTTTTGGACTCTGGGTCACTGCGATGAGAACTTTTCTGTTAGAAATTTACAGACAAAACAACCCATCACAGCCCGACCTTGGCAGTTCAACTTAGGTCGCCAATCCATCAGTCAGCAGTCGCTAACCAGACACAGACTTTAACCCACCTAAGAGGGCCGCTGCTGTAATACGATGATTAAACAACGACGGAAAGATAAGAAGCTTCAGAGACGTTACCTGTCCGTTCTCCACGTGCAGGGCGATGACCACGTTATCCCAAACATAAAACTGATGGTTAAACACCGGTTGAGCCTCCATCTGCATCTCTTCATCTCTGTGGATCAACTCAAACCTGACAAGAACAGAGTCAAACAGTTTATATCTCGCAGTACATTGTGGCTCCGCCCACCTGACGATCACTCATTGGAAACCTGACGATACTACGTCCCGCCCACCGATAGCTGTAACCTGACTGCACCACAGGCCTGTCAATCAAACAGACACGCCCCCTGTTAGAAAAATTACTCAGAGGCTGGATTCAAAATCAAACACATCGGACATTTATTCTTGCAAGAAGGAGCAAATACATGTCCACTCAAAGAAAGGTGTCCAGCATTGCTCGAAGTCTCTCCTCCATAGTTCAGCTTTTATACAGTTTGACAAACAGTTGACAGTCATCCCCACTTCCTCTGTATATCTGATTTTGTAGATATATAATATTTCTTTCCTTCGCATGGTGTTAATTCAATAAAATCCATGCCGAGATGTTGGACCGGATACTCTGGTGAAGGGAACCGGCCCCTTGTGGGTCTCATGTTTCCTTGGGGGTTGTGTTTTGCACATATAATACATGCCAAACAAAATATTTTAGTAGTTTGTAAAGCCATATGTTGTAAATGCTTAGTTTATTATAGATACCATCCCTCCTGTTGGGACATGGTTCATCCCATGACTCAAAAGGTCGTATATCTATAGAAACTTTTTTGGAGTATTATCTTGCCTTCTTGTCATCTCCATAAATCGTCGTCTTTTTGTTGTGCTTTGTTTGTCTTCCACTGTTGATTTTCTTGTTCTGGAGCATTGTTCTGCATGTTGTTGTTTTTTCTATAGTATCTCATTGTAGAGGGCAAAGGTCCTCAACAGGGGGTCCGCGACCCCTAGGGGGTCCGTGGTGGTACTGCAGGGGGTCCGTGAAATTTTTTGACAATTTTTCATATTTTTTCAAAATCGTTTTCTGTTTCTGGTGTCCATTTTATTTTATCGTGGGCAGCCATAGGGTCATCATAAATGAGTTTAGACAGTGGGGAAGTCATTTCTGCATATACTTCTCTGTTTGCTGCTCTTACCCAGATCTGTTCTCGTGCCAATTTCTGTAATTTTGGGTCCTCATCACTCCTAATAAGTGACCTACATGCTCCTGAATCGCACAATAAGGTTACTTCAGTCTCTTCTATCAGTAGAGTCACCAAAGGTTGATCTTGTTCTGTGAGTAGTATTTCAACTGTACTTATCTCTAACACGTCACTGGTCTCCTCCTCTTTAGTTTTTAGTTGGGTGTGTCTGTGAATCATGTGAATGTGTGTGTTTCTGTGTAACCTGATCCGGGTGTGGTTGTGGTTAGTCATGCTGAATCCGTTTGCAACCGTCTCCTCCTCCTCCTCCTCCTCTGCTTCTTCCGCCCCTCCCGTCTCTCCACCGCCTGCAGTCTCTTGCCCAGTGTCCATTCCTCCCACAATTATAGCAGGTGTCCTTACCTGTCTCTTGTGGTCCTCCCCCACGGCCGCCAGCCCCTCTCCATCCACCTCGCTTCCTCCTTCTGGTTGGAGTAGAGGGGGTGGAGTTTGGTGACGGTGTCGTGGGTTCGGAGACGGAAGCTGGCTGAGCAGCCGGAGGCGGAATAGGCGGAACGGGCGGATCAGCTGTTACCGGGACGTGTCCCATGTTAGGGTATGGAGGAGGATCGGGCCACGGTCCCATGTTGGTTAGTTTTTGTACCACATAATCATCATCTTCATCATTTTTCCAGGAGAAATGTATTTCAATTATTAGATATAGTATTGGTGCATTAAGAGCTATACTACCTTCCCCTGCCTTTTTGTTTTTAATCCCTCCCAGATCATTCTCTTTTTTTTTTTTTTTATTTCCCTCACACTTGCTCTCTATCTTCTCTGTCAACTCTCTACATGCTGTCATTGTCAGTTTTCCCTTGAATCCGTGTTCCTTTTCCCATTTTTTCAAATATTTTATGTTATCCGCACCTTTTGAGTGCATGCGTTTTACGTCTCCCTCCAGAGGTATCTCTTCAATCTTACTACAGCATGATCCCATTTTTGCTATCTGTGAGCCAACCAGTTAGTATGGAGTTCACCCGAGCAACTGGACGCTCACAGTATCTAATTATTTGTATATTTGTATTTATTTTATATTTTGAAAGTTTTTTTTCTGTATTTATCTGTAGGTCCCTGACCTATCTCTTAAGTCCCTGACTTAGTTACCTGTAGGTCCCTGACCTATTTTTGCACGCGCGACTTTTAGTTTACCTAGTCTATTCAGACTTTTTAGTAGGTCCCTGACCTATCTCTCTTTTAGTACAGGTCCCTGACCTGACTCTTTAGTACAACAACAACAAGCAGTGATGTACGGGCACCCGTCTCCCCGAAGTGCAGCGCGCGAGGGACCGCGGATACCCGCTTAAAGTTGCTATTTTTGTCTCGTTTCCTGTCTCCAGCAGGGGGCGTTGGCGAGCTGTTTGGCCACACCGACTTACAAAACACATCAGATGTATCATCTCATGAAGCCGGATGTATGTGACACGTTTCGTGAGGTTTCAAGCATCCTTTGACCTTAAACATCAACTTCCTGTGTCACGGCGAGACATCCAACTTTGCCGCATCGTCACGGCGACGCCCATTAACAAAGTCGAACGAATGTCTCAATATATCATCAACTACATGTTTAGGTTATTGTGACCCGACTTTAGGTTCATGGGATCAACCAGCTTGACGTAGAATGTGAAAGTATGAAAAATGTCATTTCCAGTGGCCAACAGGGGGCGCTATGACTATGAGCGAATATTCCCCCACAGGGGTCTTCAGGGCGGGGCTGTTATCATACCTGTGATGTTTGGAGAAGGTCGGTCCATGTACATAAGATTTAAAGCAACTCGTAGTTTCATGGCGAGACGCTCAAAATGGCCGCCTCTCACGGGCACACACATCGATGAAAACGAATTATTTTGATAACTTTTAATCCCAAACATGTTTTCTATCCAGAGAAACTAAATTCAAGTCGGTCGGACAAAATCCCTCGGAGGAGTTCGACAAAGTACAACGTGTCAAAATCGCCCAAAATGGCGACTAGATTAAAAATGGTGGACTTCCTGTCGAGTTGACGTAACGGTGCAACGTAACTTTTTTGTGCGTCTCAGTGTGATACACGTGTCCACCGGATTTGGTGAATTTAGATAAATGTGGCCGCCGGGGCATCTCTGTAGGGGGCGCTCTCGAGCCGTTTGGCCACGCCCACTTGCGACTCCACTAGAATACGAAATGTTTCGCCGGGAAACAAATGTGTTTCCACTTTCATGAGTTTTTGAAGATGATGAAGCCTCCAAAAAGGAAAATCACTTTACGTAAAAAGAAGAACGACTGCCAAGAACATTTTTACGAAATACAACAGGGCTTTCGCACCGATGCTCGATGCTCGGGCCCTAAAAATGTCTTACCCGGGTGCCCGATGTTTGATGGTGAATCAGCCTTGTTCTGGGATCCCGTCACCCGTCCTCTCTCCAGTTAGTCCTGGTCTCACCAATGGCCAAACTGTTTCGATAAAGAAACAGGCGGAGGTCTTTCCTCAGGAGTCCCAGACTCCCCCGCGCACGGTTTCAGGCTGTGTCCGGAGAGAGGAGGAGGTGTTGGGATCCGGCTAGAAGGACCAATTATGTTAGGAGCAAATACATGTCCACTCAAAGAAAGGTGTCCAGCATTGCTCGAAGTCTCTCCTCCGTAGTTCAGCTTTTATACAGTTTGACAAACAGTTGACAGTCATCCCCACTTCCTCTGTATATCTGATTTTGTAGATAGTAGTGAGGTCGTAGGTCACAAGATAAAGACAAAGACGTTGTAACTGAGACTATAGACCAATATTTGACAAGTATGATGAGTTCATTATTTTTCCATCAACCCCAAAAACAGGTCTTCTTGAATCTTCTTTTCTAATGAATGAGGGATTATTTTCAGATGGACCTCCAGAAATGTTAAGCTCCTCCCCTTTTCTGTTGTTGGGTTTCGGCTCCTCTTTCGATTTTAAATGTGTTTTTAAATCTGTTAATTCATCCTTTAATTTATGAGTTCAGTTAATTAATGAAAACACTGTTGAGAAGTAATAAATGAATTGTTTTTATTCTTTAATTTTAATACTATCCTGTCGGATGGAAACTGAATTGTTCACATGAATATGTTACAGATTAACTTTGGATATCGGCTCCTTTTTGAATATGCAAATGTTCTTCATCATCATCATCATCAGCAGCAGGTACACAGACCGTCAGTGTTTCCTGCTGCAGAACAAAGGCTCTCATGATGTTCAGTAAACATGATTTGACTGTGAAATTAAACTCAACGAGTGTCACGGCTTCCTGAGAAATCCTAAAAACAAAACCGCCCATCAGCAGAGTTGAACTTTAGCTGCACGGCCGCTGGTTCCTGCAGAGTTACTAGAATATACACGTTTATTAAAGTGCAATACCACCGAGGGCCACTAGGGGCGGCTCCAGTCTCCAGTCTGGTATTTTAAAAGCCAGAAGTGACCATATTTGGACAAGCTGAGGGAGGAGCCTAAACTAATAAGGAGTGACTTTAGCTAACAACACCGAGATAACTGATGGACACATTTGATTCACTTTGGATTTGATGAGAGAAGTTGAATGGGAGTCTATGGAGCCGGAGGCTTTTTGGAGCCGACCTCTAGTGGCACTCGCTGGTATTGCAGCTGAAGACACTTCTGCTACGAACACGTTTATGTCCAGTCTGTGGTCTTACCTATGTGTCTCACTCATGGCCTCCGGCCTCCAGATGAAGCAGCCATTTCTGTAAACGCAGACGGCGTTCGGGTCATCAGTCAGCAAAGGGTACTCTGAAAACTTCTCCTGATTGGCCGAGCTGTGGACCAACACGACATGAACCACTTCCTGTTTGTACAGGTCGGTCTCTTTCACCCGCATGACGGGCGGCTGGCCGGAGCAAAACTGGAGACAACAAGAGATGTTCGAATGAAAACACACACTTGTGTCTCTTTGTTTTTGTTGTTTAGCTTCTCTGTGTTTTGTCTTTTCCTGGTTGTGTATCTGTGTATTTAACTGTTTTGTGTCTCTGGGGCTCCGACATAGATTTAGATTATTTAGTTTTTACCTGTTGATGACCTGACTCTTAATAACCTGTCATGGCTGGACTCAGATAAAAAGCTAAATACTGATGGATGATCAATCAGTGAAATAAACACTTCACGTACTTCATGTCTATTTGTACAGAAAATAAACTCAGTTTTAAATTCAGTTGAAGACTTTGATATTTTCTTTTTCAGGGATGTGAGTTGGTACCTGCTCGCTGTAGGCCGTCAGCAGCTCCTCCAGGGGGAAGGTGAAGCGGTACGAGCCCAGCCTGGACGTCTCCAGAAAGGCCGGTGAGGTGGCGAACTTCCACAGGAAGCTCTGCTGCATGGCGACTTGCTCCTCCGTCCGCTCCTCGTACTTCTCCTCCAGGAGTCTCGTCTCAGCTGACTTTATCTCCTCCGGTCCAACAGACAGACTCCACCACACCAGGGAGTCTTCGCTCGGATCTCTGAAGCCTTCATCCATCTTGATACCACGTAAACCTTCTCCACAGGTGTCGTGTTTCAGACGACACACCTGAAACTCCGGTTGAGGATATGCTGGGATGTTTTCTTTGAACAGGTATTTGTTAACATGTGAATTAACTTGTTTCAGATCATTCAGCCTCAAGTGATGACCGTCACGAGCCCAATACCGATGTCTATTTTTGTTGCTGCGGTTCTCCATTGTCGTCGTTTAAGTCCTGAAAGGAGTTTGTGCTGACTGTCTGTTGCTCTGTAGATGAGTTGTGTTTTCTCTGAAACACAGCATTGCCCGCTTCTTTCCACGCCTATTGCGAAACACTGGAAAGAGAACATCCTGGATGTTTTTGAACAGAATCCAAACCCAGATCTCTGAACTTCTTGTTTCAGATCATTCAGCCTCAAGCGCCGACCACGAACAAACTGCTTTTCAGGTCCTCTTCTTTTTGTGTGTGTCTGCACACTTTTAATATTTGACATGTTTTGTCCGCTTTATTTAAATATTGGTTTTGAATATTTTTAAATATGGTAATGTCCGGCTGGAAGTTAGAGACTTTTATTCTGAAGGAGGACCGGAAGTTGATGTGCTCATTAACAGCTAGCTTGATGCCGGTGTCACGGAGCCAAGTACGGCAGCTCCGTCCGGTGGAGAAACGTGAAACTACGAGAAAAACGTGAAAGTGTGCGGCCGCCATTAAACTGATCGGAGCTGCGATATTTAGCCAACAAACTGTTGACCAGGTTTAATGCGGCGTGACGTGTCGGAGTCTGGCGGAAGTTCGTAGCTAACTAATGTAGCCTGAGTAGCTGGAGCTAACGGGATTAGCTCTGCGGCTAAATGGCCGCGAGGCGGATCACCTGGTCGAGTCAGCTGGGACACCTGTGAAGGTGAGTACCTGATGTCTTATCCGCTGCGGCTCTAAGCTCACGGTTAGCCTCGCAGCTCGGTAGATGACGTCAGTGGTCTGAGTAAAGGTAAACGTCCGGACAAACGACGCCAAACTCCGGCGGTAATTCTTCACATTTTAAAGTTCTCGTCATTCAGCAGCTGCTAATGTTGGCTAACAGGTGACTCCTGTTTGATCAGCTGTTCTACAGGTCGGCTTCAATACGGCACACAGAACTGCCTTCATACTTCTTTAAATGTTAAAGTTGACTCATTCATCAGCTGACCGGTAACTCCTCAGTTTCAGGAGCTGCTCCACAGATCTTTAAATTATGAACTAGACTCACTGGAGCAGCGATGAAAACTCTTCTAGGTGACTCCTGCTCTGACATTGATTTGTGTTTCTGACATGTTTTACCTGTAAACACTTTTACTGGACGGTAGAGGAAGATTATTTACCAAAGAAAGAGTCCATGTTGCTGTAAAATGAGTTCCTCACGCTGAAGTAACGTCTCGGGAAATATCACCGCATCAGTTTGAGCTGATTAATCTTTAGTCCTCTGATCCGAGGGGACGATTAACGACGCAGAGGAACCGGTTCTGTATTTTTACCCCGTGTGTTTGTCCAGGATGCTCCAGGGCCCGTACAGCAGCCTGGACCGGGACCGGCCCCTCATCCGGCTGCCGTTCACCAGCTTCGCCGTGGCGACGGTTCTGCTGCCTCTGACCGGCCTCATCGGCTGCCTCTTCGTCTCTCTGGTGTACCACTTCGAGGACGCCACGTACACACACTGCCAGGTGAGTCGACGGGACGATGACATCAGATCAGACTTTATTCACCCTAAAAAAGCACAGTCAAACCGGAAAGTCCTTAAAAGTGTCCGTGTTGACCACCAGGTGTCGAACTACCTCCCGTCCATCAGCGCCGCCATCAGCCGCGTGCCGGAGCGCTACATCTGGCGCTGCTGCATCGGCCTCCACTCTGCGCCGCGCTACCTGGTGGCCGCCGCCTACTTCAACTTCTACCGCGGCCGCTTCGCCCAGCGGCTGCCGGAGCTCCTGCTGAGCGGGCTCGCGCTCCTCTGCAGCCTCGCCGAGAACACGGGCCTCCTGCTGCTCACATACGTGCTGTCCACCGAAACATACAGTGAGTCAGCTGACCCGCGTCAGGTGGGCGGGGTTTAAAAAAACGGCCGACGTCGCACGAACTTAGATTTCTGTTCAGCAGGACGTCGGTCGAAACACGAAACTGAAGTTTTTCTTCTGTTTTCAAACAAACGACGCGTTCATAACATGTTTCTTTTTTACCTGCTGGCAGAGCCAGGCTAACGGTTTCACCTCGTTTCCAGTCTTTATGCTAAGCTAAGCTAACAGCTGCTGTTAAAACACCTTTTAACCGTTTGTTTGTGTTTACGTGTCCGTGCTGCCGTCACTGTGGACCTTTCCGTCTTTAACTTCCTGTTTGTCTCCGCAGGTGTTCATAAAAACGGTTTCATCGTGTTCATCGGGAGCTCGCTGCTGCACATGCTCATTACGTGCCGGCTGTGGTACGTGATCAGGAAACATTACGTAAACCCAGAGGTAAACAAACCGTATGAACCGACATATCCTCATAAAACACATAGGAAATATACAAAATAATAAAACCTTCAGAGAACAGAGGAGGCGGGTCTGAACATGGTTCTGATTTTATTAATAACTAATCAATACTTCAGTTTTCGTGCACTTTTAAAATAGAAACTAAAGTTAAAAAAATTAAACTAAAGTAAAAATCATGACATTAATTTAAAAAAACTAAATTCTTAGAATATGTTCAATTAAGCAAAAATAATGAATAAAATTTAAGTAAAAATAATGTAAAATAAATGCACTGACATCTGAAAATTATACACAATTGAAAAATTCACAAGAACAATAGTCCAAAATCAAAAATGAATTAGAAAATATCAGAAACTGAAATAAATCATTTAAATTAAAGATAAAGAAAAAAATTATCTAAAATAAAAATATATATTTATATATATGTTTTGGAATTTTTATTTTATTTTGGTGTATTATGGAATCTTGGACCGTAGAGAATTATTAAGGGCGTGTTTCACTTTTTATTTTTTTTTTTTTTTTGCCATTTAGTTTGCGAAACAATAATAATTAAAATATATCGATCAATCATATCATCAGTCGGTCGTGTAAGTGTCGGTTGGTTGTGGTTCCGAACGTCGTCCAGCCCGGTTTCACAGTCAGATCAGCAGCCATGAAAACTGGTGTTGAAGGTGTTGTTACCAGAGTCTCCCTGCAGGGGGCACTGCTGAGCTGGAAATCTGCTTCATGACACAGAGCTGGTTGAGAGTCCACTGGAACCCTGAGAGGGGAGCAGGAGGTTTTAGAAGAGTTAAAGGGTCCTTGAAAGGTTTGGAGGTTCTGCCGGTTCAGTCCATGGATCTCCTGCGGCGGGATTTAATGGGTCTCCGGGGGGTTCTGTGGTTCTTCAGGGTGACCAGAAGTGTTTAAAGAGGATTGTGTGATCCCTGTGTTGATGTGATGACTCCTTCAGGAGGTCCCTGTTGGACTTCACGAGGAGGATTCAAGGGTCTTTAAAAATGGACCATTCAGGAGTTCGTGAAGTTCCTTAAACGGGTTCGGTGGTACTTAAAGGAGGTTTGAGGTTCTCGTGGACCCAGAATTATTGTTCATGGTCCTTGAATCAGCTCTAGCGGCGCTCATGGAAGGTTTTTTTGGGGGTCTTTGAGGAGGTCTTCGTAGTGTTTGATGTGACGGTTCATGAGGAGGTCGTAGAGTCCGAGAAAAGCTCCAGGAATGTTTCAGGAGGTACTTGTGATCCTTGAAAAGGTTCCAGTGCTGCCTGGTGTTCTCCAGGTACTCTGAATGCAGGACTCGGTGGTGGTTCCTAAGGAGGATTCAGGATCTTTGAGTAGGTCCTGTTCTGGTTCCAGGAGGTCCACTTGAAGAGGACTTAAGAAGGTTCTCGTTGAGGTTCTAATTGACCCAGAAGAGTGTTAGTGGTGCTGGAAGGGTTTCTTAGGTTCCTGCTGTCAGTGCTGGTCTTAAGGAGGATTTCGGGATCTGTTTGTAGGTTCTTCTTCAGGTGGTTCTACGAGCCCCGGTGGGAGTTTTTAAGAGTCTCCAACGAGATCTTTATGGTGCTTGAGGGGACCAAAGAGATGTTGGAAGGTTTTCTCTGAGGTTCAGTTGCAGACCAACATCCTGCTTTAAATAAGAGTTCAGAAAGAGGAAGTCCTCATCGGGATCCGGTTTATGAGATCAGCGGCAGGTTTTTTGAAATGATCTGAAGGGAACAGGAAGTGGACGTTTGAACTGATCACAGGTCTGTTTTTAGACCCCGTTCTGCTGCTTCTCTGTTTCAGTTTCAGCTCATGCGACCGGATCGATGTGGATCCTCGTTCAGCACCCGTCTGTCCCCATAAACTTCACGATGTGACCGCTGACCGTCCAGCAATCCTTATTTTGAAAACTCTTGAGTTTCCACACATCTGCAGTAACTCTTTAAACCTTTAACGTCCAGCAAGTCCGTTTATTTAAAACCGTTTAAAGCTGATCAACAGAGAAATAATCATCAAATGTTTCAGTCGTTGATTCATTTTATAAACCAGCACATTCGTCAATAATGAACTTGTTTGTTGCTGCTTTGATAAAACTTGTAGAAATACGAGCGTCCACCACAGAAGCAGTTTGTTGTCCAGTGAGGTTCAATCGATCTGCTGCGTGGTAGTAATCAATAAATCTGACACGTTTTAATTCCCTCTGTCAGGAAGTGACGTCGTTTCGCTGGAAGGTGCGTCTCTTCCTGTTCAACGTCAGCTGTTGTCTGGCCGCCGCCTACTTCTTCAGACGCCACAACAAGTACTGCGAAGCAGGCGGTAAGTCCGGCTGCTTCTGGCCGACATTTCAACGTGTTTTCTTCGTGTCTTTAAACCTCCCAGAGTTCAAAACTGAGCACTTAAAAACCTGCAATTCCTTGAACGTCCACTAGAAGCTCCGGCAGCAAGTCGGTCCCAACAGACCACCGAGTTACAGAAACACGTCTTGGTCTCGGTAGATAATTTCCCCGTTCACGACAACGGTTCGAATTTTTCATGGAACAATTAAGGATGAACGTAAAACTGCAAATCTTGGTGTCATAATATGAAAAGATTCAGAGAATCTGGAGAAATCTCTGAACACAAGGGACAAGGCTGGAAACCAATATGGGATGGTGGTGATCTTCGGGCCCTCAGGCAGCACTGCATTAAAAACACACTATTCTGGAGTGGAAATCACTGCATGGGCTCAGGAACACTTGTTTTTACTGTTTTGGAAACATTTTAACATCTGAAATACCTCCTGGATGTCGTGCGTCTGATGCTTGTAGCGTTTGTGTGTGTTGGTGAAGACGATGGTGAGCCTTCATCAGCTGTTCCCTCTTCCTCCAGTCTACACCCTGTTCGCCTTCTTCGAGTACCTGGTGGTCTTCTCCAACATGGCCTTCCACATGACCGCCTTCTGGGACTTCGAGACCAAAGAGGTGATGGTGGCGACGCCGCCGGAGGACAAACGATACTGAGGACCATGTCTGACGGAGGGACAGCGGGACGGCGGGGAGGTTAGTCTGGACTGAAGCGTCTGAACTGAGGACTGACTGACGCTGCAGGTGAGATTAAACTGGATCGCTGCAGCAGCCTCGCGGTGTTCAGACTGTTGGAGAGTCGCCGCTCCTCCATCCACATACGACGTGTATTCAATCACAACTTTATTTAATTTCTATCTTTGTGGACAATGCGGTGCAAATAAATCATGTTTTAACATACGAGAAATGTTAAGCTCCTCCCCTTTTCTGTTGTTGGGTTTCGGCTCCTCCTTCGATTTTAAATGTGTTTTTAAATCTGTTAATTCATCCTTTAATTTATGAGTTCAGTTAATTAATGAAAACACTGTTGAGAAGTAATAAATGAATTGTTTTTATTCTTTAATTTTAATACTAAAGGTGTTGTAACCTGTCGGATGGAAACTGAATTGTTCACATGAATATGTTACAGATTAACTTTGGATATCGGCTCCTTTTTGAATATGCAAATGTTCTTCATCATCATCATCATCAGCAGCAGGTACACAGACCGTCAGTGTTTCCTGCTGCAGAACAAAGGCTCTCATGATGTTCAGTAAACATGATTTGACTGTGAAATTAAACTCAACGAGTGTCACGGCTTCCTGAGAAATCCTAAAAACAAAACCGCCCATCAGCAGAGTTGAACTTTAGCTGCACGGCCGCTGGTTCCTGCAGAGTTACTAGAATATACACGTTTATTAAAGTGCAATACCACCGAGGGCCACTAGGGGCGGCTCCAGCCTCCAGTCTGGTATTTTAAAAGCCAGAAGTGACCATATTTGGACGAGCTGGGGGAGGAGCCTAAACTAATAAGGAGTGACTTTAGCTAACAACACCGAGATAACTGATGGACACATTTGATTCACTTTGGATTTGATGAGAGAAGTTGAATGGGAGTCTATGGAGCCGGAGGCTTTTTGGAGCCGACCTCTAGTGGCACTCGCTGGTATTGCACATATAGGAGATCACCAGAACATTAATCTCCTTCTTTAAAACCAAGATCTTAAAACCTTCACAGAACTTTGTAAATCCCTCGTAGATCTGTAGAACTTTTGTTTTCTTCACCGTAAAAAAACAGCAAAGAAGAAGAGCCGTTTTATTGGTTTAATCTGTTTTCAGGGTCTCCGGCAGCACAATCACCTCCACCGAGCATCAGACATGATGTTAAACTCTCAGGTCTCGTTTATCAAATGTCCACTTTAAATCTCGGGGACGCTTCGGCAGGAGACGAGGGACAGGAAGAGGAAGTGGCTCGCCGCCTCCGAGGAGAGGCTCGGGAGGAAAACACGACATCCTGGAACTGACGAGAAACGGCCGAGTCACACAAACGTCTTCTTTCAACCTCCACGTCCAAATATCCTCCTTCAGCTGGTCGTATCTTCACTGACGGGTTTCAATCAAACATTTAGGATGACTTTTATTCTGAAGGAAGCTTCATGTGTGACAGGAAATTAAATATGGTTTTAAAAAGTTTTAAAAAGTTAAAAGCGAGTTTCTAATGTGATTATTGAAAGAATCCTTTCATGGTTTTGGGGAAGTTGTTTGTCTGCAGGTCATTAATTTAACTCACTTCCTCCAAACTTAATTTACCTGAACAACAAAAGAGACGCGACGGATGACGTCACGCTGTTCAAAACTTTGTATTTGGAGAACTTGAAGTGGAAATAATAATAATAATAATAATAATAATAATAATGATGTTCAGACAAACAAAAAGTCTTCAAAGTAAAAAGTGAATAAATGATCAACTTTACTTGTTTATTATAACAGAAGTTATTTCTCATGTTTTGTATTTTTTTTTTTTTCGGCTGGTGACAAACGTTAGCTTGCTAACATGCTAAGCTAAGATAGCAAACATTACCTGCTCTTCAAAAACCGAAATATTCTGTAAACTGGTGCAATTTACACATTAAAGACTGAAAATATTAAAGACTGAAAATATTAAAGACTGAAAATATTAAAGACTGAAAATAAAAACCAGGAATTCTCACAAAACTAGCATAAAAATATCTGGAGCTAATTAGCTTCAAGCAGTCAGAAAAATACGAGTTAAACATCTGATATTAGTTTAAATATACGAGTTAAACATCTGATATTAGTTTAAATATACGAGTTAAACATCTGATATTAGTTTAAAATACGAGTTAAACATCTGATATTAGTTTAAAATACGAGTTAAACATCTGATATTAGTTTAAAATACGAGTTAAACATCTGATATTAGTTTAAATATACGAGTTAAACATCTGATATTAGTTTTAAAATACAAGTTAAACATCTGATATTAGTTTAAAATACGAGTTAAACATCTGATATTAGTTTAAATATACGAGTTAAACATCTGATATTAGTTTAAAATACGAGTTAAACATCTGATATTAGTTTAAAATACGAGTTAAACATCTGATATTAGTTTAAAATACGAGTTAAACATCTGATATTAGTTTAAATATACGAGTTAAACATCTGATATTAGTTTAAAATACGAGTTAAACATCTGATATTAGTTTAAATATACAAGTTAAACATCTGATATTAGTTTTAAAATACAAGTTAAACATCTGATATTAGTTTAAAATACGAGTTAAACATCTGATATTAGTTTAAATATACGAGTTAAACATCTGATATTAGTTTAAATATACGAGTTAAACATCTGATATTAGTTTAAAATACGAGTTAAACATCTGATATTAGTTTAAATATACGAGTTAAACATCTGATATTAGTTTAAAATAGGAGTTAAACATCTGATATTAGTTTAAAATAGGAGTTAAACATCTGATATTAGTTTAAAATACGAGTTAAACATCTGATATTAGTTTAAAATACAAGTTAAACATCTGATATTAGTTTAAATATACGAGTTAAACATCTGATATTAGTTTAAAATACGAGTTAAACATCTGATATTAGTTTAAATATACAAGTTAAACATCTGATATTAGTTTTAAAATACAAGTTAAACATCTGATATTAGTTTAAAATACGAGTTAAACATCTGATATTAGTTTTAAAATACGAGTTAAACATCTGATATTAGTTTAAAATACGAGTTAAACATCTGATATTTTAAAAATACAAGTTAAACATCTGATATTAGTTTTAAAATACGAGTTAAACATCTGATATTAGTTTAAATATACAAGTTAAACATCTGATATTAGTTTAAATATACGAGTTAAACATCTGATATTAGTTTAAAATACGAGTTAAACATCTGATATTAGTTTAAATATACGAGTTAAACATCTGATATTAGTTTTAAAATACGAGTTAAACATCTGATACTAGTTTAAAATACGAGTTAAACATCTGATATTAGTTTAAAATACAAGTTAAACATCTGATATTAGTTTAAAATACGAGTTAAACATCTGATATTAGTTTAAAATACGAGTTAAACATCTGATATTAGTTTAAATATACGAGTTAAACATCTGATATTAGTTTAAATATACGAGTTAAACATCTGATATTAGTTTAAATATACAAGTTAAACATCTGATATTAGTTTTAAAATACAAGTTAAACATCTGATATTAGTTTAAATATACGAGTTAAACATCTGATACTAGTTTAAAATACGAGTTAAACATCTGATATTAGTTTAAAATACAAGTTAAACATCTGATATTAGTTTAAAATACGAGTTAAACATCTGATATTAGTTTAAAATACAAGTTAAACATCTGATATTAGTTTAAATATACGAGTTAAACATCTGATATTAGTTTAAAATACGAGTTAAACATCTGATATTAGTTTAAATATACGAGTTAAACATCTGATATTAGTTTAAAATAGGAGTTAAACATCTGATATTAGTTTAAAATAGGAGTTAAACATCTGATATTAGTTTAAAATACGAGTTAAACATCTGATATTAGTTTAAAATACAAGTTAAACATCTGATATTAGTTTAAATATACGAGTTAAACATCTGATATTAGTTTAAAATACGAGTTAAACATCTGATATTAGTTTAAATATACGAGTTAAACATCTGATATTAGTTTAAAATACGAGTTAAACATCTGATATTAGTTTAAAATACGAGTTAAACATCTGATATTTTAAAAATACAAGTTAAACATCTGATATTAGTTTTAAAATACGAGTTAAACATCTGATATTAGTTTAAAATACAAGTTAAACATCTGATATTAGTTTAAATATACGAGTTAAACATCTGATATTAGTTTAAAATACAAGTTAAACATCTGATATTAGTTTAAATATACGAGTTAAACATCTGATATTAGTTTAAATATACAAGTTAAACATCTGATATTAGTTTAAATATACGAGTTAAACATCTGATATTAGTTTAAAATACAAGTTAAACATCTGATATTAGTTTAAATATACGAGTTAAACATCTGATATTAGTTTAAATATACGAGTTAAACATCTGATATTAGTTTAAAATAGGAGTTAAACATCTGATATTAGTTTAAAATACAAGTTAAACATCTGATATTAGTTTAAATATACGAGTTAAACATCTGATATTAGTTTAAAATAGGAGTTAAACATCTGATATTAGTTTAAAATACGAGTTAAACATCTGATATTAGTTTAAAATACAAGTTAAACATCTGATATTAGTTTAAAATACAAGTTAAACATCTGATATTAGTTTAAATATACGAGTTAAACATCTGATATTAGTTTAAAATACGAGTTAAACATCTGATATTAGTTTAAAATACGAGTTAAACATCTGATATTAGTTTAAATATACGAGTTAAACATCTGATATTAGTTTAAATATACAAGTTAAACATCTGATATTAGTTTAAATATACGAGTTAAACATCTGATATTAGTTTAAAATACAAGTTAAACATCTGATATTAGTTTAAAATACAAGTTAAACATCTGATATTAGTTTAAATATACGAGTTAAACATCTGATATTAGTTTAAAATACGAGTTAAACATCTGATATTAGTTTAAAATACAAGTTAAACATCTGATATTAGTTTAAATATACGAGTTAAACATCTGATATTAGTTTAAAATACGAGTTAAACATCTGATATTAGTTTAAATATACGAGTTAAACATCTGATATTAGTTTAAATATACAAGTTAAACATCTGATATTAGTTTAAATATACGAGTTAAACATCTGATATTAGTTTAAAATACAAGTTAAACATCTGATATTAGTTTAAAATACGAGTTAAACATCTGATATTAGTTTTAAAATACGAGTTAAACATCTGATATTAGTTTAAATATACAAGTTAAACATCTGATATTAGTTTAAATATACGAGTTAAACATCTGATATTATTTTAAAGATGTTTAACTTTGACTTTTCTCAGTTTCCTTGAAAACATGAATTAATTGTTATCATGTTAGCATGCTGCCGTTAGCCTTTAGCTCAAAGCAGGAATAAGACACGTCAGGCAGATGTGATGTATGAAACATATTTTAAATGTATTGTCACATTTAAATAAAAAAAATACAGTAAATTAAATCATCAACAGAAACAATCACTTTAAATCAAGGAATTTAGTAACTGAGAGAAACTAGATGATTGTTAGCCGTGCTAGCGTCGTGGCTAAAAACAATGTTTTCCACCAACTCTGTATTTCTTCTTTAAACATCTGTTCTTTAAACATCTGTTCTTTAAACATCTGTTCTTCAAACATCTTTTCTCAGGACTCGTCGTGTCGACGTGGCAGAATGTTTATTATGGGATGGTGCTTCTTTAACGTTGTTAGCATTTATCATTTACAACGTCTTTACGTTTTAATCAGAAATCATTTTTAAACATTTTCACATCACGAACATTTTTCTGCTCAAAGTTTCCTTTCAACTCTTTTTTTTATAAAACATTTGCAAACTAGTTTTCACCTCAAACTCAACCGTGTCAAACATCACGTCTTCTTTATTGATTATTTTTAAACTCTTTTTTTCCCATTTAATATTCGGCCTGTTTTTATTGTCTCGACGTCTTCAGACTAAAACGTGTCGATTTTCCTCGAGATTTTTTTATTTTAATTTTTAAAAGGTTTTCGGAGCGTCAGAATCTGAGTTTGATCTCAAACTGTAAATAAACTGCTTCTAAGTTGTGACGGTCTGTCAGATAAAACTGAATCTGCTCACTTTATTCAAACTGTCTTTATTCAAACTGTCTTTATTCAAACTGTCTTTAAAGCAGCAGAACTGTGAGCAGCTGCTGGCTGCAGTGCATCATGGGTAATCAGACAACGATCACTGACACTGAACGAAGCTTAAAATCAACAGATTCTCAGGCAGCTTCTGAATGGACTTTTATCTGCGGCTCGTTCAGATAACGACGAACGCACGAATCTACAAACGGCTCCTGACGTGTTTTTGAGAAACGGACCTGCAGGTCGGCGACCGAAGTGAAAGAGGAAGACGGACGTGACGACGCTTTTTCAACCCGCCGACATCTTTGTTCAATTCGAAGGTAAAACGGGTTTTGCTTCGATTCCGATCTGAAAACATGTCTAACGGTGTTTCACGTCTCCCGTTCGCAGGTTTTTGTGTCCGACTGCAGGTTTCGTTCAGAAAGTCGAGCGGCTCGTCGATGACTCAGATCAGCTGGAGGTCCTCCGACACGTCCAGCTGATCCCTCTTCTTACAAATCTTCACCTCTAATTAAAATACAAAAGTCTAACAAACACGAACACATGACGATGAACTGTCCGGTCTCCGGGGGGCGGAGCCTACAGCAGGACGCAGTGCCTCTTGGTGGCGGCGGGCTGCGGGTTGAGGAAGGACCGAACCGCCTCCACGAACACGTCCTTGATGCCGTCCTGGTTGAGCGCCGAACACTCCAGGTAGCGGACGGCGTGGATCTGGCGAGCGAGGGCGCCGCCCTGCTGGTGGGTGACGGGCGTCTGGTTCTGCTCCTTCAGCTTCCTCTGGGTGTCGCCGTCGGTCCGCAGGTCGCTCTTGGTGCCGACCAGCAGGATGGGGACACCGGGACAGTGGTGGGACACCTGGAGGACACAAACACCGCTAGCTGCTTCGCTCAGGTAATCACACGGTAAACTGCGCCATCGGGTGATGTTGACCTCTGACCTCCGGATGCCACTTGTGTTTGACGTTCTCGTAGGAGGCGGGGCTTGAGATGGAGAAGCAGATGATGAAGACGTTGGTCTGCGGGTAGGACAGCGTCCTCAGCCGGTCGTACTCCTCCTGACCCGCCGTGTCCCACAGGTTCAGACTGATGATCCGACCGTCCACCGTCACCTGAACGCACCGCGCAGGTACACACACAAACACAGGTACACACAAGTACACAGTTATACACACAGGTACACACAAGTACACAGTTATACACACAGGTACACACAAGTACACAGTTATACACACAGGTACACACAAGTACACAGTTATACACACAGGTACACACAAGTACACAGTTATACACACAGGTACACACAAGTACACAGTTATACACACAGGTACACACAAGTACACAGTTATACACACAGGTACACACAAGTACACAATTATACACACAGGTACACACAAGTACACAGTTATACACACAGGTACACACAAGTACACAGTTATACACACAGGTACACACAAGTACACAGTTATACACACAGGTACACACAAGTACACAGTTATACACACAGGTGCACACAAGTACACAGTTATACACACAGGTGCACACAAGTACACAATTATACACACAGGTACACACAAGTACACAGTTATACACACAGGTACACACAAGTACACAGTTATACACACAGGTACACACAAGTACACAGTTATACACACAGGTACACACAAGTACACAATTATACACACAGGTACACACAAGTACACAGTTATACACACAGGTACACACAAGTACACAATTATACACACAGGTACACACAAGTACACAGTTATACACACAGGTACACACAAGTACACAGTTATACACACAGGTACACACAAGTACACAGTTATACACACAGGTACACACAAGTACACAGTTATACACACAGGTACACACAAGTACACAGTTATACACACAGGTGCACACAAGTACACAATTATACACACAGGTACACACAAGTACACAGTTATACACACAGGTACACACAAGTACACAGTTATACACACAAGTACACAGTTATACACACAGGTACACACAAGTACACAGTTATACACACAGGTACACACAAGTACACAGTTATACACACAGGTACACACACCCACCTGGCTGCTGTAGTTGTCGAACACCGTGGGGATGTATTCTTTGGGAAAAGCTCCGGTTGTGTAGGAGATGAGGAGGCAGGTCTTCCCCACAGCACCATCACCCACAACCACACACTTTATAGTCTGCATCACGACCTCTGACCTCTGACCCCTCGGTGACCTGACAGACAGTCCTGCAGTCAAACAGCAGATGAAGTGAGACGGACAACGAAGACACGGAAACACACGAAGCAACAAACTCTGAGATCAATCGCACGCGTTCGAAGGAGTCCAAACTACTGTTGTTGTTTAGTGTGTTTAGTGTGTTTAGTGTGTGTTTTGTGTGTTTAGTGTGTTTTGTGTGTTTTGTGTGTTTAGTGTGTTTAGTGTGTTTAGTGTGTTTTGTGTGTTTTGTGTGTTTAGTGTGTTTTGTGTGTTTTGTGTGTTTTGTGTGTTTTGTGTGTTTAGTGTGTTTTGTGTGTTTTGTGTGTTTAGTGTGTTTTGTGTGTTTAGTGTGTTTTGTGTGTTTTGTGTGTTTTGTGTGTTTAGTGTGTTTTGTGTGTTTAGTGTGTTTTGTGTGTTTTGTGTGTTTAGTGTGTTTTGTGTGTTTAGTGTGTTTTGTGTGTTTTGTGTGTTTTGTGTGTTTAGTGTGTTTTGTGTGTTTTGTGTGTTTTGTGTGTTTTGTGTGTTTTGTGTGTTTAGTGTGTTTTGTGTGTTTTGTGTGTTTAGTGTGTTTTGTGTGTTTAGTGTGTTTTGTGTGTTTAGTGTGTTTAGTGTGTTTTGTGTGTTTTGTGTGTTTAGTGTGTTTAGTGTGTTTTGTGTGTTTAGTGTGTTTAGTGTGTTTTGTGTGTTTAGTGTGTTTAGTGTGTTTTGTGTGTTTAGTGTGTTTTGTGTGTTTAGTGTGTTTAGTGTGTTTTGTGTGTTTTGTGTGTTTTGTGTGTTTTGTGTGTTTAGTGTGTTTTGTGTGTTTAGTGTGTTTTGTGTGTTTAGTGTGTTTTGTGTGTTTTGTGTGTTTAGTGTGTTTTGTGTGTTTAGTGTGTTTTGTGTGTTTAGTGTGTTTAGTGTGTTTAGTGTGTTTAGTGTGTTTAGTGTGTTTTGTGTGTTTAGTGTGTTTTGTGTGTTTAGTGTGTTTAGTGTGTTTAGTGTGTTTTGTGTGTTTAGTGTGTTTAGTGTGTTTTGTGTGTTTAGTGTGTTTTGTGTGTTTAGTGTGTTTTGTGTGTTTAGTGTGTTTTGTGTGTTTTGTGTGTTTAGTGTGTTTAGTGTGTTTTGTGTGTTTAGTGTGTTTAGTGTGTTTTGTGTGTTTTGTGTGTTTAGTGTGTTTTGTGTGTTTTGTGTGTTTAGTGTGTTTAGTGTGTTTTGTGTGTTTTGTGTGTTTTGTGTGTTTAGTGTGTTTTGTGTGTTTAGTGTGTTTAGTGTGTTTTGTGTGTTTTGTGTGTTTAGTGTGTTTTGTGTGTTTTGTGTGTTTAGTGTGTTTAGTGTGTTTTGTGTGTTTAGTGTGTTTAGTGTGTTTTGTGTGTTTTGTGTGTTTAGTGTGTTTTGTGTGTTTAGTGTGTTTAGTGTGTTTTGTGTGTTTAGTGTGTTTTGTGTGTTTTGTGTGTTTTGTGTGTTTTGTGTGTTTTGTGTGTTTTGTGTGTTTTGTGTGTTTAGTGTGTTTAGTGTGTTTAGTGTGTTTTGTGTGTTTAGTGTGTTTTGTGTGTTTAGTGTGTTTAGTGTGTTTTGTGTGTTTAGTGTGTTTTGTGTGTTTTGTGTGTTTAGTGTGTTTTGTGTGTTTAGTGTGTTTAGTGTGTTTAGTGTGTTTTGTGTGTTTTGTGTGTTTTGTGTGTTTTGTGTGTTTTGTGTGTTTTGTGTGTTTAGTGTGTTTAGTGTGTTTTGTGTGTTTTGTGTGTTTAGTGTGTTTAGTGTGTTTTGTGTGTTTTGTGTGTTTAGTGTGTTTAGTGTGTTTAGTGTGTTTTGTGTGTTTAGTGTGTTTAGTGTGTTTTGTGTGTTTAGTGTGTTTAGTGTGTTTTGTGTGTTTAGTGTGTTTTGTGTGTTTTGTGTGTTTTGTGTGTTTAGTGTGTTTTGTGTGTTTTGTGTGTTTTGTGTGTTTTGTGTGTTTAGTGTGTTTTGTGTGTTTAGTGTGTTTTGTGTGTTTTGTGTGTTTAGTGTGTTTTGTGTGTTTAGTGTGTTTTGTGTGTTTAGTGTGTTTAGTGTGTTTTGTGTGTTTTGTGTGTTTTGTGTGTTTAGTGTGTTTAGTGTGTTTTGTGTGTTTAGTGTGTTTTGTGTGTTTTGTGTGTTTAGTGTGTTTTGTGTGTTTTGTGTGTTTAGTGTGTTTTGTGTGTTTTGTGTGTTTAGTGTGTTTTGTGTGTTTAGTGTGTTTAGTGTGTTTTGTGTGTTTTGTGTGTTTTGTGTGTTTAGTGTGTTTAGTGTGTTTAGTGTGTTTTGTGTGTTTAGTGTGTTTAGTGTGTTTTGTGTGTTTTGTGTGTTTAGTGTGTTTAGTGTGTTTTGTGTGTTTAGTGTGTTTAGTGTGTTTTGTGTGTTTAGTGTGTTTTGTGTGTTTTGTGTGTTTTGTGTGTTTAGTGTGTTTTGTGTGTTTTGTGTGTTTAGTGTGTTTTGTGTGTTTAGTGTGTTTAGTGTGTTTTGTGTTTTGTGTGTTTAGTGTGTTTAGTGTGTTTTGTGTGTTTAGTGTGTTTAGTGTGTTTTGTGTGTTTAGTGTGTTTTGTGTGTTTTGTGTGTTTAGTGTGTTTAGTGTGTTTAGTGTGTTTAGTGTGTTTTGTGTGTTTTGTGTGTTTAGTGTGTTTAGTGTGTTTTGTGTGTTTAGTGTGTTTTGTGTGTTTTGTGTGTTTAGTGTGTTTTGTGTGTTTAGTGTGTTTAGTGTGTTTTGTGTGTTTTGTGTGTTTAGTGTGTTTAGTGTGTTTTGTGTGTTTTGTGTGTTTTGTGTGTTTTGTGTGTTTAGTGTGTTTAGTGTGTTTTGTGTGTTTTGTGTGTTTAGTGTGTTTTGTGTGTTTAGTGTGTTTAGTGTGTTTAGTGTGTTTTGTGTGTTTTGTGTGTTTAGTGTGTTTAGTGTGTTTTGTGTGTTTTGTGTGTTTAGTGTGTTTTGTGTGTTTTGTGTGTTTTGTGTGTTTAGT
This sequence comes from Embiotoca jacksoni, assembly GCF_022577435.1. Classification (NCBI taxonomy): domain Eukaryota; kingdom Metazoa; phylum Chordata; class Actinopteri; family Embiotocidae; genus Embiotoca; species Embiotoca jacksoni. The sequence continues at coordinate 285,171 of NW_027185263.1, read as the reverse complement.
GTGTTTAGTGTGTTTTGTGTGTTTTGTGTGTTTTGTGTGTTTTGTGTGTTTAGTGTGTTTAGTGTGTTTAGTGTGTTTTGTGTGTTTAGTGTGTTTTGTGTGTTTAGTGTGTTTAGTGTGTTTTGTGTTTTGTGTGTTTAGTGTGTTTAGTGTGTTTTGTGTGTTTAGTGTGTTTAGTGTGTTTTGTGTGTTTAGTGTGTTTTGTGTGTTTTGTGTGTTTAGTGTGTTTAGTGTGTTTAGTGTGTTTAGTGTGTTTTGTGTGTTTAGTGTGTTTAGTGTGTTTTGTGTGTTTTGTGTGTTTTGTGTGTTTAGTGTGTTTAGTGTGTTTAGTGTGTTTTGTGTGTTTTGTGTGTTTAGTGTGTTTAGTGTGTTTTGTGTGTTTAGTGTGTTTAGTGTGTTTAGTGTGTTTAGTGTGTTTTGTGTGTTTTGTGTGTTTAGTGTGTTTAGTGTGTTTTGTGTGTTTTGTGTGTTTAGTGTGTTTAGTGTGTTTAGTGTGTTTTGTGTGTTTAGTGTGTTTAGTGTGTTTTGTGTGTTTTGTGTGTTTTGTGTGTTTAGTGTGTTGTCCTTTTTTAAAGGACTCTGTAGACATACACACGTGACCTGGACTTTACCTTCGGAGCGTCTGATTGGTTCACTCGTCCAGCTGTCAGAGACACTTCAGCTTCCTTCAGTTAACACAGTTTGTTCAGAAACACGTGATGTCCCATCGTCTGACTGCAGGGGGGAGAGGAAGAGGGGGGGGGGGTTCCCTCTGTCAGTATTTGTGTTTATGGAAATGATCTCCGAAGAAGGAAACAGTCTCCAAACAAAACAGAGATGTTATCCTGCACACACACACACACACACACACACACACACACACACACACACACAGGTTTGAATGGAGTTGATGTGTTCAGGGTTTAACGTCGACACCGTCAGCAGCAACATCTGAAAATAATCCCTCATTCATTAGAAAAGAAGATTCAAGAAGACCTGTTTTTGGGGGCGTGTCTGTTTGATTGACAGGCCTGTGGTGCAGTCAGGTTACAGCTATCGGTGGGCGGGACGTAGTATCGTCAGGTTTCCGATCAGATCGGTCAGATCCACCGCTGGCTCCTCCCCCAGCTCGTCCAAATATGGTCACTTCCTGCTCCAAACCGCTCCGAACTAACAAAGATGGTGACGGACAGAATCTGAACTGGAGGATTCATAACGTTCACAAACCAACGATGACATCACTGATGGTTGATGACATCACTGATGGTTGATGACATCACTGATAGCTGATGACGTTACTGCTTGTCCGTCACACGTCACAACGGAATAGCGGAACATTTGAGAACCACCAAAGAAGAAAAAGACGACCGCGTCACATTAAAACAGGAAACAAACTGAAAATTTCCGCCGTTTTAGTTTTTATCTCTTTATTTGATGACGTCACCTCGTTCTCTCGCAACAGTTAAAAGACACCAAACTGTCAATCAAATAAGCCCCGCCCACAGCCATGATAACAGCGGTGGGCTGAAACGTGTTTTCTGTTGTCGGTCGTCTCAACATTCGGTTAAAAGTCGGATCGACAGTTCGATGCGTCGGTTAGTTTGTGTGTGAACGTTTCGTGTGTGTTCGTCACGTCGCCACGGAGACGGAGAGTTTAACAGCCGAGTGGATTGTGTCTCCAGATGTTGGGATAGAGAGCGGCTCGGCCCAGACTCTGGGGATGTCTCTCTGGGCGGCGGTCAGCTGATCTCACCGCTGCTGGAAGACTTCACCTCTGATCTCACAGATTCTTCCCTCCGTCGGGTTGTGAGGAAGACGAGTGACCTCTGACCTCTGCAGCAGTGGAAGAAATGTTTGGACTGTTGATTTAAAGTGAAACTGGAGGTGTTTTGATCATTTTTTTCCTCCAGTTACATCTTTAATACTTTCTGTGTGTGACGTTAAATCTTCAATTAAATCACAAATTAAAAGTGATTTTGTTTTTGTATATTGGAATTTAAGAGTGATTTTGATAGATTCATATTTCATTAAAGACATTAAATGTGTTACTTAAAGTTGTTTAACCACAAGTTCATTTTATACATTTGTTTTGTGGTTCTTATGAAATTTATTCGCAGTTTTGTTTCCAACAATCAATGAAACATTTAATGTTATAATTTTTTTACAGTAAGAAGTCAAGTCAAAATTTCTTCGTGGACTCTTTTTAATCTGCATTCGTCAAAATAAACTTTAGTTCTCGTACAGTGGAGCTCTACATTAAACTTCAGGCCAATATATATTTTTTATAAAGGCTACGCTAAGATTTTATATGTAATAATAATAATGATGTTTTCTTCGTGTGGAAACATCCTGCGTGCACTTGTTAAATTCATAATTAGTGCAAATAGCTTGTGTGTATTTATATGTGGGTCTTTATGTATTTACATTCTTTAATATTTTGTTCTATTTGTATACGTGTATTTACATTTTTTTGAACTGTGGGATGGATGAAATCGTATCTTCTCTCACAGCACTGAGGAACGTCTCGAACCGAGCGAAACATCGATGACATGCGGAGACGCAGAAGAAGGAAGCCAACGGTTCCCGTGTTGTAACGACGTCCTTTTGTAACACGCGTGTGGAAAACAGGAAGCTCTCGGTAGAAAAGCGTCACTGCGGTTTAATGATGAAAGAAAGCAGCGTCAGTCAGAAACCTCCATGAAGTCCGGTTACCATGACGACATCAGGAGGTGAAACTTCAGTTGATCCTGATTTTCTTCATTATTTGTTCTTTAAATGGTGGAAAGGAGTTTTGATAATCATATAACCTTCACTTATAAATCTTCTCAGCTGCAGTTCCTCCAACGTCCACTAGATGAGACGAATGAAGAAGAAAATGAGAATAAGGAGCAGAAGAAGACTTGAAGTGTTCGTGGTGTAAAAAACGCCTTCCTGTTGAAGTGTGAATCGAAAACAAACGCGTGAAGTTTTGTTTTAATGAGACATCCCATCATAGAGCCTCAGACGGACGCTCGAGACTAAAACTCGCAGCTTGAGATGAAACTAATCTCCATGGCAACAGATGCCCGATGCTGTTCAGGGCCTTTCAACAAACTCAGAGATGCAGAACGTCCTTTAAGAGGCGGAACACGTCCACGAAGAGACGCACGGAGACAGAACGACGCTTCGTCCTCCAGACGGACTCAAAACGTCCTCGAAGGAACACGACTTCAGAAAGACGCAAAACAAATTCAAAGACGCAAAACGACTTCAGCAGCAGCGTCACAGCAGAAACACGGAGGACACTTCATAAAATGTTATAGAATATAAGAGTCTGTCTCTAGAAGCTCTGACCACAGCAGAGGCTCATGGGACATGTAGTCTTGAGCCACAGCGGTCGGTTCAGCCTCCTCTCTGGTCTTGTGTTTTTGCATTTCAGGAACTAACTAAAACAACTCTGGTTTCGCCGCATCAGCTGTCTTCTTTTATCTTATTCTGCCGGTGTAGAATGAGTCTTCTGACCCGCAGAGGAACCGAGTCGTCCCGGCTCTGACGGGAAAACCTCTCAAATTGGAACGACCGCATTTACAGAATATCTTCACAGCTGCATGTGAAAAATCAGAAAAACCCACGTAAAGCAGAATGACTCAGCAACAGGACATTGAGATAACTTTAGGGACAGAAAGGAGGAACTTCAACCAGCTGGACGGCAAAATAAGAAAGAATAAACTTAAACTCAGCAGGTGAAGACCTTCAACATTTTAAACAAACCAGAAGTTCAGCATAAAAATAATAAAACAAAATCACAAACTGGAAGAATACTGGACTAAACCAGGCCTAAAACACCAGAGTATACTGGACTAAACCAGGCCTAAAACACTAGAGTATAATGGACTAAACCAGGCCTAAAACACCAGAGTATACTGGACTAAACCAGGCCTAAAACACTAGAGCATAATGGACTAAACCAGGCCTAAAACACCAGAGTATACTGGACTAAACCAAGCCTAAAACACTAGAGTATACTGGACTAAACCAGGCCTAAAACACTAGAGCATACTGGACTAAACCAAGCCTAAAACACTAGAGTATACTGGACTAAACCAAGCCTAAAACACTAGAGTATACTGGACTAAACCAAGCCTAAAACACCAGAGTATAGTGGGCTAAACCAGGCCTAAAACACTAGAGCATACTGGACTAAACCAGGCCTAAAACACTAGAGCATACTGGACTAAACCAGGCCTAAAACACTAGAGCATACTGGACTAAACCAGGCCTAAAACACTAGAGCATACTGGACTAAACCAGGCCTAAAACACTAGAGTATAGTGGGCTAAACCAGGCCTAAAACACCACAGAATATCAGACAAACCCAGGGCTAAAATATTAATAAATATTTGACCAAATCAAGACAGCAGAAACTGAGAATATTAAGACTAGTCTGAGGCTAAAACATCAGACAGTTGTTCAACTCAGCAGTTGTTGCTAGCATGCCTCATGTTTTATACCAAATACTGCACGTTTAAAGGGCAAAGGTCAGAAAACAAACCAAGATCTTGAAGAGTTTTTCTAAATCCTGTGATTGAAGGTCAGTACGTTGGTAATCATCCCTCATTGATCGGGAGAGCTGTGACTCAACATGCATATTTATTACTGACTAAAGTCTGAGCGTGACCAGCTGAGTCAGACGAAGGCTAAAAACTCCCCATTTACCGTTTGAATGCCCCCCCCCGCCCCCCTCTCACCCTAACAAACAGTCAGACGCCACCGGTCAAAGAGGAACTGTCTGTGTTGAAACCGAAACAGGAAGGGTTTGTCCGCCACTCACTTCATCCAGTAGCATGTGAATAAAAAGTCTTTACTGAGATATACATACAAAAAAGTGCAAAGTAGTATAAAATGGCTGAATTTACCTTGAACAAGCTGGATTCTGTTGCTGACTCAAAGTTGTTATGTAAATAAAATGGATGAATTCATACCACCACCAAGAAATGTTGGTGAGTCACTTGAGTGTGTTGTACAAGGAAAGCCAATGATATTCACTGGAATTAATTCAAACTAACCGAACCGGGGTTAAAACACCCAACGATATCAGACCGAACCGAGGTTAGAACACCCAACGATATCGAACCGAACCGGGGGTAGAACACCCAACGATATCGAACCGAACCGGGGGTTAAAACACCCAACGATATCGGACCGAACCGAGGTTAGAACACCCAACGATATCGAACCGAACCGGGGGTAGAACACCCAACGATATCGGACCGAACCGAGGTTAGAACACCCAACGATATCGAACCGAACCGGGGGTAGAACACCCAACGATATCGGACCGAACCGAGGTTAGAACACCCAACGATATCGAACCGAACCGAGGTTAGAACACCCAACGATATCGAACCGAACCGGGGGTTAAAACACCCAACGATATCGAACCGAACCGGGGTTAGAACACCCAACGATATCGAACCGAACCGGGGGTTAAAACACCCAACGATATCGGACCGAACCGGGGTTAAAACACCCAACGATATCGAACCGAACCGGGGTTAGAACACCCAACGATATCGAACCGAACCGGGGGTTAGAACACCCAACGATATCGAACCGAACCGGGGTTAGAACACCCAACGATATCGGACCGAACCGGGGGTTAAAACACCCAACGATATCGAACCGAACCGGGGTTAGAACACCCAACGATATCGGACCGAACCGGGGTTAGAACACCCAACGATATCGGACCGAACCGGGGTTAGAACACCCAACGATATCGGACCGAACCGAGGTTAGAACACCCAACGATATCGAACCGAACCGGGGGTTAAAACACCCAACGATATCGAACCGAACCGGGGGTTAAAACACCCAACGATATCGGACCGAACCGGGGGTTAAAACACCCAACGATATCGGACCGAACCGGGGTTAAAACACCCAACGATATCGAACCGAACCGAGGTTAAAACACCCAACGATATCGAACCGAACCGAGGTTAGAACACCCAACGATATCGAACCGAACCGGGGTTAGAACACCCAACGATATCGGACCGAACCGGGGTTAGAACACCCAACGATATCGAACCGAACCGGGGTTAGAACACCCAACGATATCGGACCGAACCGGGGTTAAAACACCCAACGATATCGGACCGAACCGGGGTTAGAACACCCAACGATATCGGACCGAACCGAGGTTAAAACACCCAACGATATCGAACCGAACCGAGGTTAAAACCCAACGATATCGGACCGAACCGAGGTTAAAACCCAACGATATCGGACCGAACCGAGGTTAAAACACCCAACGATATCGGACCGAACCGAGGTTAAAACACCCAATGATATCGAACCGAACCGAGGTTAAAACACCCAACGATATCGAACCGAACCGGGGTTAAAACACCCAACGATATCGGACCGAACCGGGGTTAGAACACCCAACGATATCGAACCGAACCGAGGGTAGAACACCCAACGATATCAGACCGAACCGGGGTTAGAACACCCAACGATATCAGACCGAACCGAGGTTAAAACACCCAACGATATCGGACCGAACCGAGGTTAAAACACCCAACGATATCGGACCGAACCGAGGGTAGAACACCCAACGATATCAGACCGAACCGGGGTTAGAACACCCAACGATATCGGACCGAACCGGGGTTAGAACACCCAACGATATCAGACCGAACCGGGGTTAGAACACCCAACGATATCGGACCGAACCGAGGTTAGAACACCCAACGATATCGGACCGAACCGAGGTTAAAACACCCAACGATATCGAACCGAACCGAGGGTAGAACACCCAACGATATCAGACCGAACCGGGGTTAGAACACCCAACGATATCAGACCGAACCGAGGTTAAAACACCCAACGATATCGAACCGAACCGAGGTTAAAACACCCAACGATATCAGACCGAACCGGGGTTAGAACACCCAACGATATCAGACCGAACCGGGGTTAGAACACCCAACGATATCGGACCGAACCGGGGTTAGAACACCCAACGATATCAGACCGAACCGGGGTTAGAACACCCAACGATATCGGACCGAACCGGGGTTAGAACACCCAACGATATCGGACCGAACCGAGGTTAAAACCCAACGATATCAGACCGAACCGGGGATAAAACAAACTGTGTAAAACCAGAACACAAAAAAAACAACTTCACTGGAGAAATGACTGAACACTAATAAATCTAAAATTATTCAATAAACATCCAAAATATTTATATATATATAATCTCTCTCTCTATATATAAAGTTATTTAGACATGTTTTTTTTCCATTAGTAATACTATAAATACTTTTACTCCCCTCTTCCATGTCGTAGTATTTCTGATATTTCTGTAGATTCATCTTCAGTAACAGTGACTTCTGTTTTTGTGTAATTAATCAGTTATTTCACTTTATTTCCTTATTATCATTATTTTCAGCTCTTTAAGGGCATTTATTAATATTTAACAGTTTAAAGTTCAGAAGCTGTCAGTGTTTGTGCTTTTATCTCTCCATCCTCCACTGAGCTATCAAACATGTCATATTCTGATGTTTACGTTGTTTCCACTTCCGGATGAATCGATCCGTTTCTGATCATCATTTCTTCTCGGAATGTTTGAAAAAGTTCAAACAAGAAGTGACTGAAACACAAACACGCGCAGGGAGTGGTCGTAGTCCATCTGCACTTTACCGTAACGACAACACACACACACACACACACACACACACACACACACACACACACACAGGTTATCGATCCGCCGGAAAAATTATCGATCAGCTGACGGGAATTAAAACAGATCAATAATGTGCTGGAAGTTTAGACAGAAGGAGAAAAAACTCACACACACACACACACACACACACACACACACACACACACACACACACACACAGCTCGGAGCTCCGGGCGGCTGAAAGCAGAAGACTCACCGGTCATCAGTTCTCCTCTCCGGGCACGCAGCTCCGCTCAGTCCCGCTCCGTGAGGGCGCGTGTGTCCGGGTGTCCGGGTGCGTGTGAGAGTGTGCGGGGGGTGCAGCGGATCTCTATCTCAGTGAGAGACGGACGGGCGGAGCTAATGAAGAGGAGGAAGTCCGAGAGGAGAGCGAGAGGAGAGCGAGAGGAAGTGGTGGAGCAAGTTTGAGGAAGTGTATGTGTGTTTGGGTGTGGTGTGTGTGTGTGTGTGTGTGTGTTTGGGTGTGGTGTGTGTGTGTGTGTGTGTGTGTGCGTGTGTGAGAGTGTGTGTGAGCGTGTGTGTGTGTGAGAGAGTGTGTGTGTGTGTGTGTGTGTGTGTGTGTGTGTGTGTGTGTGTAACTGCGGACTTTTTCTGTTTGTTCAGTCCAGAGTTGAGAAATGTGAAGAAAAAAAACCGTTTCAATAATGACCTGAAGAAGCCCCGCCCACCCGTGTGTTGTCCAGGTAACTCGACATTTAAAAGAAGAGCTCGTCTATAATGAACACCTGTAACACTGAAACCAAACGACTTCAGAAGTTTTTAAATGTGGTCTGGTGAGACGTTTCCGCACTGAGCATGCGCAGAGACATCCGCCAGCTAACGAGTCTTTTCAAAACAAGAAATCCTCCTGCGACGTTAAAACGTGTCAACGGTGTCGTTGTAGTTCCTCTCACCGGCAGAAGGAGGCGACAAAAGGTCTGAAAAGCTCTGAGTGACTCAGTTTAAAGTCATATTTCTCTGATAATACACAAAAAACTATCAAAAATAACACCGTTTTGTTTGCTGTGACACACGACTGCCAAATAAACTACTTTTAAAATTCTCATACGAATAAATATGAATAAAATAATATGAATAGAAAGCTGCTGGGACACATTATAAATACATCACGGTGAGCTTTCTGGCTGAAGTCGTCTGCACCTCCTCTCTGTGGCCGCAGGGAGGCGCCGTCGTGCCGCTGCAGCAGACGGATGCTGCCTTTCTGGGTTATGGGAAATTAGACAGCCATAATGTTATCTCTGTAGTCCAGCAGGTTTTACTTCGTGAACACTGATGGAGATGAACACGAAGCTTCCAGCTGCTTCCGGTGAAACAAGCTGGTTCAATATAAAAATAGTTTTCACACAATTCTTTAATAAAACAGAACCAATGGAGCAATATTCAATTGTTATTCTCAAACACAAATACTATTTAAGAGGTAACACAAACCTCCGCAGGGCCAAATATCAAATATACATTTATTCATAGGAACAATGTTTTCTGTCTCTTTGTGTTTGTTTTGTGACTGTTTGTGCTCGTCTTTCTTTTTCAGAGACATTTTGAAGGTGAAATAAATCAATTAATCGTCCAAACTTTGCCGCTAAACTAAAGCAGAAATGTTTAAATAAGGATTTTTAAATCTAACTGTGATTTCAGATCTTTTTGCGGGTCCCTGAACGCAGCACAGGCGGACCGCCTGTTTTTTGTTTTTTTTTCAGCAGTAGTTTGTTGAGTTTGAGTCGCAGGCTGGAGAAGTGAAGAACAAACTGTTTGATCTGCACGCTGATTTCTCTCTGAATCGATCAGTTGGATCGATCAGCACGGATCGGACCGGATTGGATCGGACCGGATCGGATCGGACCGGATCGATGGATTAGAGGAGCAGCTGCTGCAGCGGTGAGTGATGACTTCAAACTGTCCGTTGAAGCGCGTTTTGTTCTGCATATTTCAGGGTGAAACACCTCAGTGGGAAACCGAACAGCTGTGTGACCTCTGACCTTTTCAACAAAAAACAAACCGATTAAATGAGCCGCAAATGGAGCTGATCGATAAAGCGGCGGAGTATCGATATATTTGTGATTGTAGTCACGTGCTGCTGTTTTATTTTGAAGCTCATTCAGTTAGTTTTTTGTGAAAACAATATTGCGACACTGAACGCCTCCTCGTGTCAGTCCTCCTCATCAATATTCAGCTTAGTTTTCTACATCAAACTGTTTTGTGTGTAAAATCAAGCGCCGATAATCCTCCTTAAAATACCGTCATTTCACATTTTGTATCGGTGTCATCGAAGTCAACGTGAACTTTACCGATACCAGAATTCAAGTTCACGATCCTCGATACCGGAGCAGACACCAAAGAAATCAAAGTGAAGTGTCGGGTTGCATCGCAGAGCAGCCTGAACACCGACGGAACAAAGTTGAGACTAAAATTGTCCAAATTTTGAATGAAGTCTGGTCCTATTGAAGAATGTCACAT
>NW_027185263.1:227500-267500 GCF_022577435.1 Embiotoca jacksoni | reverse complement strand
AGATGTGTGATAGAAGTTGTTTTCTATAGATCTGTGTGATAGAAGTTGTTTTCTATAGATCTATGTGATAGAAGTTGTTTTCTATAGATCTGTGTGTTAGAAGTTGTTTTCTATAGATCTGTGTTAGAAGTTGTTTTCTATAGATCTATGTGATAGATGTTGTTTTCTATAGATCTGTGTGATAGATGTTGTTTTCTATAGATCTGTGTGATAGATGTTGTTTTCTATAGATCTATGTGTGATAGAAGTTGTTTTCTATAGATCTGTGTGATAGAAGTTGTTTTCTATAGATCTGTGATAGAAGTTGTTTTCTATAGATCTATGTGATAGAAGTTGTTTTCTATAGATCTATGTGTGATAGAAGTTGTTTTCTATAGATCTGTGTGATAGAAGTTGTTTTCTATAGATCTGTGATAGAAGTTGTTTTCTATAGATCTATGTGATAGATGTTGTTTTCTATAGATCTGTGTGATAGATGTTGTTTTCTATAGATCTATGTGATAGAAGTTGTTTTCTATAGATCTGTGATAGATGTTGTTTTCTATAGATCTGTGTGATAGAAGTTGTTTTCTATAGATCTATGTGATAGAAGTTGTTTTCTATAGATCTGTGTGTTAGAAGTTGTTTTCTATAGATCTATGTGATAGATGTTGTTTTCTATAGATCTGTGTGATAGATGTTGTTTTCTATAGATCTATGTGTGATAGAAGTTGTTTTCTATAGATCTGTGTGATAGAAGTTGTTTTCTATAGATCTGTGATAGAAGTTGTTTTCTATAGATCTGTGTGATAGAAGTTGTTTTCTATAGATCTGTGATAGAAGTTGTTTTCTATAGATCTATGTGATAGAAGTTGTTTTCTATAGATCTATGTGTGATAGAAGTTGTTTTCTATAGATCTGTGATAGAAGTTGTTTTCTATAGATCTATGTGATAGAAGTTGTTTTCTATAGATCTATGTGATAGAAGTTGTTTTCTATAGATCTGTGTGATAGATGTTGTTTTCTATAGATCTATGTGATAGAAGTTGTTTTCTATAGATCTGTGATAGATGTTGTTTTCTATAGATCTGTGTGATAGAAGTTGTTTTCTATAGATCTATGTGATAGAAGTTGTTTTCTATAGATCTGTGTGTTAGAAGTTGTTTTCTATAGATCTATGTGATAGATGTTGTTTTCTATAGATCTATGTGATAGATGTTGTTTTCTATAGATCTGTGTGATAGATGTTGTTTTCTATAGATCTATGTGTGATAGAAGTTGTTTTCTATAGATCTGTGATAGAAGTTGTTTTCTATAGATCTGTGATAGAAGTTGTTTTCTATAGATCTGTGATAGAAGTTGTTTTCTATAGATCTATGTGATAGATGTTGTTTTCTATAGATCTGTGTGATAGAAGTTGTTTTCTATAGATCTATGTGTGATAGAAGTTGTTTTCTATAGATCTATGTGTGATAGATGTTATTTTCTATAGATCTGTGTGATAGATGTTGTTTTCTATAGATCTATGTGATAGAAGTTGTTTTCTATAGATCTGTGTGTTAGAAGTTGTTTTCTATAGATTTATGTGATAGATGTTGTTTTCTATAGATCTATGTGTGATAGATGTTATTTTCTATAGATCTGTGTGATAGATGTTATTTTCTATAGATCGGTGTGATAGATGTTATTTTCTATAGATCTATGTGTGATAGAAGTTATTTTCTATAGAGCCGTGCGTGATAGACCAGCAGCTCTGTCACGATGAAAACTCCCTCCTGAGTTTCGAAGCAATCTGCAGCATCCACAAACTGATGGACGACGACGCTGACGGCACGGTGGACACGACCGAGACCGATGAGGTGAGACACAGCAAACGTCCATGTTTTCTAGCTCTGAACGTGAACCGGCTGCAGACATGTTTGTTTCTTCCTCAGTTTCTCAGGGAGGATATGAAGTATCACGACCCCAAAGCCAAACAGAGCAGCTTCCACCGAGCTGACCTGCACATCAGCGTGGAGGACATGTGGACCGCTTGGAAGAGCTCTGAAGGTGTGTGTGTGTGTGTGTGTGTGTGTGTGTGTGTGTGTGTGTGTGTGTGTGTGTTAGTTTCAACTAGACACAGAAAAATAAACCGAAGTGAACGACTGCTGGAGGAGATCTGAGGTTTTCCTCGTCGTAAACAGTCGTTTACTTTCGGTATTTGTTTACTTTGACAAGAAAAGACAACATTCACATCTTCACCTCGGCTCACAGGACCGAACCAGACTCCATGCAAAAAATATGAAATTTAATTTAGTTACAGGAAAATTTAAAGTTAATCAGCTGTAGTTTGTTATAAAAGGAAAGGATGAAGAGCAGAGGATAAAGAAAGAGACAAGAAAGAAGAAAGGAAAGGAAGAAAGAAGAAGGAGAGAGGGAGAGAGAGAGAGAGAAAATAATGAACAAAACAAGCAAAGAAGGAAGGAAAGATAGATCAAAGGAAATAAATAGATAAAGAAGGAGGGGAAGAGCAGGAAGCTTCAGGAGCGTCCGAAAAGTTTTTAGAAACTGTTGAAGATGTTTATTTAAGAGAGCGGCGGGATGAAGAATCTGTTATTGAAAGTTCAGGCCAGAACAGGAAGCGTGTTCTTCTTCTCTGTATTTCCCGTCATGCTGCCGTGTGTGTTTCCAGTGTACAACTGGACGGTGCAGCAGGTGGAGGAATGGCTGCTCGTCAGCGTGGAGCTTCCTCAGTACACACAAACCTTCAGCAAACAGCAGCTGGACGGCCGAGCGCTCCCCAGGTCAGAACACCTGATTCACTGCTTCAATCAACTTTATTTACACAGAACAGAGACAACAGGTCACACCCCAACCAATATAAGACATGTATTTAATATAGATTAAATCATATTGTCACATTAAACACAGCAGATCTGTGTGTGTAAACCTCCTGTGTGCAGTGCATCATGGGAGTTCAGACCAGCGTCATAGATCACTGTGAAACTGCAGGAAACTTCAAATCGGACAGATTCTCGGGCAGCTTCTGAACTGTCTGTCTCTGGTTTCCACATTGCTTCATGGAGGTTAAGTTCAGATGCACATCGGAGGTGATGATGTCATCAGGAAGAGGAAGTCTCACTGGCTCCAGAACCGTGTGAGCTCAGATCTGACTGAGTTGTGACTCCCGAGGAGGAAGAGTGAGTTTGGTGGAACTCGCAGCAGTCGGGAAGAAGTCCACGGAAATAACTCGTATTACTCCGAACATCGTGATTCACTTTGGTTTACTGCTCTCTGCTGCCGGCTGCATCAATCCGGCTATTTTTACAGACTCAAAACAACCACTTATGAAACCTTCACTTCACCGAGCATGTGACCAGGGTCAGTGGGGCTTCTGTCCAGTTCAGTAGACCAGTAAACAGGCTCATTATATATCATATTATGTCATAAACCCACATTAACAGACGTAAATCCCTGCTGATGGTGCTGCAGTAAACATCTCCTGTCAGGAAACCTGTTTGTTTGTGTTGTTTTCTTCTCGTGGATTTTAACCACAAATAAATAAAAGTGGACGTAGTTTCTGGGTCTGAAAAGTGAGGCTGATGCAGAAGTGCTTTAAAGTCCAATACCACCGATGGCCACCAGGGGCTGCCCCCAATAGACCCCTGTTCAAAAAACATCAACTTCTATCATGAAATACAAAGTCAAAGGCCTCAAAAAGCACTATGTTTTGGGGGCGTGTCTTGTTTGATTGACAGGTTTGGGGTGCAGTCAGGTTTCCTCAGACTCCTCCCCGGCTCGTCCAAATATGGTCACTTCTGGCTCCAAAACAGCAGGATGGCGACGGGCAAACTTGAGTCGCTCACAAACCAACCGTTGACATCCATGTCTGTTGTCGTTTGATGGTAACGTGCCCCCCCCCCCCCCCCCCAACTCCCCCCGGCAGGCTGGCGGTGAAGAACACCACCCTGACGGTGTCCCTCCTGAAGATCTTGGACCGAAGTCATGCTCAGAAGCTGCAGCTCAAAGCCCTCGACATCGTGCTGTTCGGACCTCCGCCAGGTGCGTGAACGTTTCTATAGTTACGTAAATAAACATGTATGTATTAGTATATTTACAGCAGGTGTGTATGTTGTGTGTCCGCAGGCCGACAGAACCGGTGGAAGGACCTGGTTCTGTGTGTGTCCATCCTGATGGCGCTGGCCGGCTGCTGGTTCGCTTATGTCCAGACCAGGAAGTCCAGAGACGACATGGGGAAGCTGGTGAAGGACCTGGAGGGTCTGCAGCGGGCCGAGCAGAGCCTGCTGGACCTGCAGGAGAAGTGAGTCCATCATCCTCAACCCCAACCAGAACAGAACCTGTCACCTACAACTGATCCCCAAAAGTACCGACTGATCCCCAAAGTACCGACTGATCCCCAAAGTACCGACTGGTCCCCAAAGTACCGACTGGTCCCCAAAAGAACAGACTGATCCCCAAAAGTACCGACTGATCCCCAAAAGTACCGACTGATCCCAAAAGAACAGACTGATCCCCAAAGTACCGACTGATCCCCAAAGTACCGACTGATCCCCAAAAGAACAGACTGATCCCAAAAGTACCGACTGATCCCCAAAGTACCGACTGATCCCCAAAGTACCGACTGGTCCCCAAAGTACCGACTGGTCCCCAAAAGAACAGACTGATCCCCAAAAGTACCGACTGATCCCCAAAGTACCGACTGATCCCAAAAGAACAGACTGATCCCCAAAAGTACCGACTGATCCCCAAAAGTACCGACTGATCCCCAAAAGTACCGACTGATCCCCAAAGTACCGACTGATCCCAAAAGTACCGACTGATCCCAAAAGTACCGACTGATCCCCAAAAGTACCGACTGATCCCCAAAGAACAGACTGATCCCAAAAGAACAGACTGATCCCCAAAAGAACAGACTGATCCCCAAAAGAACAGACTGATCCCCAAAAGTACCGACTGATCCCCAAAGTACCGACTGATCCCCAAAAGTACCGACTGATCCCCAAAAGTACCGACTGATCCCCAAAAGTACCGACTGATCCCCAAAGAACAGACTGATCCCAAAAGAACAGACTGATCCCCAAAGTGCCAACTGATCCCAAAAGAACAGACTGATCCCCAAAAGAACAGACTGATCCCCAAAAGAACAGACTGATCCCCAAAAGAACAGACTGATCCCAAAAGAACAGACTGATCCCAAAAGTACCGACTGATCCCCAAAAGTACCGACTGATCCCCAAAGTACCGACTGATCCCCAAAAGTACCGACTGATCCCCAAAAGTACCAACTGCAAACATAAACAAACCGCCACAGTTCTCAGTACCACTATCAGATCTAGTAGAAGTACTGCTGGTACTAACACTACTGTAACAACTACTACCAGTTATACTACTACTGCTTACTGTTTGTACAACGGTTACTATGACGACCTGCGACCGTTTCTACCTCCACAGTGCTGCTGCTTCTACCTGTGTTCATAATCTCATGTAATTAAAACTGCGACTGAGCTGCTGCCGCCAGGAGGAAATAACTCTTCTCCACTGTTTGTGTGTGTGTGTGTGTGTGTGTGTGTGTGTGTGTGTGTGTGTGTGTGTGTGTGTGTGTGTGACGGCCTCTACAGAAACTTTCTGTCTGAAGTCCTTATATGGGTAAAGAATAGCCAGCAGCTCAGTCAGCACACACACACACACACACACACACACACACACACACATAACCTGCATGTACACACTAACATACAGCACACACACTCTCTGAGTCGTGTTGTAACATGCTGCGTAACAGCTCAGTTTCCTACTCTGAACACTTGTACTGCGTTTTATACTGACAGTACTGCGTTTTATACTGCGTTTTATACTGACAGTACTGCGTTTTATACTGAGTTTTATACTGACAGTACTGCGTTTTATACTGAGTTTTATACTGACAGTACTGCAGTAGCACTTATTTTCATTATTGATTGATTATTTATTTTGTCGATGGTGACGTCTAAACAAAGAGACACAAAACAGACGGTAAAAGTTTTCCAGCTATGACTGTTGGCACTATTCTACTGTGTAACTCCAGTACTACTACTGCTAGTACTACTACTAGAACTACTACTGCTAGTACTACTACTACTGCTACTACTTGTACTACATTTCACACACACACACACTGAACTGCCCCTCAGGGATCAGTCGAAGCATCAGCTCTGTTTCCTCTCTGAATCGTCAGAGCAGTGTGTTTGTCTAAAAATAGTAACACACACGAGCGCACACACACACACACACACACACACACACACACACACACACACACAGAGCCACAGCGCCTCCTACTGGCGCCAGCGTTCATTTAAATCTTTTAAACAAAAGCACTTCCTGTTTCTGTCGGGATGAAAATTTGTTATTGATGAGTTATGTCAACACGTTTGTTTCCTCCACATTAACCTCCATTTAATTCATTTATTTCATACATTTCATGTATTTGATTTAATTCATTTATTTCTTATATTTCATTTATTTCATATATCTCATTTATTTGATTTCATTTATTTGATTTCATTTATTTGATTTAATTAATTTGATTCATTTATTTAATTTCTTTAATTTATTTCATATATTTAATTTATTTGATTTAATTCATTCATTTGATATATTTAATTTATTTCATATATTTCATTTGATTTAATTCATTTATTTCATGTATTTCATTTATTTGATTTCTTCCTGCTGCTTCAGTCTCGTGTGTTTCAGTTGGCTTTTGACTTTTTATTGAATTGTTTTTATTGCTTATTTTTCGGACTGTTTTACGTCTGTTTGATTTATTTGGTGTTCATGTGGATATTAGAAGATAATGTTTTGATATTTTCTGACCTTTATTGTCCTAAAACATCAGTTATTAAATAATAATCAGCTATATTGATCGTGATACAAGTTAATTATTGAATATTTATATGTAGTGATCTGGGCAGTTACTTCTTACACTTTGTTTGTTGGAGTCTCCTCTCCACGATGCGTTCAGGTGCAGCGGGAATTCTGACCCTCCTGCTTGTCTCCTGTCAGACTGCTGCAGGCGCAGGAGGAGCAGCGCTGCGTCCAGGTGGAGAAGGTGAAGGTGGAGGAGGAGCTGAGACACGAGATCGACTCGGCCAAACTAGAAGCTCAACGGATCCGCGAGCTCCGAGAGGGAACGGAGAACGAGAGGATCCGTCCGAAATACGCCGAGGAGGAGCTGGATCAGGTGAGGAGGCCGGGTCGGCCGAACCGGGGCGACGGGGCGACTCTCTGGCAGCCGGCCCGTCGACGGGTCGGCTCGTCCTCTCAGCCGCGTCTCCTCTCTGTCGGTCGCAGGTCCGAATGGCGCTGAAGAAGGCGGAGCGGGAGCTGGAGTCGCGGGCTCTCTGGGCGCCGCCGGAGGCTCTGCAGGCGTGGCTACAGCTCACACATGAAGTGGAAGTTCAATATTACAACATCAAGAAGCAGAGCGCAGAGAAACAGCTGCTGCAGGCCAGAGAGGGGGTGAGGAGGGGGTGAGGAGGGAGGAGGGGGGGATAATGATGGTGGTGATGATGATGATGTTGGTGATGATGGTGGTGGTGGTGGTGGTGGTGGTGATGGTGATGATGATGATGGTGGTGATGATGATGATGATGGTGGTGGTGGTGGTGGTGGTAATGATGATGGTGGTGGTGGTGATGGTGGTAATGATGATGGTGGTGGTGGTGGTGATGGTGATGATGGTGATGATGGTGGTGATGATGATGATGGTGGTGGTGGTGATGATGATGATGATGATGGTGGTGGTGGTGGTGGTGGTAATGATGATGGTGGTGGTGGTGATGGTGATGATGATGATGGTGGTGGTGGTGGTGGTGGTGGTGGTAATGATGATGGTGGTGGTGGTGGTGATGGTGATGATGGTGATGATGGTGGTGATGATGATGATGGTGGTGGTGGTGATGATGATGATGATGGTGGTGGTGGTGGTGATGATGATGATGATGATGGTGGTGATGATGGTGGTGATGATGGTGGTGTTGATGGTGGTGATGATGGTGATGATGATGGTGGTGTTGATGGTGGTGATGATGGTGATGATGATGGTGGTGTTTCAGGCAGAGAAGATCAAGAAGAAGAGGAGTTCTCTGTTCGGGACGTTCCATGTGGCTCACAGCTCCTCGTTGGACGACGTCGACCACAAGATCCTCTCTGCCAAGTGAGTGACCTTTGACCCAGAAAAACAATCTATACAGTCTATTTCTAAAAGTGTTCGTAGCTTCAGGTCTGTAAAATGGTTCTGATCCAGAAGTGTCTTCAGCTGCAATACCAGCGAGTGCCACTAGAGGTCGTCTCCAAAAAGCCTCCGGCTCCATAGACTCCCATTCAACTTCTCTCATCAAATCCAAAGTGAATAAAATGTGTCCATCAGTTATCTCGGTGTTGTTAGCTAAAGTCACTCCTTCTTATTAGTTTTCTGGAGGTCCATCTGAAAATAATCCCTCATTCATTAGAAAAGAAGATCCAAGAAGACCTGGTTTTGGGGGCGTGTCTGTTTGATTGACAGGCCTGTGGTGCAGTCAGGTTACAGCTATCGGTGGGCGGGACGTAGTATCGTCAGGTTTCCAATCAGATCGGTCAGATCCACCTCTGGCTCCTCCCCTAGCTCGTCCAAATATGGTCACTTCCTGCTCCCCCCCCAGACAGGCCCTGGCCGAGGTGACAGCGGCCCTGCGGGAGAAGCTCCACCGCTGGCAGCACATCGAGTCGCTGACGGGTTTCTGTCTGGTCAACAATCCGGGTTTGGGAGCGCTGGCCGCCGCCCTCAACCTGGACCCCGCCTTCCTCGGCCTGCGACCTCCGACCCCTCAGCACCTCCTCCTGTCGGATGACCTGGACGACATGGACGAGGACATCCTGTCTCCCGGGACGCTGCAGTGTAAGTTGGAACGTAACGCCGTGAGCTCGCACGTCATCGTAAAACAAAGACGTTGATTTGTTTTATTTACGATGTTTCACATTTTAACATTTACATAGAAAATAATTCGTTATAATCCTTCTGTAGTTTTAATACGACTGACACTAATCCAGCCGACACAAAATCAAACCTCAAATCTGTCAAATCGTGTTTTTATTGAATATAAATATAATAAAAGATCAAATTCAAAGATTCTCGACCTCTAAAATACTCTTTGTATTTTCTAGACTGGAAAAGCAGGTAATCTGAGTACATGATGTCATCAGAACCAAACGTTTGATATCTCTTCGCTGTATTCGTCAGCCTCCGTCTGTGCAGCAGCGCCCCCTGCTGCGTGGAGGTCGGACTCTGTAGTACGATAACGTGAAACAAGTCGCTCGCTCACCAAAATGATGAGAAACATAAAAGCTGCCAGTTTGTTGGAGTTTATAAGTGCTTCTGTTGTTTTTCTCGACCATCTGACACTTGGTTCACTTTGGGAACCAGGAAGTTCAAAATTTAACTTTAAATTTGAAAAACAACTTCCTCTTTTCTTGGTATCTCTCTCCTGATTGGCTCCCTCCAGATGCGGCGTGGCAGATGGACAGGCGACTGAGTGACCTCTGGCCCCTGAGCAGCATTGCAGACACACAGTCACCATGGAAACAATCCGGTTGGCCCCTCCCTCTTTTTTAGCCTCCCTCTGTCTGATTGGCTCTCACCTCTCTGCACTCAGCAGGGTTAATTCTCTGATTGACGAGCACCTCCAAACTCCGCCCACTAGCTTTTCACCATTTAAAAACAACATAGAACCTTTTAAAAAGATCATTTTATTTTGAAGGTTTGCTGCTAAAACTGAACTTTAACATAAAACTGCACTTTGCACTGTTCTGCATGTGTTTTCTGAAAATTTGCCGTCCTTTCACTTTAAAATATTTTCTTAAGTTTGTGTCTTTTTGATTCTGGATTTTCAAACTATAAGAACCAGCTCACTGTAACTCCTCCCTCTCCTGCAGCTCAGAGTCTGATGCCCCTGAGACAGAGGATGGGAGACCCCGCCGTCATGTTCAGCTCTCAAAGGTTGGTTGAGGGGCGGGGCTTACCAGCAGGAGGGGCGTGGCATGTCCACATCTTCATTTAGTTTATAAATGGGCAGATTAGACAGGAATTTAAACGTTCACAATTGTTCTGGATTTCAAATTTACGTGTTCCGATTTTTTAGAACGTGAGTTTTCAGGATTTTATGTTTACGAGTTTTCTGAGTGGTCAGGATTTATACTTTACTGGTTTTCAGAGATTCCGATAAGAATTCACAGTTTACGTCACAATTTTTGCGCTCACGAGTTTTCAGGATTTCTCAGCAATAAAGATTTAGTGTTTATGAGTTTTCGTAGTTTGCAGATAATAGAATTTTTAGCATTTATAAATTTTAGAAATGGCTCAGAATTTATACTTTACTAGTTTTCAGAGATTTCGGTAACAATTCAGACTTTACGAGTTCTCTTGATTTACAATTTACAAATTGTCAGAAGTTAGACAAGAATTAAGTGTACGAGTTTTTGAAAGGTTTCAGAATTTATACTTTAGTTGTTTTTCAAAATTTCGGTAAGAAGTCGACGTTTGTGTTTTACAAGTTTTCTGGATTTTGAATTGATCAGAATTTGAAATTTACTATTTTCCCAAACGGTCAGATTTTATTTACGAGTGTCGAGTTTTAGCGTTTACAAGTTTTCAATTTTTTAAATTCTGGTCAGAATTTTGAGGTTACGTTTTTTTTATAGTTTTTTTTTTTACAAGTAGTCAAAATTTTAACGACAATTTGGTGTCTTTTAAGTGGTCACATTTTGTACTTTACAAGGTTACAAGTTTTACGAGTTTACGTATTTCATGAGTCATCAGAATTTTTACAAAATTTTCTGAAAATTCAGATTTTTGTGTTTACAAGTGTCGTTTTTTTTCTCTTTTTTTTACAGTCAGTAATTTGGCTTTTCAGGATCATTTTTACATTTGGTTGTTTTTTTAATGATCCTGTCAAGCAAATTTAATTCAAGAATAATCCAGATTGACTGAGATTTCTGATCGCGGTGGTTCAGACATGTTTCAGGAATCAGATGTACTTTTCTTGTTTTTCTCTTTTTCAGTTTTTATAAACCAGCTGTTTCGTGCTTAAAGTTAAAGTTAAACCTGAAGGTTCCTGAACTTTCAGAAACCTCCGAGTTCATCTGAGCTTTACGTCGATCTGAGACTGAAATTGATTGAGATCAATATTTAATTTTCTTATACGTGTATATCAATAATTCTCTCCGTCTCTCTCAGGGACATCATGAACCGCTCAGACTCTGACTCCGCCCTCCCGCTGTCTCACGGCGAATCACGAGGCCTGTACAGCTCCAAGCCCTACCCCCTGTCATCCAGGCCCCACCCCCTGCAGGCTGGGGGCTCCGGGCTCGGTGGAGGAGGAGGAGGAGGAGGAGGAGGCCTGGAGAAGAGCTCCAGCCTCGGGGAGCTGAGAGGCTCCTCCGCCGCCGCCCTCGCCTCCTCCTGCTCCACCCGCTCCCTCTGCGTCACGTCGGACGCCAACGGGCCGGTCATCTTCTCGTCCTCCGCCTCGTCCAGCTCGTCGGGCAGCGGCCGGGGGGCGGGGCTCCAGCTGCCGACGAGGAGGAGCCCGGTGGAGGGGGACGGAGGGGAGGAGGGGGACGGAGGGGAGGAGGGGGACGGAGGGGAGGAGGGCGAGTCGTCCGGCAGCCGCAGGAGAAACGCTTTCAACAAGATCTTCAAGAAGAAGCACAGACGCCACTGAACACCTCAGACCGGGATGAAGCCCCTCCCACCTGCCGCCGCCTCACAATGACATCATCGAGAGGACGCCGCCCACAGGAGCAGTGGACTCTTAACGCCTCACAATGACATCATCGAGAGGACGCCGCCCACAGGAGCAGTGGACTCTTAACGCCTCACGCTTCTGCTTTTCTTTTCTCCACATTAAACCGAGGAAAGATTTCAAACAGACGTCACGACGCAACGACACAAACCAACGAAGAAGAACGAGGAGGACTGAAGTCGAAGCAGGAAGTCAGACGGAGTTTTCCTTCTTAAAGTTTGAACTACCGGACCGAACGACCAAACCACCGAACTACCGAACCACCGGACCAAACTACCGAACTGCCAAACCACCGAACTACCGAACTGCCAAACCACCGAACCGCCGAACTACCGAACCACCGGACCAAACTACCGAACTGCCAAACCACCGAACCGCCGAACTGCCGAACTGCCGAACCACCGAACCGCCGAACCGCCGAACTGCCGAACCACCGAACTACCGAACCACCGGACCAAACTACCGAACTGCCAAACCACCGAACCGCCGAACCACCGAACTACCGAACCACCGGACCAAACTACCGAACTGCCAAACTGCCAAACCACCGAACTACTGGACCGAACCACCGAACCACCGGACCGAACTACCGAACTACCGAACTCTGTCAAAGCAGCTCCACCGTTCAGCGAGTGTGATGCATGATGGGAAGTTGCACGGTCGTCTGTCGATGCTGTTTTTGTGTAAATTGTATATTCCAGAAAGTTCGTGGTTTTATTTTGTGTGTCGACGCCCGATCACGTTTTCTTTGTCGTAATTTTGTTCAGCGTACGTGACGATGACGCCCTGATCACTGTCGTCATGACAACAGAGCCTGAGGTCTGAAACGTAAACAAACGTCAGCTGATGTCTGCAGCAGGAAGTTTGAATCCCGTAAACTTGATTGACTCCAAAACTTTAAGTTGTCGTCGGTCAGAAAGATCCAACGTCTAAAATCAGAAAGAAAGTTTGGAAGCCGCCGGGTTTCTTTGATTTAATGATGTTTGTTTATTTGTTTATCTGTGATGTCACGTTTTACACATTTACTGATAAAAACAAAATGCTTAAGAACAGTTTTTAATGACTTGAATTGAAGTTATTCATTTAGTAAATACTCTTCGAATGCTTTCAGAAGTTTAATTTGTGCTCCTGAATGAATAAATCACACCTTAAATAACTCCACTTAATAATTTATACTTTAAATAAAGTACGGTCAAATAACTCGTACTGTGATTTCATTATTTTAATTATTAGTCGAGTCGACCTCATTTATTTCAAATGATTAATTATGGTTCGCTAAATTCAAAACAGATTACAGGTCAAATATATTCTGTGATGTTTTGCAGGATTATGAATCTTTTTCAGGGAGCTGCTGTAAAAAAACTAAATTGCATATTTCTTTCCTTGACTTTAACCAGCAGGTGGCGCCACAGACCACAGAGGTCAGAGGTGAGTCAGTCAACAAACCCAGAGATGAACATTTGTGAACCTTCAGAATAAAATCAGATGATGTTTTCATACATATTTATAATCTAGGAAATTCAAACTTTTTAGCAGCACTGGAACTTTAAAATGTGATCCAGAGAATTTTAAAGTTTTTAATATTTGTCTTAATAGAACGAATATTTTGGTGAGTCGGTGGTTTTCTTGATTTATAACTGGAGACCAGAGTTCGATTAAAAACAATTTTTGGTTGAATATCAAACGTTCCTGCAGTCGGGTGAAAAGTTTCTTGTTTTTGCTGAAAACTTCCTGATCACGTTTCCGGCCGCATTAATTTCACCTTATAAGGTTTCCTCCCTCCGAACACTTCGTTCCTCCGTTTGACTCCTCCCCCCGACCACATCCTGTTTCTCCTCAAACCGCCAACACTGATTGGTCAGAAGATAAGAACGATATTTTATAAATGTGATATTGTGACCTTCAACCTTGTTTAGTTTGTTTGTTTGTAAGAAACTGAAAAAAAAAACAAAGTTTTGCCTTCAGGAGGATTTCAAGTCCTCCATTCAGAAATCAACTATTTTTATGTCCTGCGCTCCTCAAATTCACCATCGATGCTCAAAATCTCTTCTTACACAACCAGAACTAGAAACCATAGAACGAGAAACCATAGAACTAGAAAGTACAGAACTACAAACCATAGAACTAAACCATAGAACTAGAAACCACAGAACTAAACCATAGAACGAGAAACCATAGAACTAGAAAGTACAGAACTAGAAAGTACAGAACTACAAACCATAGAACTAAACCATAGAACTAGAAACCACAGAACTAAACCATAGAACTAGAAACCACAGAACTAGAAACCACAGAACTAAACCATAGAACTAGAAACCATAGAACTAGAAAGTACAGAACTAGAAACCACAGAACTAGAAAGTACAGAACTACAAACCATAGAACTAAACCATAGAACTAGAAACCACAGAAATAGAAACCATAGAACTAGAAACCACAGAACTAGAAACCACAGAACTAAACCATAGAACTAGAAACCATAGAACTAGAAAGTACAGAACTAGAAACCATAGAACTAGAAACCACAGAACTAGAAACCACAGAACTAAACCATAGAACTAGAAAGTACAGAACTAGAAACCATAGAACGAGAAACCATAGAACTGGAAACCACAGAACTAGAAACCATAGAACTAGAAACCATAGAACTAGAAACTACAGAACTACAAACCATAGAACCAGAAACAATAGAACCAGAAACTACAGAACTAGAAGCCATAGACCTAGAAACCGCAGAACTAAACCATAGAACTAGAAAGTACAGAACTAGAAACCATAGAACTAGAAACCACAGAACTAGAAACTACAGAACCAGAAACCATAGAACTAGAAACCATAGAACCAGAAACCATAGAACTAGAAACTACAGAACTACAAACCATAGAACCAGAAACTACAGAACTAGAAACTACAGAACTAGAAACCATAGAACTAGAAACCATAGAACCAGAAACCATAGAACTAGAAACTACAGAACTACAAACCATAGAACTAGAAACCACAGAACTTGAAACCACAGAACTAGAAACTACAGAAGTAGAAACCACAGAACTAGAAACCATAGAACTAGAAACCACAGAACTAGAAACTACAGAACTAGAAACTACAGAACTAGAAACCACAGAACTAGAAACTACAGAACTAGAAACTACAGAACTAGAAACCATAGAACTAGAAACCATAGAACCAGAAACCATAGAACTAGAAACTACAGAACTACAAACCATAGAACCAGAAACAATAGAACCAGAAACTACAGAACTAGGAACTACAGAACTAGAAACCATAGAACTAGAAACCATAGAACTAGAAACTACAGAACTAGAAACCATAGAACCAGAAACCATAGAACTAGAAACCATTAGAACCATAAACCATGGAACTGGAAACTACAGAACTAGAAACCATAGAACCAGAAACCATAGAACTAGAAACTACAGAACTAGAAACCACAGAACTCTGACGCCTCAGAAGGAGAAGCGAGAGACGCAACTTCCTGCAGGAGACTTCCTGCTGAGCAGCTTCCTCTTCATCACCAACTCGTTTTATCCTGATGTTTATCAAATACTTAACATTTCTCACTGAATGTATAATCGCTGTCCCACGTCCTCCACGTCATCCCTTTCATCCACGTCCTCCATGTCCTCCACATCCTCCCTTACATCCACATCCTCCAAGTCCTCCATGTCCTCCACGTCCTCCCTTTCATCCACGTCCTCCATGTCCTCCACGTCCGCCACGTCCTCCCTTTCATCCACGTCCTCCAAGTCCTCCACGTCCTCCCTTTCATCCACGTCCTCCAAGTCCTCCACGTCCTCCACGTCCCCCACGTACTCCATGTCCTCCACGTCTGCCACGTCCTCCCTTTCATCCACGTCCTCCAAGTCCTCCACGTCCTCCACGTCCCCCACGTACTCCATGTCCTCCACGTCCGCCACATCCTCCCTTTCATCCACGTCCTCCAAGTCCTCCACGTCCTCCCTTTCATCCACGTCCTACATGTCCTCCAAGTCCTCCACGTCCTCCATGTCCTCCACGTCCTCCATGTCCCCCACGTACTCCATGTCCTCCACGTCCGCCACGTCCTCCCTTTCATCCCTTTCATCCACGTCCTCCAAGTCCTCCACGTCCTCCCTTTCATCCACGTCCTCCAAGTCCTCCACGTCCTCCATGTCCTCCACGTCCTCCCACACCGGCTCCTCTCCCCTCCGGTTCGTTGGAATCTCGTCCCTCTCAGCTTCTCTGTAAAAACATCCTCCACGAATTTAGTTCAATCAACTAAACTTTCTTCATTAATTAAATTTCATGTTGCACTTTTTTTTTAATTCAAATTAAAAAAAAATATTTTTTCAGCTCACTTGAGAACTTAAATATATTATTGATAATTTTTGGAAAAAGCTGCCAGAACAATCATAAAAACCTGATCATTACATTGTTTCTCAGCTCTATGAAATTAGAAGTTTTTACTTGTTGTTTTATATTTAATAAAAGTATTTAACCTTTTATTACAGCTGAGTGAATCGTGCAGATTAAAACTGATTTTAACAAATCTGTTTCCTATAAAATAAAAGGCGTATTTATTTTAAACGTGTTGGAGCTTTAATGAATAAACACAACAAGCAGAGATGATGATGATGATGATGATGATGATCATGTGACAGAACATGACCCCCCCCCTCCCATGTAGTGACTCTGCGTCTATATTTATCCTGCAGGCCTCCTCTCCCTCCTTCACACCTACTCGACATAAACGAGGCGGCCGAGAGACGACGAGCAGGATGGAGGTAAAACTTTTCTTTCTGCTCTTGTTTGTGAGAAACCAAACGAACGGACGAGTAAACAGATCGATGAAGACGATCCTTCACGCTCACGCTTTTATTTTGGCGTCCAAATATTTCTTCATGTAACGACAGATATGAAGCTGCGTGTTCGGTGAGCAGCGAACACAGGAAACCAAACTCTGCACCCGATTTCATCAACATGCTCACGGAGGAGTTTTTCATTACAGCGACATTTGTTCATCGATAAAGTTTCGTTCAGTCCGTCTATTTATCTCTTTGCCATCATCAGTTCTTCACAAACTTTTCTCATTTTGAATAACTTCTGTTAAACACCTGAACTTCTCTTCTTGGTAAAGATTTCAGAAAAAATGCACCAAACATCCGGCGAGTTTAAAGCTCAGCGCCGGTTCGACATTTCAGGTTCAATTTCTTCCTTTTTTGAACGTCTGTGTAGAAAACATCCAGTGCAGGTCTGCTGCTGTCCGTTCACGGCGTTCCTCAGCTCAGTCTTCTGCCTACAATCACTCTCCGCTTAAAATCTACTTTAAACATCCGTTTGTATGCAGACGACGCTCAGATTTATCTCTGAACGTCAGCTGGTGAAAATAAGAACCTGCCTCGCAGATGTTACTACAGCGTTTCCAATAAAGTTGGGACTGCAAATAAAAGGTTTCCAGAGTGTTGTTAAAAGAGGTGATGCAGCTCAGTGGTGAACATGATCCTGGAACAACTTATAGAGACGTGTTGCTGCATCAGATTCAACATGAGAAGATATTATTTTATAAAACAATAAAATTTCTCATTTACATTTACAATTTTCATCCTTTGAGGCTCCAAAATTTAACATCCTGCAAAATTAGCACTGTTATTGTTTTTGGTCGTTTCAGGGCTTTCATCCAGAGGACAGATGGTAGCATTAGCAGTAGCATTAGCAGTAGCAGTGGGTACATGTAGCTGGATTTTCACTTGAGTAGAATTACGGCGCTTCGATGCAGCCATGTTACCTCGCTGCTCGCCGTCAGTTACCGTGAGCCTGAGCAGACACGGCTGAGGGTGAAGGTGAACCCACACACACACGTGGCCACAGCCAGCAGGTGTTTCTACATCACACTGCATCCGAATACACCTCAACCTCTCTGGGGAGTCACAGCTACTAGAGCACAGACTTCTTTTAATATCTCCAAGGTGATTTACATTGACATCATACATTCTCCAGCCCCTTTACTCACAGTACATTAACCATCACAGGAAATGTCTAACCTAACCCTAACCCTAAATCTGACCTTAAATCTAAACCTGATTCTGACCCTAAAACCAGATCAGAACCCTCAAACAGCAGAGTAGACCCTTGAGGACGTCACATGTCCTCGTGGGTTGGTGTGTATTCAGGTTTAAGTCCCCACTGGGATTAAAAACATGTACACACACACACACACACACACACACACACACACACACTCAGAAAGAGGAAGTGGTTTAACGGTTGTTGTTTTTTTCATTTTCAACTTCACTTTATAGGTTGACTGCTCACTGCGGAAAGACTGAGCAAGACTCTGTGTGTGTGTGTGTGTGTGTGTGTGTGTGTGTGTGTGTGTGTGTGTGTGTGTGTGTGTGTGAGTGTGTGTGTGTGTGTGTGTTCTCTCCAGGCGGTGTGATTTCTTTATCTGTTGAATGTCAGCAATGTGAGACCTTCAGCTGAAATGGACATGGATCAGCCCCACGTCAACAGCTGTGTGTGTGTGTGTGTGTGTGTGTGCGTGTGTGTGTGTGTGTGTGTGTGTGTGTGTGTGTGTGCGTGCGTGCGTGTGTGTGTGTGTACGTGTGTTTCTATAGTTGTGTGGACTAATAAAGACCATATTTATGAGGACAAACACACGTCAGGATATTTAGGCTGGTCGTCACAACTTTAAATTATAATTTGAGGGATAAGATCAAGGGAATGCATGATGTTCTCACAAACATATAGAGACACAACGATGTGTGTGTGAGTGTTTGTGTTGAACATTTCTCTTTGTGAGGACCGGTGTGAGTTTAAAGACATTGTGAGGACATGTTTTGTGTCTATTTGTTGTTGTTTTGTGTCTCTTTGTTGTTGTTTTGTCTCTTTGTTGTTGTTTTTTATGTTTATTTGTAGTTGTTTTGTGTCTTTTTGTTGTTGTTTTGTCTTTGTTGTTGTTTCTCTCTTTTTGTTGTTTTTTGTGTCTCTTTGTTGTTGTTGTTTTGTGTCTATTTGTTGTTGTTTCTGTCTATTAGTTGTTGTTTTGTCTCTTTGTTGTTGTTTAATGTTTATTTGTTGTTGTTTTGTGTCTTTTTGTTGTTGTTTTGTCTCTTTGTTGTTGTTTCTGTCTATTAGTTGTTGTTTTGTCTCTTTGTTGTTGTTTAATGTTTATTTGTTGTTGTTTTGTGTCTTTTTGTTGTTGTTTTGTCTCTTTGTTGTTGTTTCTGTCTATTTGTTGTTGTTTCTGTCTATTAGTTATTGTTTTGTGTCTCTTTGTTGTTGTTTAATGTTTATTTGTAGTTGTTTCGTGTCTATTTGTTGTTTCTGTCTTTTTGTTGTGGTTTTGTGTCTATTTGCTGTTGTTTTGTGTCTCTTAGTGCTATGTACTATGTAAAGCTCCCTGAGATGACCTTTTAATTTGGCGCTCAATACATAAAACTTTACTGAACTGAATTTAATGCTGAACAGTTCCAGCTGAGCGACAACACAGTGATCGTTCAGCTTCACGGCTGAAACACCTGACGTGTCATCGTTGACGTTCACCTTGTTGTCGTGCCTTCCCTCAGGAGGAGGTGCAGGCCCGGCGCTCTGTGGCTGAACTCGCAGGAAGATTCAAAGGCTCGGCTCCTCCACACAACGCTGCCGTTACTGAAACGGTGAGTTGGACGCCTGGTAAATCAGAGCCTGTACATATAGTGTACTGCAGCAGAGAATACACAGGTCCTCCTACAACAGGTCACATCCGCAGGTACAAAGCTCAGCGGAGGAGGTGTCGGTGGGCTCTCAAACTCAGGGCCGTAACCATGGCATCGACAATCGGGGGGTCCAAATGACATTGCCACAAAACAAAATAGTCATACTTCTTTAATGTCATCCAAAAACGTGAAAAAAAAAAAGTCATACTATCGACGACATGCTATAGTGTGACTTTTTTTTTAATCATATTTTAGACGACATGCTATAGTGTGACTTTTTTTTTAATCATATTTTAGACGACATGCTATAGCATATTATATTATATTATATTATATTATATTATATTATATTATATTCAATAATAAAGCAGCTTAACACCATAATATTTACTCTATTAATGTCTTGTTTCTTTTTCTTGTTTATCAGGACAAACCGGTCAGACGACGACCACCTCGAACGTTACAGCTCCCCAAACCTCACGGAGACGACCTGGTGAGAGACCGACACCAGGAACCAAAGCCAAACACGTACAATCCAAAACAGAGATGACCAATGGCTGTGTGTGTGTGTGTGTGTGTGTGTGTGTGTGTGTGTGTGTGTGTGTGTGTGTGTGTGTGTGTGTGTGTGTGTGTCAGCCTCCACCAGGTCTTACCTCACCCCTACCTGCCAAAACCAAGAGGAACTCTGCTCTGATCGAGAAGCTCCAGGTGAGTCCAGGTTCTCTCTGCTGCCCCCTGCTGGGCGAGGATAGGCAGCTTCACAGTGACATCACTGTGACATCACTCTCCCTCTGTGCAGGCCAACCTCGCTCTCTCGCCCTCCACTCCCTCTCCAAAGAGCCCTGGCTTCAGGCTGTTGCCTCCCGCCTTCACCCTGCCCTCCCCCGGCTCCGCCCCGGCTACCACGGTAACCAGCCCGACCTCGGCGACACCCACCGGCCCCGTCACCGCATCTCCGTTGACCGAAGAGGAGGGCCCCGCCTGCTTTGAAGCCCCTCCCACTGTGGCTGAGGGATCCATCCTGTCGAGCATCAACAAGGTCAGTCGCAGATTTGATTTCATCTGTTATCAGCGAGCAGAAAAGCATGCTGGGAAGGAGAGTTTCTGCTTCACGTGCAGAATTATCAATACTAATATTGGCCCAACAAAAACAAGTATTACTGATATCACCATGACAACAACATTCACAGGAATTACAATAACAACGTGTTAATCATGTTATTCTCTAACCGGTCTGTCTCTGCTCCCATTGGTCCAGGGCCGAGCTCGCCACTCCATCCGGCGCCGCCCTCCCTCCCGCCGCCACAGGAAGTCCAGCAGTGGAGACGAGGTCGGCGTCGCCAACGACGACACAGACACACACCTGAGCTCCCCGAGTGAAACAGAAGACAAGACAACAGGAGGAGGAGGAGGAGGAGGAGAAGGAGGAGGAGAAGGAGGAGGAGAAGGAGGAGAGGTCTTTAACAAGGAAGATGAAACAGACGCTTCGACGTCTCTGGAGAAAAGCAAATCACACGAAGAAGAAACAAAGAGCAGCGGCGATGTGAAGGAGGGAGAGAATGGATCGGCGGGAGGAGAGGAGGGAGGAGAAGAGGGAGGAAAGGAGAAAGGAGAGGAGAGAGGAGAGGAGAGAGGAGAGGAGAGAGGAGAGGAGGGAGGAGAGGAGAGAGGAGAAGAGGGAGGAAAGGAGAAAGGAGAGGAGAGAGGAGAGGAGAGAGGAGAGGAGGGAGGAGAGGAGAGAGGAGAGGAGAGAGAGAACAGATCTTCATCGGACCAGAAGGAGAAAACATCTGCAGATAAACAGACACAAGATCCGACTGAAGGAACGACAGAAGAGAGCGAGGTGACGAGTTCAGTTTTAAACCAACAACTATGAGTGTGGATCGATAATTTCAGAAGGTTCCTGAACGCAGCACAGTGATGCACACGGAGGACCAACAACCTTCGTGAGGAAGATTTCAGAGTGTCGTCTCTTCATCAACATCAGTTCCACACGTTAACGTGAAACAAAACCTTCAACACGCCTGCTGACAGCCGAGTGTTCCTGAGCCCATGCACTGATTTCCACTACGACTGTTTTTAAAGCGGTGAAACCTGACGACCCAAACGGACTTCAAACATCAGTTTTGGTTCTTCTTCATTCAATCTGATTGTAGGTCAAATTTTCTGAGGAACAGGAAATGTTCAACACGCCCGCTAGCAGCAGGGAGGGAAGGACAACGAGGGACAGGTGAAACTAATCAGGGGGCGGGGCCAACAATCATACAAAGGACAGGAAGTGAAACAAAGACAAGACACAAGAGGTGAGTCTTTTCAAAATAAAACAGGAAGCACCAAACCCAGACTGACCTGAAGACTACGAACCAGAACAGAAGCTCAGAAGGTCCTGGTGGAACTCGGTGTTGACAGTCTGACTCTGGGGGACCAATTCATGGTGACACAAAGAAAACCCAGCTGGTGTCTCCTGACCTGACGGGACTTCTTTGGTCTTGGACGGTGAAGCTCCGCCCCTCTTGAAACGTGATGTCATCAGAACATGTCGCCGGCATCACTGTGCTGCGTTCAACAGGAACATAAAGAAACACAAAACATGTTTACTGTCAAAGAATATTATGAAACCAGCAAAATTTTAGAAGCTGCTGAGTGAAATTTTCACATTTTATCTGACTGGTTTTGTTTTAGCAAAATATTTCAACAGTTCCTCAAACATTTTATAAATAACAACCTGATCTGTGAAGACGTAGATTATTTCCATCTGAAATCTATTTTTGTTTTGGAGTAAACGTACTTCCTGTTGTTTACGTTGTTTGTGACGTTTGTCCAACAGGAGGCGGAGAGTTCGAGTTCGGCCCGGTGAGGAATCAGACGTCCGGCCGAGCGTTGGCAGCCATGATGAGCCCCTGGAGTTCTGGGAGGGAAACCCTGTGGCAGCGAGGCCTGAAAGAAAAGGCCCGCGGACGCCGAGGACACAAACATTTTTGGACTCTGTCACCGTGACGACGGAGCGAAGAAAGTCAAAAACTCGTGAATGTCCAGGAGCAGCTCGACTGAAGGCTCCCCTCACTGCAGCGCTGCTTCACTTCCTGTTTTAAGAATATAATGTGATTTTTGTTGTTTTTGTTCATAGCTGGGAAATCCTGAAGCTTTTTTTCAAAGATTAATAAAAACAAACACACATTGAGGATTTTACTGTTTGAAAACGCAAAGTGCTTCTGAAAGGAAATTAAATGCATATTTTTACTAAAATAACGTTTCTTTGCTGTTTTATACTCAGTACTTATATTTTATGTTTATGTTTACTTGACTTTAGTAACGACATAAACACGCCAACGACATAAACACGCCAACGACATAAACACGTCAATGACATAAACACGCCATAAACACGCCAATGACATAAACATGTCAACGACATAAACACGCCATAAACATGCCATAAACACGCCAACGACATAAACACACCAACGACATAAACACGCCAACGACATAAACACGCCAACGACATAAACACATCAACGACATAAACACATCAACGACATAAACACGCCATAAACACGCCAATGACATAAACACGTCAACGACATAAACACGCCATAAACATGCCATAAACACGCCAACGACATAAACACACCAACGACATAAACACGTCAACGACATAAACACGCCATAAACATGCCATAAATACGCCAACGACATAAACACGCCATAAACATAACATAAACACGTCAACGACATAAACACGCCATAAACATGCCATAAACACGCCAACGACATAAACACGCCAACAACATAAACACGCCAATGAACTAAACACGTCAAAGACATAAACACGACATAAACACGCCAAAGACATAAACACGTCAACAACATACACACCATAAACACGCCAACGCCATAAACACGCCAACGACAAACACATCAACGACATAAACACGCCATAAACATGCCATAAACACGCCAACGAACTAAACACGTCAACGACATAAACACGTCAACGACATAAACACACCATAAACATGCCATAAACACGCCAATGACATAAACACGTCAACGACATAAACACGCCATAAACATGCCATAAACACGCCAACGACATAAACACGCCAACGACATAAACAAGTCAACGACATAAACACACCATAAACACGCCAACGCCATAAACACGCCAACGACAAACACGTCAACGACATAAACACGTCAATGACATAAACACGCCATAAACACGCCATAAACACGCCAACGACATAAACACGCCAATGACATAAACACGTCAACGACATAAACACGTCAACGACAAACACGTCAACGACATAAACACGTCAATGACATAAACACGCCATAAACACGCCAACGACATAAACACGCCAATGACATAAACACATCAACGACATAAACACGTCAACGACATAAACACGCCATAAACACGCCATAAACACGCCAACGACATAAACACGCCATAAACATGCCATAAACACGCCAACGACATAAACACGCCAATGACATAAACACATCAACGACATAAACACGTCAACGACATAAACACGCCATAAACACGCCATAAACACGTCAACGACATAAACACGCCATAAACATGCCATAAACACGCCAACGACATAAACACGCCAACGACATAAACAAGTCAACGACATAAACACACCATAAACACGCCAACGCCATAAACACGCCAACGACAAACACGTCAACGACATAAACACGTCAATGACATAAACACGCCATAAACACGCCATAAACACGCCAACGACATAAACACGCCAATGACATAAACACGTCAACGACATAAACACGTCAACGACAAACACGTCAACGACATAAACACGTCAATGACATAAACACGCCATAAACACGCCAACGACATAAACACGCCAATGACATAAACACATCAACGACATAAACACGTCAACGACATAAACACGCCATAAACACACCATAAACACGCCAACGACATAAACACGCCAATGACATAAACACGCCAATGACATAAACACGTCAATGACATAAACATGCCAACGACATAAACACGCCAACGACGTAAACACGTCAACGACATAAACACATCAACGACATAAACACGCCATAAACACGCCAATGACATAAACACGTCAACGACATAAACACGCCATAAACATGCCATAAACACGCCAACGACATAAACACGCCATAAACATGACATAAACACGTCAACGACATAAACACGCCATAAACATGCCATAAACACGCCAACGACATAAACACGCCATAAACATGCCATAAACACGCCAACGACATAAACACGCCAACAACATAAACACGCCAACGAACTAAACATGTCAATGACATAAACACGACATAAACACGCCAAAGACATAAACACGTCAACAACATACACACCATAAACACGCCAACGCCATAAACACGCCAACGACAAACACATCAACGACATAAACACGCCATAAACATGACATAAACACGTCAACGACATAAACACGCCATAAACATGCCATAAACACGCCAACGACATAAACACGCCAACAACATAAACACGCCAACGAACTAAACACGTCAATGACATAAACACGACATAAACACGCCAAAGACATAAACACGTCAACAACATACACACCATAAACACGCCAACGACATAAACACGTCAACGACATAAACACATCAACGACATAAACATGCCAACAACATAAACACGCCAACGAACTAAACACGTCAACGACATAAACATGTCAACGACATAAACCCACCATAAACACGCCAACGACATAAACACACCATAAACACGCCAACGCCATAAACACGCCAACGACAAACACATCAACGACATAAACACGCCATAAACATGACATAAACACGTCAACGACATAAACACGCCATAAACATGCCATAAACACGCCAACGACATAAACACGCCAACAACATAAACACGCCAACGAACTAAACACGTCAATGACATAAACACGACATAAACACGCCAAAGACATAAACACGTCAACAACATACACACCATAAACACGCCAACGACATAAACACGTCAACGACATAAACACATCAACGACATAAACATGCCAACAACATAAACACGCCAACGAACTAAACACGTCAACGACATAAACATGTCAACGACATAAACACACCATAAACACGCCAACGACATAAACACACCATAAACACGCCAACGCCATAAACACGCCAACGACAAACACGTCAACGACATAAACACGTCAACGACATAAACACGCCATAAACACGCCAATGACATAAACACGCCAACGACAAACACGTCAACGACATAAACATGTCAACGACATAAACACACCATAAACACGCCAACGCCATAAACACGCCAACGACAAACACGTCAACGACATAAACACGTCAACGACATAAACACGCCATAAACACGCCAACGCCATAAACACGCCAACGACAAACACGTCAACGACATAAACACGTCAACGACATAAACACGCCATAAACACGCCAACGCCATAAACACGCCAACGACAAACACGTCAACGACATAAACACGTCAACGACATAAACACGCCATAAACACGCCAATGACATAAACACGCCAACGACAAACACGTCAACGACATAAACACGCCACTGACATAAACACGTCAACGACATAAACACGACATAAACACGTCAACGACATAAACACGCCAACGAACTAAACACGTCAACGACATGCAAACGATCTGAAATTGACCACAAACATTTAAATCTCGTACTCGTACATTAACTCGTTGCTCGGCGGTCAAAAGGTGAGTCACAGTTCAAATTGTCCTCCTGTCACCATGACGACCGTAGGACTTCCCACAGCTGGCAGTTCTCCACCAGACTCAGGTAATCTGGGGACGGCTACCTGGAAAAGCCCTGGAAGCAGCAGGAGGAGGAGGAGGAAGAGGAGGAGGAGGGGGCTTTAAATCTGCTCCTGGATAATCTGTTCCATCCTCAGAAACTCTCACAGCTTCACGGCCTGAAATAAAGCAGATCAACAAAAGAAAGCTGGAAACTGAACTCTCGCCAGGCTGGGAGCCCCGCGGCATGCTGGGAGAGTCGCTAGCAGCCGAACACCTGCAACCATTGGAGGTCAGATTCAGGACAGGAGTTAAGTTCACTTCCCAGAATGCTTTGTGGTGAAAACCCATCCAATCAGATGGCCTTATCTCCCTGCAGGACTGTTTATCTG
Source organism: Embiotoca jacksoni (assembly GCF_022577435.1). NCBI lineage: Eukaryota > Metazoa > Chordata > Actinopteri > Embiotocidae > Embiotoca > Embiotoca jacksoni. Next base: position 240,804 of record NW_027185263.1, on the reverse strand, counting down.
TGAGCTTCTCCTCACTCCGGTAGTTCTGCTTCGGTTTTATTTTTACAGTGTTTAATTCAATTCAATTTTATTTATATAACCCCAAATCACAACACAGGTTATTTCTCCTCTTTAAGGGAGAAAAACCTCCAACAGAGGGGAGAAAAACTCCCTTTAACAGGAAGAAACCTCCGACAGAACCAGGATCAGAGGTGGGCGGAGCATCTGTTAACAGAACCAGGATCAGAGGTGGGCGGAGCATCTGTTAAAAGAACCAGGATCAGAGGTGGGCGGAGCATCTGTCAACAGAACCAGGATCAGAGGTGGGCGGAGCATCTGTTAACAGAACCAGGATCAGAGGTGGGCGGAGCATCTGTTAAAAGAACCAGGATCAGAGGTGGGCGGAGCATCTGTTAAAAGAACCAGGATCAGAGGTGGGCGGAGCATCTGTTAAAAGAACCAGGATCAGAGGTGGGCGGAGCATCTGTTAAAAGAACCAGGATCAGAGGTGGGCGGAGCATCTGTTAACAGAACCAGGATCAGAGGTGGGCGGAGCATCTGTTAAAAGAACCAGGATCAGAGGTGGGCGGAGCATCTGTTAACAGAACCAGGATCAGAGGTGGGCGGAGCATCTGCCTTGACCAGTTGGGGTGAGAGGAGAGCAGAGAGAGAAAAGGACAGCATAGAGATAGAAGAGAAGAACTGTTGGTGGAGACGACAATCACAGAGCAGAGACATGCAGCTCCATGACGGGACATCTGGAAAAGAAAGAACAGAAACTACACGAGTGAAGGAACTGAATGGAGACAACAGATAATAAGAAGAAACTATGGGAGAGAAGAAGATGGTGAGGTATGAGTCAGTTAAAGAGTAGGAGGAAAGAAAAGAAGCTCAGCATGTAACAAGGTCCTCCAGCAGCCTCGGCCTATAACAGCATAACTAAGGGTTGGTTCAGGTCTACCTGAGCCAGCCCTAACTATAGGCTGTATCAAGAAGGAACGTTTTGAGTCTAATCTTAAAGCTAGAGAGGGTTTCTGCCCCTCCAACACAAACTGGGAGCTGGTTCCACAGGGGAGGAGCCTGAAAACTGAAGCTCCGCCTCCCATTCTACTTCTGGAAACTAGGAACCACAATAGCAGAGTGAGTTTACTGTTACTAAAGAAAGCAGCGCGTTCGTATAAAATGTTCCCAGCGAGTCTATTAAAAGCTGTGATTTAAGCAGCTAGCAGGACGAGCTGCTGCCGCTCTGATCTGATTAACCTTCCTGCAGCGGTTCTCTGTAAAGCTGCTGATACTCCGACTGATTTCATGTGTTGGATGATTCTATTTGTTGACACACCTGAACACACCTGTGATGCACGAGCAGCGGCTTGTTTCTGAGGTTACGCAACCACAGTGGAGGTCAGATTAAAATACTCAGTCACTAATAAAACCTTTAATTTAAAGACGTCTAATGAAAAACAGCCACATGATTTGATCTATTTACTTGTTTAAAGGCGTTTTCAGGGCAAAACAGTTTTTTTTAACTGCTTAAACAACAAACTTTAAGTCTTGCGTTTCTTTCTAGAAGCGTTTGAAATGTTGATTTTCCTGCATGTTTCCCTTTGTTAGCAGCTGCAGGGAAAAAAAGCAACATGTTGACTAAAGAAGGAATCCTGATACAATGATCCGGGAATTATGAAGTGCAGAGTCTGTATCAACAGTATAATATCATAACTTAAACAGGGCAAACGGGAGCAGATCAAAACGAGGCTTCCAGTTCATGTCGTGAATCAACGATTCAACAAATTGGAAACTAATTAAAATGTCTCCAGATGTTTGACACTCTGAAGCTCTGAAAAGGTCCAAAGACTCCCTTTGGTCCTCTGAAGGGGGGTGTTAAGGGTTAAACTGGTTTAACTGGATCATCACCGGCAGCTCTAAGCCTGTTAGGAGCGTTATTGACGATGATAGCAGCTGCACGAGGTCAGAGACGAAAGGTCCGAACGTCCACACGAAGACAGAACTGAAGGACAAACAGAGCCTGAACGAACCAGGACAGACCGGCACCGAGGACCTGGTTCTGGGAAGTCCGGACCGGCACCGAGGACCTGGTTCTGGGAGGTCCTGATAGACGTGTTTAAAAAGCAAACATTTATACTATTTATGATATTTTTCTTTCCAGTTAGTTTGAAAATAAAACTTGTAACTTTCATCCTATTTTTTGTTTACTTTGTATATTTTAATGTTTTAATTCCTGTTTTTAGTTGTTTTTAAATGTCCTCTTCTTTTTGCCTGAAGTTTTGATGCTTTGAATGGTTCCATGTGAAACTCTTTGAGTTGCCTTGTTGTTGAACAGAAACCGTTCGTCGCCTTTAGAAGTTCACTTTCAGACTTTTTCTTGACATCGGTGAAGTCTTCAGATTGTGTTTCTACCCTGAGTGTTCGGGGAGCCTCCATCTGAACCAGGTCACCTGGGGAAGCTGGTTATATAAGCCTCCTGGCCTCCCTGCAGCAGGCCTGATCTCATTAGGGAGTTATTTTCAGCGCTTCCTTGATTCTTCCTCCAGGACCTAAGAGGGTTAGAGAGTCCTGAGCTTCGCTCTGCAGAGTCACTGCAGCCTGGACGAAGGATGGCTGGAGCCTCCTGCTGCTGACGCCCGCTGCCTCGGTCACAACATCCTGGTTCTGTCCAATAGAAGAACCACAGACCCTCTTTAACGGACTCTTACTGTGGAGGATCGACAGGCCGGCGGCTCTCCGTCCTCCTCCCTCTTGGTCTCGGGGCTCCCGGTTGGACCGGCGCCATGGGGAACCACGGCTCCAACCTGGACGACATCCTGGCCGAGGACATGCACCACTGGTACAACAAGTTCATGCGCGAGTCTCCGTCGGGCCTCATCACGCTGTTCGAGCTGAAGGCCATCCTCAACCTGAAGGGCATGAACGAGAACGCCAACAGCTACGTGGACCAGGTCTTCTTCACCTTCGACATGGACGGAGTGCGTTCAACACCCACACACACACACACACACACACACACACACATCAATATTGACTGCGTCAGCTGTAAACAAACATACGAATTATCGGCTCCGCGTTAAAAGGAAAAGTGACTCATTTCCTCTGTAATCAGCTTGCTGTTGGTGTCTGTTGGAGCTTGAAGGCATCTTGACCCATTTCAGGTCCTCAAAGAGGTTTTCTGGAGGTTTGCAGGTCTTGTGGGGTCGTTGAGACCGATCCGATCCTCTTCGTGAGTCCGTGGCGCCAACAATCGTCATGATATGATTGTGTTTGGGGTCGTTAATCTTCGACTGTCCTGAGTCGTCAGGATCAGGCTGCGATTGGTCGTTTATCCTCCTGGGAACAGATCTGAGGACTGAACTGTCAAACCTTCCCGGGACAAAACGTAGACATTTCTGTCCTCCAAACGATGATGGGCAGCTTTGGATAAAAGCTTAATCTGGTTCTTAACCTGATAATAAATGTAAAGAGTCGTCAGATGATTAACGGGTAAAACCTTCATACATCCGTCTGATGTCGCAAAGTAAAGATATAAAACGTTAAATATGGGGCGAAATAAATGTACGACAGTATTCCACTTTTTTTAAGTCTGAAATGTGGAAGCTTCACACACGTTGAACACGATACACAGAAGATCTACAGAATCAGCACAGTTCAGATCAGGAAGTGACCACGATGAAGATGGACAGTCGGTCCTTCTGTTCATCAGTTATTGCTTTGCGCTCACAAGAACGGGACGTACACAAAGTTTCAGTGACCTCTGACCTCTAAAATTGAATCACCAAGAGAACGTTCGTGCTAAATTTAAAGAAATGTCCTCAATGCGTTCTTGAGATAGAGTCTAATCCTGTTTGACATTTTTTGTGAATTGTTAATTAGTGTTTGAATTCTGGACTTATGGTGAAGTCATAGTGACCTTTGACCTCCAAATTCTAATGAGTTTGTCTGCGAGTCCAAGAGAACGTTTGCGCCAAATTTTAGGAAAATCCCTCGAGGTGTTGTTGAGATATCATGTTTTCATGAACGGGATGAACAACCTGAAAATCTGACCGGTGCAGATGCATAAAAATAGTTCGTAAACAGGCCGAAATGACGGAGAAACATTTGGACGCCAAATTCGTGCTGATTTTGTTCCGTGACAAAGTTTTTTGTCCGGCTGTGGGTTTTTTTCGGCTCATTTTATTGAATCATTTCCTAAAATGTTTCTGCTGTTTGGCTGAAAACTGGAGGATGTTTCAGAGGAAGTGTTCATCATTACAAGGAATTTTCACATTATTACGACATTTTTCATCATTACATGTTAATTAGTTCTATTAAGTTATACCAAGTATTTATCCTGTGATTTGATCTCATTTATAAGAACTTTCCTCTTCATTAGTTGTTGCAACAACAAACTTCCTTTTAAAAGAAGAAAAAGCTCCAATGAAGGAGCTTTATTTTGGTAAACTGCTGCAGATCATTTCCTGCTTGTTAAATTTCAGTTTTTAAGAGAAAAAACAAGTAAATATGAGTAAACTGTGAGAAACAGTTTAAAATTAACACTCAAACATTCAGCCTCGTTAGAGACAGGAAACTCCTTTTATGCTTTTATTCTGAAAATGTTTTCTTTTATTTTCTTTAGTTTTGAATCCTGTAAATCACGTTCACGGTGTGTTTACGTCCGTATCGGCTGGTCGTGTCTGAATATTTCGTTTTATAATTTCGTTTCATTTTTGTCTTCTTTTAATAACCTTTAGTAACAGAAATCAATCAGCCAATCGATTTCCACCTGTAAAATAATGATTGTGAGGGGTCGTCGGAAGAATTATAGAGAAACAGCTTCTTACTTCTGTCTGAAGAAAAATTTTAAGATTGGAATTTTGTCAGTTTATTTTCACTCACATCAAATGTTTTTGTCTAAAATTTCAAATATAACAAGCAGGAAGTTGAGAGCTTCCTCTACATTGAGCACAAAACCTGGTTGGAAATATCCTGTAATTTACAGATGAATATCAGGTCATTTTTAGGAAGTTATGAGGAAAGTTGGCAGGCAATTATCTGAAAAATGAAATCAAACATCGACAATGTGAAAATAACAAAAATAAAACTTTTCAAGTCGACTTCAGGGTTGGAAGTTAAATAAATTGAGTTTCTGCCGGTTTTAAATTACATTTAAAAGTTTTATTTAATAAGATTTAATTTCTGCTTCATGATCAAACCAGACTGGTTTTTCTCAATATTTTTTGACAGTTTGAGATGAAACAACTCGTCGATCATAAAAATATTTGATGGTGTCAGTTTGTAATTTGAGTCTTTTTCCAGTCTCATGTTTAGTTGACTAAATATTTTGGGATTTTTGGACAAAACAAACCAACAAATCATTTATCAAGATTTCTCAATAATGAACAGGATTGTTAACAGCACCTAACAGCAGTCATTAATAACAACATTAATTTAAATAATTATTTTCTTAGTGGTTGTCTGATTTTAAACGTTTTTTGTTTTTAATTTTCCTTGGATGTTTTGTTTTTTTGAAGTAACAGTCGAGCTGATCTTTATTTTATTGAGCATCTACTTAACTACTTCCTGGATTTCAACTTTAATTTACTTCAGAGCCACAGTTCCTTTTCTATGGATGTATACACATCATGTTAAAGCAGTTTGATAAACAGCAGGATGGATCAATAAATACATGTAATTCATGATTTGAAGATTCAAACATAAATTTTAAATAAAGTTTACATTTGTTGAAAAAGTAATTTCCAGCAAGTTTTTGCTAAAAATCATAGAAACATTTTGTAACTCAAGAAAACTTAATTGAGAATTTATGAATTAAATGTAGAATTTTAGTCTCATAGATCATCTGAATTTATAATCTGAGGTTAATATGATGATTAAGTAAACAAACATGTGAAGCCTTCATTGGTAAAATCAACAGAAACACAAATATATTTCATTTATATTAAAATCAACATCACAACACTTTAATAATGCAATTAAAAACAAAAGTATTACTATTTTACCTTGAAGGTTAAACGTAAAGTCAAGTTGTCGTTTTCCATAAATCACCTCTGAGAATAATTAAGGATTATAATCTCAGTGGATTTTAAATAAATGGAAATCTGAAAATAAAAATGTGGTCGTGGTGCTGGGAGTCGTAGGTTTGGTTGGTCAGCGTGAACACGGCCGACCGCTCTGCCGTGCCGTCTAATTGGCTCCCAGCGTTAGCATGCAGCTCCCTGCTGTGTTCATGGTCGCTAAATGGATCCAGAGTTTGACGAAGCTCAGCGACGACGGTCTGAGAGCTCAGGAAGGACATCACAACATCGCCAAGCTGAAACGCTGCTTTCTTAAATGGACTTCCTTCTGTAGAGTTTATTTACATTGAGACAAGCTGTTATTTATTCTGGTATGTTTACTCATCACGAATGATTAATTAAACATACAATAAATAAACTTAACTGACCTGTTTCCTCTGATAAATAATCAATCAAGTTTTTGGTGTTCTATGACGACGAGACGTCATCGAAGAACATGTGAAAAATATATCAATTAAATAATTAGTCAAATAATATAAGAAATTATTAAAACCAACTTGTTATTATGAAATGTATTTTCATCCATTTTTTTCATTTCATAATCAACATTTTTATTCGAACAAAATTTTATTATTATTATAAAACAATTTATTAAATTACTTCACAGAAGTTTTTTATTAATATAATTTACATACTTTGTGATTATTTCCTGGAATTTAAAATGATTTATTTATTTTTAAATTCAGCAGTTTTCTGTTTTGATGTGGAGTTTTTACGTTGAATATAAAACACGGTAGATGTTGCGATAAAGCGCGGTCGGCGTTAACGCTGCTCTCCGCCTGCAGGACGGATACATCGACTTCGTGGAGTACATCGCCGCCATCAGCCTGATGCTGAAGGGAGAAATCAACCAGAAGCTCAAGTGGTACTTCAAACTGTTCGACCAGGACGGCAACGGGAAGATTGACAAGGAGGAGCTGGAGACCATCTTCTCGGTAACGTGACATCATCAGTGAGGCTTCACGCAAACAATCAGCCAAACAACAACAACAACAACTACAGTTTTAGGATTTCCGTGACCTTTTAAAGCAACGACAATTATTTTAAAACGAGACTAAAACCATGTACAATTTGTCAATTAATGTCATTTGTACAGTAGTGACCAGGGGAGGAGCCATGACAAAGAGGCCCCGCCCACATATGAGGCCACACATCTTGAATTTTACACAGCCCAGCTGCCACCATTTTGACTCGTCGTGGACGCTCACTGATTATTTTCTAGATAAACATGGTCAGCTGTCACATCAGCTACTTTACAGACTCTTAGCGTGTTAGCTGTAACATTAGCATTAACTTGATAATTAAGTTGGCCTTCAGAACGTTAACTTCCACCACCTGCTTCAGGAATCCCCACGAAACAACTGATCATAGAAACAGATTGAGGAAAAATGCAGGCAACCTCAAATTAAGGTGACCTTTTTTTTAGTTTGGCTTGTCTGCTAACATGGAGGGGGCGGGGCTTGTGATGTATACTACAACCAGCCACCAGGGGGCGATGAAAAAAATTAGCTTCATTTTCAGGAAGCCAACATGTTGTCCATCTTTAAATGGTGCTCTGACAAAAAAAAAAGTTTTAAACCCTGAAATTAAAACTTAAAAAGTTTAAATGCAAAAAGCTTAGATTCAAATGTAACAGACGGAAACTCAAAACTTTTAACTTAAATTGTATTTATTCTTTTTCATGTAAATTCTGGGTAAAACGTTGAGAAACACGTGAACACACCTGGTGAACCTGTGAAAGGCGTGTTGTCGTCCTGTTTCTGTGATCTGAGATGGACTGTTTGTCTCCCCCTGCAGGCCATCCAGGACATCACGCGGAACAGAGACATCGACCCCGAGGAGATCGTCGCGCTCATATTTGAGAGGATCGACGTGAAAGGAGAAGGTAACGAAGGCGTGGCTGATACGTACGTGAATATGTTGACAAACGAAGCATCAGCTCATCACCGTTTAGAAGTCATTGTGGGTTCGTTAAAAACGTAGATATGAGGGTGGATCGATGAGTTCAGAAGGTTCCTGAACGCAGCACGGTGATGCACACAGAGGACCAACAACCTTCATGAGGAAGAATTCAGAGTTCAACATCATCACTGCGTTCAACACGATAACGTGACCGTTGGTACGAGAACATGTGACGTCACCATGGAAACCTGAAACTGGAGCAGAGAAACATCAGATTTTGGGGAACTTCAACACGCTGACAGCCAAATGTTCCTGAGCCCACGCAGTGATTTCCACTACTACTGATTTAAAGCAGTGGAACCTGACAACCCAAACGGATTTCAAATATCGGTTTTCGTTCTGCTTCCTTGCATCTTCCTCATGAAGGTTGTTGGTCCTCCGTGTGCATCACTGTGCTGCGTTCAGGAACCCTCTGTTAATGCGTCTGGACCGTTTGTTTTTGGACAGCTCCAGATGTTTTGTTCTTCAGGCTCTGAGCTTCAGCTTTAAATAAAATAATGAATGGCGTCTCGGCTGTAATCTGAGCCGGTTCAGGTTCAGGTAGAAGAACTGAGGGAGATGAGTTCGTGTAGTTACACCTTCTGACCTTTGACCCCTCAGGTGAGCTGACCCTGGAGGAGTTCATTGAGGGAGCCAAAGACCACGAGGACATCATGGACATGCTGAAGAAAATGATGGACCTGACGCCGGTGTTAGTGATCATTGTGGAGGGTCGGACGGGATAAGAGCCGCAGGAAACAACCGGGACCGCAAAGACTGACAGGATCCCCCCCCTCCTTCCCCCCTCCCCCTCTCCAAACAACAACAACAACAACAACAACAACAACAAAGTCCACCTCTGTTCTCCGGAAACTACAAATGAAAATGTGACGGACTGTGATTGGCCGTCTTGAGGCTCCGCCCCTCCTCAGCTTCAGCTATCAGGTGGAAAAAAGAACTGATTTTCAATGAGATATCTGAAGACTTCACGAAAATCATCTTCAAACGCACAAAAACTTTATTCAGAGTTCAGAGATGTGACGAGGGCTGGGTGTCCCTCCTCACGATGATGTCATCAAACTGCTTCCTGTTTCCACAGCTTCAAATCAAATTCAAAATTTTACCAATTTAAGACTCAAGTTTCAGCATCGAAACCTGAGAACTTTTGTCCAAAAATGTTCAAATACAATGGAAAGTTTTTTTGAGGACTCAGATACTAAACATATTTGAAACTGCAATATTTCTACGTATTTATCGAGTCCAAAGTAAAAAATTTGGTCTCAGAATAATACTTATTTTTATTACTGATCAAATTGAACCTGATTTCATTCAAAAATTTGCCACTTTTAGAATCTGTCCAAATATTATATAAACTTTTGTAAAATGAAACCAATCTTAAAAGATGTTTATGTTCCTCAAACTCCCTCAAAAAGCACAAGAATAAGAAATGTGAAAGAAAAAACTTGAAATCTGCAGTTTCAATATTTCAGTGTAAAACTTTTACCATCATAGAACTAATGTTGAAAACCACCAGATTAATTTAGAATTCAATGTGTTTTATTCATGATCTAATTCAGACAATTCCCCATTTTAGACAGTATTTTATTTAGATAATAATTTTTTCTAAAAGTCATTTAATGTTTCAGAAATCCAGTAAAATGAAGAAAAAAAACACGTTTACATCCTGAAACTCAGCATCCGAGTCGAGTAACAACAAAATGTTAAACCATTCAACATTTTTCCGGTAATTATCTAAAAGGTGTCTAAAATATAATGAGTAAAAGTTATTTTAACAGAAGTCTCTGAGACAGTGAACGCCTCACGTTGGACATTTTCTGGGAAAAAATATCGATTTCCTGTCGATCAACTGCTTTGAACTTCAACTTCCTGCCCGACAACATGTTTTAATGTTGAGACGGTTGCTGCTGTCTCTGGGAGCAAAGCATGCTGGGAGATCGTCCTGCAGCGAGCCGCTGATCCTCGTAATGTTGTAAAAGGTTCAGCAGGCCGAGCTGCAACAGAGCAGATTCACAAGTTTGACTCTCAGAACGGACGGCAGCAGGACAGACAGTCGCGCTGCGTTCAGGAACCCTCTGCGTTCAGGAACCGGCAGCGTTCAGGAACCGGCAGCGTTCAGGAACCCGCAGCGTTCAGGAACCCGCAGCGTTCAGGAACCCGCAGCGTTCAGGAACCCGCAGCGCTTCATCAAGACTTTCCAGCACCGGGTGGGGCAGAGTGATGCATTCAAGGACCGTGTAATCCTGCGTCATCAGCTCCTCTGGCACCGGGCCAGTACGAGGAGTCACTCAGGACAAACCGGGACGTCAAACAAATGTCCAACTGAAGAATCAGAGTTCAGCTGTCAGAGATCAAACGCTTTGAGTAACGACTTCCAAAACGACCACCGACTCAGATCAAAACGACGCGTTCAAATATTCAGATGAATTATTTTTCTACAGGAAGTGAAGCTTTTTAGATGAGATTCGAGCCTCTAGTGGCCGTCGGTGGAACTGTTCCTTAAAGGACTCCATCGTAACTCTCTGGTGGAAACAGTTCAAGTAGTTCAACAGATCCTCTTCTTTGTCGTTCAGTTCTTTAGCTTAGCATGAAGCTAATGGAGCGGCTAGCAGCTGCTAGCGCGGCTCCGTTCTCGTTCATCAACATGTTTGTTTCTGATTTTGTAGTTTTTATGAGGAACGAAACAAAAACAACTCGTCACAGACTAAAAAGGAAAAAGTTACTTCATTCGTTTTAACGGGTTTTAATTTGAAGGAGTTTTAGAAGGAATCAGCCGAGTGGTTCAAACCTTTTTATTTTTATACGACGAGATGATCGACGGAGGCGAGTGTCTGATTAGTGATGATGAACTCGGAGGGAAGGAGGCCATTTTGTGCTAAAAGCTGCTGGTAGTCGGATCCGATCTGCAGGCTAACATCTTAACGCACTTTAGACGCTTTACGTTCAGTCACCGGATCATGTTTCGTGTTGCCTTATCAATAAAGTTTTTAAACAAACCTGAGAGGTTGAATCATTTTCAGTTTGAGTGAAAGTAGTTTTAGATGAAAACCATCACACACACAAAAAGATAAGAAATAAACTTTTTATTTTGAGAATGCCAATGTGTCTTTCAGCTTTGTTTTGGTCATTGGCTGCTGCTCGGTTTGTTTGGTCCTCCCGTTGGCTCCTGGAGCGTCGAGTCGGCCATCAGTCGACAAAATAAAAGTCTTTTCTTTTTTGTCAGCAGAGTTTTTTCTTCCGTCGACAAACAGAACCGAGATGTTGAAATAAGTCCGTTTTTTATGTTTCTGAGCTGCGTTGGAACAGGATGGATTCTATCCCAGCATGCATCAGGGGAGAGGTGTCGTCATCACACTGTTCAGCGCTGATTATCTGATGATACGGAGGTCCGTCGTCCTGAATGGTTCATTAATATTTAACTTGATGTGAAACTGATTGTGTCGAACCTCTCCGTGTTTTGTGTTGTTGTACGTCTCATGTTTCCTTTCAGGTTTTTGCTTTCGCTCTTTTTCAGGTTTGAGTTCAGACATTTGTTTTGGTGCCGTTTCTGTTCGGACTCATCAGCTCACGCAAAAACTAAAATCCACAAAACCTGATATCAGAAACGTTTTGTGCTGCTGGACGAAGAGATGCTAAAAGTGTGGAGCAGCAGATCGAAACACCTCCTGTGATGTGGTTGTGGTGTGGGCGGAGCCAGCGGGGTGTGTGTGGGGGGGGGGGGGTGTCTCTGATCTAACCTCTCATCTCACGGCTGTTTGTGCTTCTCCTCTCGCAGCAGGCTGACGTACAGACGCAGGAAGGAGTAGCAGACGCCCACCGAGCAGTACACCGAGGTGGCCAGCAGGGGGAGGAAGGGCAGCTGCTGTCGCCACGGTGACAAGGGGAACACCACCTCGCAGGCGACAGCCACGGTGACCAGGCCCAGCAGGTAGACGACCTCCAGGGGGCGGAGCAGCGCCCCCCGACCGCTGAGGGGAGTAATCTGATTACTTTGGAGGACGACTGTGGAGAAACACACCAAGGCGACGACAGGTGTGTGTGTGTGTACCTGTGTGTGTGTACCTGTGTGTGTGTGTGTGTGTGTGTGTACCTGTGTGTGTGTACCTGTGTGTGTGTACCTGTGTGTGTGTGTGTGTGTGTGTACCTGTGTGTGTGTACCTGTGTGTGTGTGTACCTGTGTGTGTGTACCTGTGTGTGTGTACCTGTGTGTGTGTGTACCTGTGTGTGTGTGTGTGTGTGTGTGTGTGTGTACCTGTGTGTGTGTGTGTGTGTGTGTGTGTGTACCTGTGTGTGTGTGTGTGTGTGTGTGTACCTGTGTGTGTGTGTGTGTGTGTGTGTGTGTGTGTGTGTGTGTGTGTGTGTGTGTGTGTGTGTGTGTGTACCTGTGGAGCCTCCAGAGAGCTGAGAAGGAGAAGATGGTGAAGAGCAGCATCAGGACCACTTTGATTGGCAGCTCTGCAACAGATACATAAATCACTGCATCTCGTACGGGAGCTGCTGAGGGTCAAAACAGTTTGAGTTTTATTGTTTCTCAGAACAAACACGGAGTTCAGGAAGATGTTTGTGACACAAAATTTAACAGAAAAGTATTTATTTTAACAAGAAAAGCTATTAATAAGCAATTTATTTACAAAACACTAATAACGCGTCTCTTAAACTGTCAAACATGTTCAGTAAAATAAATAATTTTGTATTTTAACTGGAGGATTTCTAACTTGTAAACAAAGATGGCCGACAGCTCCACAGACTGTTTCTAAAAGAGTTCGTAGCTTCAGGTCTGTAAAATGGTTCTGATCCAGAAGTGTCTTCAGCTGCAATACCAGCGAGTGCCACTAGAGGTCGGCTCCAAAAAGCCTCCGGCTCCATAGACTCCCATTCAACTTCTCTCATCAAATCCAAAGTGAATAAAATGTGTCCATCAGTTATCTCGGTGTTGTTAAAGTCTCCTTGTTTACCTGCGGAGGTGAAGAGCAGCGGGAACAAGGAGTAGTGACCCGTGCTGCTCAGAACCAGGAAGATCCCAGCATCCTCTCTGCTCTCCACCGCCAGGATGCTGCAGGAAGACAGACAGGAGGCGTCATGAGGTCACGTGACTGAAGGAGAAGGAGGAGGAGGAGGAGGTGGAGGAGGAGGAGGAGGAGGAGGAGGCGGCTCACCTGAGAGGCAGGATGGCGATGAGGACGGCCTTCTCATGGACGTGCCAGCCGAACACGAAGGAACCGAGAGCACAAAGCAGCAGGCAGCGAAGGAAACCACGAGAACCACGAGGACGCCACCAGATGGAGG
>NW_027185263.1:217500-222500 GCF_022577435.1 Embiotoca jacksoni | reverse complement strand
TATAGAAAGATTTGAACATAAAGCATCTTCCATACGTGAACCGTTGAACCGGGTGGAGACGCCGTCCTCACCTCGTGGTACCAGCGGGACACCGGCAGGCTGTGAGTGACGGCCAGCCAGTTCCTGTGGACCTCGAAGTCTGTGGATCGACTGATGACAAGAACACGTCAGCGCCGCGGTGCACCAGAGTCCATTCAGAAAACTCACCATTTAAAGAGGACTCATCCGTTCACCGGCATCTCGTTCTACTCAGTTATTGTTTGTGAAACAAGACATCCTGAAACGGTCCAACCTTCTCAGAGCGGGCTGGTTTCTGTATCTAATCACACTTCGTTGGCCTTCAGCTTCCTACAATGTACAGAAGCAGCAGGTTGTTTGTTGTTTACTTTGTTTACTGGAGCCTGAAGCGTCTTGTTGTCACGAATATTCAGACTGAAGAAAGATGTTGGAGAGTGAACACTTCAGATCAAAACATCTCACTCCTGAACCCTTCATGAACATCTCAGGATGTCATAAACAATCCGAGTGAAACTTCACACCTCCGCTGAACCACAGCGCCACCTTCAGGCTGTTTGGAGCTAATAACACATCAAGTAAACGACACAACCATTCCTCCTCTCTTGATGTGGTCAGATAACGTGAAGCTCCGAGCAGCACGTGTTCCTCCTGCTCTCCTTCATCTTTCATGTTTTACTTCAACTCAGATTTGGGGGATTAAAGCTAACGCTAGCCGGATGCTAACAGGCGTCACTTCCGCCTTTTTAAAAACGCGTCGACCTGAAACTGGAGAATCAAACAGTTTCACAGCAAAGTGTTCAAACTCACTAAGCGCCGATGAAGAGACATTTGAGCAGAGAAACTCCCAGAGCTAACACCGGGAACCAGCTGCGGGCGGCGGGGGCCGCCATGACAGTCAGGACAAGATTCAGGAGTCAAAACTTTATTAACAGCAGCGGGGCGGACAATCCTCCTGTTGGTTGGTTGTTTGTTTGTTTGTTTGTTGTCCTTTAATAAACTGCAACAGGTGCTTCGTACTATCTTCTTCTTTTATCGTGTGGTTTAAATATTTTTGTTAAAGTTATGGATAAAACACACATTTATACACATTTATATATATTTAATACTTCCCGTAGAAACACCCGGATGTGAAGACAACTGTAAAAAATAAATGTCAAATACAGCAGCAGTCAACGTTACAACAATAAAAACCAGTTGTTCAAAATCAATCAAATACAATAAAGAACAGTTATTAACAAAATGATAACAATAAATAAAGACTTTAAACATTGCTCTAAACTAAAAGCCAGATTAAAGGGAAAGGACTTCAGTTTCCTTTTCAAAATACTTTTATCTGATTAAATTAATTAGACTCTGAAGTAAAACTGCAGTAAAAAAAAAAAAAAAGATATTCCTTTTGAAAAGTAGTTTTAAAGTTGTTTACTCGAGTTAATGTACTTTCTAAAGTGTTTTGACGAACTGTTTTTTTTTTTTTTATAGATGACAGCAGTCTCGAGAGTACCAACGGTCCCTGAAGGCAGCATGAGGCGGGCTGGTCGTTCCCCGGACAGACTGTATCCGGTGTGTTATCGGTGTGTATCCGGTGTGTTATCGGTGTGTATCCGGTGTGAGCTGAACGTGTAAACAGTCCGCTGTGATTCTCCGGAGTTTAACTTTACTTAAAAACCGCAGCAGCTTCCGGGATGAACGCGCTGCTGCGGCGCTGCGACCCGCGGCGGGTCGCGACCTGCTCACGTGAGTCTCTTCACGAGGAACCTTCACCAGTTTGGAAAGTCACCGCCCGCAATGCACTCTGGGACAAACCAGAAGAGTAACTTGGTAGATTCGCAGGGTTACAAACCGGAAGGAGACCGAGTTTAAATCATTTACTGAATTTAATCGATATTTATAGTTTTGTGTTTCTTGGTTGTTGTTTTGTGTATTTTTGTTGTTTTGTGTCTTTTGAAAAATTACACTTCAGTTTTTGTATAGTTCAAAAAAACATAAAATATGTAAATAAATGAGTTTTGGAGGATCTGTAGTGTGTAGTTACCTCCGGACATGCTAGCTGTTTCCTGCTACTTCCTGTCTTTATGCTAAACTGAGCTAACCAGAGTTAATCTGAACATTCCGACAGAAAGACGGTTCAGTGAACGTCACACTTCTTCTTCGAGTATCTGAACAGACCCGGAAATCACGTGTCTCTGTGTGTGTGTGTGTGTGTGTGTGTGTGTGTGTGTGTGTGAGTGACAGGTTTCCATGTGGGAGCGTGGATGATGACCTTTGACCTGAGGAAAGTTGAGTTGATGCCTCTGGAGCAGCGGAAACTGACGTTTGACTCCCACGTGATGGTGAAGGAGTTGGAGAGCAGCGGTGAGCGAATCAAACGAACCTCGACTCCACAGTTCAGAAGTTTCCTGAGAATCCGTCTGATTCGAGGTTTTCGGAGGAAAACTTAAAGAACAGATTCTCTTCTTTCACTTCATCCTGAACTGTTCCTGCGTTTGAAAAGGTTTGGAGAAGCGGCAGGCGGAGCTGGTCGTGTCGGCGCTGGTCACTCTGACCACCGCCAACATGGACATCGTTTATAAAGACATGGTGACCAAATCCCACCAGGTACGACCTGTTTATTATGGGATGTTACGAGGTGGTGTTTATCGGTTCACGGCAGCTTCGTCGTGATTAAATCTCCTGTTTTCCCGTCAGGAGATCGCGGTTCAGCAGATCATGGCTCATCTGGACTCCATCAGGAAGGACATGGTGATCCTGGAGAAGAGCGAGTTCGCCAACCTTCGATCTGAGAACACGGTATCTTCAAATCTACGTTATTAAATTAAGCTCGTATGTCACGTCTCGTAAAACCCCTAAAAACAACCATCTGATGGTAAAAACGTTTAAAAATAACTCAAACAGACGTTTTACATTCACTTCATGACATTAACATTTAGCGCCATCTTGCTGGACGTTGTTTCGTGGATATTTATGTACGTTATTGAGCGATTGCTGAAACGCAGGCGGTCTGATACTCGTACAGGTAGCGACCGTAGTTTGTTTTCAACTTCTTCGGTCTGTAACGAACGCCTCATTCACATCCACGTTTTCGTTTCGTCAACTCTTCGGATTTATCGTACGACGGTTCGGTATCGAGTCTACGATCCGGCTACGTATGATTGTGTAACAACGGTCCGACGGAGGTGGTGGTCGGTGCCGGCGTCCCTCAGGGATCCGTTCTCGGTCCTCTTTCATTCACTTTAAACAGTGAAAACAGGATTAATAACATTAATGTGCGTTTCTATGGTGACGACATGGTTTTATTTATGCTTCATCTCACCATAACAGATCTTCGCTCCGCTTTGGACACATTTCACATTTCTCTTCTCAAACACGAGCTTGTTTTGAATTCTGATGAAACACAACAGTCGCTGATCTCACGGCCGTCAGAGACGAACTCTTCAAACTCCGCAAGATCGCAAACGCAAACTGAAGATAAAAGCTGACACGACTTTAATTTTCTAAAACTCTTGTTCCTGCAGAAAATGAAGCGCGAGTTGGAGCAGCTGCAGACCCGGCTGAAGGTGACGAAGCATTCGGAAAAACAAACGTATATATTTTAAAGAATTTCAGGAATATTTGATCTGTTTTTTTCCCCCGATGTTTTCTTCCAGGAGGAGAGCCAGAAAGTCCGAGCAGAAACCAAACTAGACATCAACCTGGAGAGAAGCAGGATGTCCGACATGGTGAGTCCAGGTCGTCACGGTTACCGTCGAAGTATTCGAAGAATCGAAACAGTCGCGTGAACACATCATCGCACGTCATTTATTTTAAAGGGTCGGTTACGTATTCCTGCAGCTCCTCTTGTGTTTTTCCATCAGTTCACCGAACAGGAGACGAAGCTGATGGAGGCGACGTCAGAGTTCCACCGCAAGGTCCAATATCTGAAATACTGCCGTAGTGCTGCTGTGTGATTGGTTGGTTTTGGGTGTGACTGGCTGATGACATCATCGCTCGTATCTCCTGCGTGTAGAAAGCGGACCTGGAGAACGACAACATGGAGATCAACAAGAAGATCGACCTGCAGGTGG
This sequence comes from Embiotoca jacksoni, assembly GCF_022577435.1. Taxonomy (NCBI): domain Eukaryota; kingdom Metazoa; phylum Chordata; class Actinopteri; family Embiotocidae; genus Embiotoca; species Embiotoca jacksoni. The sequence continues at coordinate 218,421 of NW_027185263.1, read as the reverse complement.
CGTCGCTCAAAACGGTGCTGGAGTCCCTGAAACTGGAGACGATCCGCTACCTCGCAGGTAACGAAGCCGAGACGACGGACGACGACCGAAACGCCGTTTCGACGTTTTAGTCGACTTTTTTTCAGAAGGTTTTAGTCAAGTTTTCTTCTGTAACATTTTGGTGGAGTTTCCCTCTGCGATTCATTACGTTACGTTTTCCTCAGTGAAACTTTTCCTTCACAACATTGGTCGTATTTTCTTCGGTAACATTTTGGTTGAGTTTTTCCCCCGCGATGTTTTCCATCACGTTTTAGTTGCGTGACATTTTATTTCAGTATTCTTCGGCAACGTTTCAGTCAAAAATTATTTCAATTAATTTCTAACTGTTTTATTATTATTTTTTTGAATAAAACAATGACGTTGACGTCGTCCCTCGGGGCTGCTGGGTAACCGGCAAGTCATTGTTAATTCAATTTATTTATATGGCGCCAAATCACAAGCGGTTATTTCACGGCACATTAAAGTTATCGTTGTTAATCCCGAACTAACGATGTTTCCCTGCTCAGCGACGGTCTTCTCCTGCCTCGCCATCGCTCTCGGAGTCTACCGGCTGTGGAGGTGAAGAATCCAGCCGACGCCTGAAACTCGTCTTCATACGCGACACAAAGTAGTTCCAGTAAAATCAGTCAGACTCAGTAAAAGAAAACATTATAAAAACTTTGTTAGAAGAACAACGGTATCGTAAATAAGACAAACTGAAAGTAGCATGAAGTACAAATACTTTGAAATAGTCTTTATCTTTTTGTAAATGTGTCTTCGTGATTTCTTATGAAAACTTAAAAGCTTTTATTCTAATGTCTTGACGTTTTTATAACTTGTGTTGTTTTTGTCTTTTTTAAACCTTTAATGGTGAGAAATAGATTTTGAATGATTGGTTTATTC
>NW_027185263.1:190000-207500 GCF_022577435.1 Embiotoca jacksoni | reverse complement strand
GCTTGTTCTCCTCCCAGCCGCTCCTCCAGCGGTGCGGCGCCTCCTTCGGGTCCTTGCCTCCCGCGTCGTGGCTGCGGGGGGAATGGGAGTCTCTGGATTCGGAGTGCCGGTCCTCCGCGGGCCTCTTGGACCTCCTGCTCTCCGATTGGTTCTTCTTGGTGCCGACCCGGTCCTCCCGGCTCGTCTTCCCGTGCTGCGGCTCGTCGGGGCGGAGCCTCCTGGGTTTCCCGGGTTTGTGCGACGGGGAGGCGGAGCTGCTGCGAGCTCGGCTCTTGGGGGAGCGGCGGTCCTTCCTCTTGGGGGAGGAGGCGGGGGAGCGGGAGCGGGAGCGGGTGCGTTTGCGGGCGTGCGTGCGGGCGTTGCCGCCGCTCTTGAACTCCAGCTTGTCGGCGTCGTCGCGGTCGTGTTTGGAGCCGTTCAGCAGCTTCCCCTTGCTGAACCGTGGCTCCGCCCCCGGCGTCTCCTCGCGCTCCTTCTTCTCGCCGCACCTCTTCTTCTCCTTCAGCTCGTCGTCTTTGGCGTCGCCCGTCTTGTCCTGCGTGCGTTTCTTCAGCCGGGGGTCTTTTTTGGTTCCGTCCGCTGACCTTTGACCCTCCTCCACCGGCTTGTTTTTACTCGGGACACTTTTAGCCATCGGAGACGGAGACTTGGACTTCGGCTTCTCCTCGGACGCCTCCTTCCTGGAGGGGCGGGGCTTGTCGGACCGGATAGATTTCTCCGGTGGTCTTTTCTCAGGCGTGGGGGCGTGACTTCCTGTGGGGGAGGGGCTCTCCTTCTTGGCGGCGGGCTGTTCTTTGGATGACGGGGTGGATGGAGGGCCGGCGCGGTTCAGACGGGGGTCTCTGGGGGACGGCTTGGTGTCGGTCTGAGTCTGAGGGGGGATCCAAGGCCGGACCACCGGAGCGGGCGGGACGATGGCCTTCGGCACCGAGCCGAGTGCTGTCGGCGTGGGCACGGCAGTCGGTGTCGGCGGCAACACAAACCCACCGGCCTGCAGAGACAGGAAGTAGGAAACAGCTGTTGATGCTGCCGGGACAGATGTGTGATCATGTGTCTGTCACATGACCTCGTTAAAGATGTTTTATATTAAGTTTACAGAAGCTGTTGAATATTTGTAGTTGAACTCAGTTGAACTGTGAACCTGCTAATGATCAACACGTTTGTGTTCTCGGTGTTTCAGGGTGACAACAACAACAACAACAAGGATCAAATGTGCTGAGCTCGGCGGTCCTACCAGCTGAGCTTTGGTCTGCTCCAGTTCCAGCTCGATCTTCTTCTGCTGCAGCTCCAGCAGCTGCTTCTGTTTGGCCAGCAGCTGCTGTCGGATCAGCTGCTCCTGCGTCAGGCTGGACGGGCTGACGGTGGTGGGCGGCGCCGGGGCCGGGGCCGGCGCCGGGGCCGGGGCCGGCGGGGGGGCAGGCTGAGGAGGCGGCGTCGGCTGCGGGGAGGGCGGCTCCTCAGACTGGAGACCACAGAAGTTCAAAGTTTCTGTATTTGAGTGAACTGGTTTCTTGGTATTCTGTCGCAGTAAAATTTACTTTTTGGGACTTTTACAAATAAACAAACAAACAAAAATAGCATTTCCCCCTTTTCCCGACCTCAAAGATTTTTCATTGTTATATTTTGAAAACCCAGTCATCTCATTTTGACCCACTTCTATTTAAAGTACCAATATATGTTGTTTCATTTCACTTTGTTGAATCGTCTATTGATATTTATACATGCAGCTGTAAAAATAGGAAAAAAAGAAAAAAGTTGGAAAGATGTGAATTTGAGTGTTTAAGTTGTTTAAGTTCAAGGTCCACTTCTCGAACCAGAACTACACCAGCGTGACTGTGAAGGTGTGGTGTCTACGGTGAAAGCCGATTGGCCGTCGGGTTCAGGTGTGGTGTCTACGGTGAAAGCCGATTGGCCGTCGGGTTCAGGTGTGGTGTCTACGGTGAAAGCCGATTGGCCGTCGGGTTCAGGTGTGGTGTCGGCAGCTCATACACACCTGCTTCAGGAACTTGGGGTTGACGTGGATGCTGGCGTTGACGGTGGGCGGCAGCGGCTTGATGGGCCACGCCGGGTCCACCGAGTTGACCCGCACGTCCAGCGCGTACAGCTTCTTCAGCGGGAACACTTCGTCCCACGTGGAGCGCAGCTTGAACAGACTCTTCCTGGTGTTCTCGTCCACCTACAAACAGAGGACATGACTTGGTCCACGGCTACACACCACAAGCTGAGCACACTGCAGCAACATCACAGCAGAAAGCCAACGAAAGCTCATCTTAACTTAACATTAGGAAAATAAAACCCTCCATCCACACGTTAATCTACAGAACTACGTTACAACTACACAGTGAAGCAAGCAGCAACAAACAGGAGGGAACAGAAGACTTTAAGATAATTCAAACAGCAGCAAAGAGAACTGTACCTTTTCAAAGACACATATAAATGAAGTGATTAGGTTTTTAGCAAACACTGCAAGGTACTCTCCTCCAACATTCTTCACTATGGAATCCACTAAGTACAAAACGGGAAGCTTCTCGATGGATGGCGCCTGGAGCAATAGAGAACTCAACAAGTTTAGAAAACAACAGGGGTTAAAGCAACATTTCAGAACAAGAATCACAAGCTGACAGGAAGTAACAGGGGACAGGCCCCGCCCCCTCCACACCCGCCAAGTGGAAAATATCAGTTGAAAATGGTGAAAAACAAAATAAGACACAAAAATAAAAAAAAAGTTCAGTCCACAGTCCGCGTGTTCGTTCTTCAGTCGGGATCCAAAATAAAAACTCCTTCGTCCCATCCACCGGAAACAAGAAAACAAAAGCAGTCGTCTTCAGTCAGTCCGTTCAGTGACGAGGATCCTTCAGTACAAACAGGAAGTCCAGTCCCCGACCGGCTCGTTACCTCCAAAGAGGGTTCTTCTTCGAACCACTCTTTGTACGTTACCGTGACGACACGTCAGCCAGTCTCCCTCCACGCCCGGCGAGCCTCGTTTTCATGCCCGTTAAAAAAAAGTTTGTTTTTTTTACCCTCAAAATCCTGGTCGATGGTTCAAAAACTGAGACCGGTTTAAAAACAGGTGAGACGGTTTGGAGGCGTTTAGTTTAATTTACACTCTGAAGTGAGGCGGCGCTCACACAGCCGCTCAGGAAATACAACCAGAGTCAGACCAATAAATTACACTGGGAAATAAAAAATGACAAAAAGCACAGTTCACATTTTTTATTATAAACATGTTAACCATTCAATAACAGTTCAGTAAATCAAGATTCACTACTGATTTAATGCAGAGAAACTTCTTTTTTTTTTATCTGATCCAATCAGGTGTCATGTGACCAAAGCTTTGTGAGGTCAGAGAGCAAACAGAGAAGACCCTGCTGACGGAGATGCATCTCTATCAACATCATATCGGACCACCTGAGAGGTTGGAGCGGTCCGGCCCTCATCGCACGCCTGCAGGAACATTCAGTCCCTCCAGGAGGGTGTTTGAGATTTTGCACCGATGTAATTTGTGGAGTTTTAAGTGTGTTTTGCAGTAAGATTGAAGGAGTTAGAAAAACATTCCAAGTCTACCTGATCAAGAGAAACGTGGTGTGATAATAATCCTGCAGAAATATTTGCCATGTAATGTGTTTTTCTTCCTGTTTTGGGGCTCAAAGTGATCAAATGAGTGTATAAGTGACTGTAATATAGAACAAAGGCTCCATCTGCCTTCAAAGTAAGAGCTTTACATGCTTTTAAATCACATTCATTCAACACTAAAACAAAGTTCAGTCTCTTCCAGCTGGAAGTGGAGAAAACGTATTTAACATGTTCTTCGTTCCCATCATAAAACCACATTTCCCACAAACCCCGTCACTTCCTGTTTCCTCTGGTGCTGGAGTTCATTTTGCTGACGAGAGGAAAAGGAAGTCGAGCCTTACTGATTGGAAATGAACACTGATTTTTCTTAAGGTCAGTTTTTGTTAGGAAAGAGCTTCTGTTGAAGAAAAAGCTGCTGTAGATGTTGTGCAGACTGAATGTTGTGTTTCACGTATTGTGATGATTTCCTGGAGGGACTGAATAGAGACGACGGCCAAAACACAGACATTAAAATCCACCGTAAATGAAGCGTTACCGTTAAAACTTCTCCCGCTGATTATACAACTCACTCTGTGCATTACATTTCTATCTATAATCAATAACAGCAGAGCAGGTTTCCGTGACAACCGTCTGTTTGTGGTGATCAATCAACAGGGTATTAACTCAAACTATTCAGACCCTTCACAGCTGAAAACACAAATTTACACACAAACAACTAAAGACTCGTTCTTCTGTTGTTGAGGCGAGAAATCGACTTTGCTCAAAGTGTCTCGTTTATTCAATAATTTAAATATGAAAATACTCCTTTTGTTTTTAAAGATCAAAGTCCTTATCGATGGCTAATCTTGGTTTTGTTGGCTAATTATCAACAACCTCAAATTAGATTTGAACTAAATCAAATCTACAGATATTTTTGATCGACAGACCAAAATACTTCGATATGTCAATATTTTTAACAGGCTTTCCAAAATGTATTTACATCGTGAGCTTTTTGATCAATAACGTTCAGTAATGCAAATATACGTTTTGTACGATCAGAGAATTTTATTATTTTACTGCAACACTCCTTTAAAAAAATAATAAAAAAAATAACAGTAATTATGTCACATCGCGATATCTAGTCTCATCTCACGATCCGATTAATCGATTCGCGTGTTTACGTCATGATCGATCTCATGTTCGCTTCCTGTATTAATTCGAGTTTGAAAATAATCGTTAAAGTCAGTCGGTTCTGTTTTACGGTGGATTTTAACTTCCGAACCGAGTCGAAGTTAACTCACTGCGGCGAGTTCCGTCAAACTGTGGTGAGCCTAAACGGCCGTGTTTCTCTGAAGGTCGAGATGTTCCACTTTGATCCAGATTCGGAGGTGAAAGTTAGAAGAACCGCGCCGAGGCGACATGTCGTGTTAGCACGCCGCCATGTTTAGCCGCCAGCTAACAGCCGACCGGACCTTCTACAAACATAAACACGAAGCAAATTAAAAGTATTCTATGTTCATAAAAACCTTGCTGATTTGTGCTTCAATAATTGCGACGATATCCTTGGCGAAGTTGAGGTTTTCCTCGGCCAGAATGGTCAGCATGTTGATGTGCGGCTTGCTGTTGAACGTCAGGTCTTCCAGCGACGACTGGTACTCCCGGCAGGCGTCCTCCATCTTTGAGCTGGGCGAGCCGGGGAAACCTACACGAGCCTGAGCAGCACCACCACCTCCACTGATTAGCAGGCAGTCCATGAACTCATGTGGCGAACTGTTCGGCCCTGACTCGGAGAAAAACCCGCCGGCCTTGTGGCTCGTTTCGGCCAAACGCTTGTTCTCCGGCCGTTTTCGACGGTAAGAAAATGGCGACTGTAATAGAAGGCCTCATACGTCACGTGAAAGTTTTTATATTTGCCGTGACGTCACGTGGGCCCCATTGGCTTGTGTCAGGCCGTCTTGACCGGGTACTTCGTGTTGATTGGTTCGGTGGTTTTACAGCCACACGAATGAGCCAATCAGATCGAAGTGGTGTCAGTTTATGATTACATAACGGGCGGCAGCCTGAAAAATGATTACCCAACACAACAACATGAGGCCGCAGCATGGCGTCTCACCCCCAGCTTTAAACATTAATATTAGATTATTATCAAACACACCTGATGGAATATACACAGAATACTATGTGATGATGGAATATATTAAAATATATCAAAATATAAAACATGTAAACACATGATGGGCCCTTTTAACGTGTGATCAATACATTTAAATACTGTACTAAAATACTTTTATGAGGAACTTGTGTGATCCGGATCAACAGGACCTGATGTTCATCACTTCGCTGTCAGGACGAAGAGTTCTGATGAGAAATGGGTCTATTTATTATTTAATGACACCCGACCTAAAAGCGGCAGATTATTTTATTTATTAATACATTTGTTTATAAAATGTTTAAAAAAAACTAGTGAAATTTGCCCATTGTAATTAGTGATTGATCAGCTGTTATTGGTTTATCACCGATATATTAATATCAAAGTACATGTTTGATATGAAACCTTTTGTTTTGCAGAACACAATAAATAAATTAGAATTTGTTCTGTTATTTAATCTTAGTTTTTTATGTCCTGATGTCAATAACGTTTTATCGTTCAGCTGTAAAACTTCCTCAGACTCAAAAAATCTGAGACAAACTGAATGTTTACATTTTACCTGAAAAATAATCTGCAAAAAAAAAAAAAAATACTGCTTCATACATGTTCTCCTCCATCAGGACCCTCTGACCTTTGAAAACCTTTTTTATTTAATTCTCACAAACACAACGCAGCTCCAGTAAACCACGAGTCAGCACTTTAATAAGGATCTGATCTGTTTGTGTCCACAGACTCTGCAGGAGGTCGATAACAACAGGTGATTAAAAAAAATGTACGAAAACGTCACAGAAACATCAGAAGTCGCTTCTCCGCCTGCGTCTCTCATCTCAGAGTTCCACCAGCTGAAGAGGAGGATGAAGGTGAAGCTTCATCTTCGTTCCTCTCCTCTTCATCGCCCACAGCCGAGCAACATGTAAAAACACACATTTTGTGAATGGAGTTTTGAATTGGATCTGATTGATGGTCCCGGGGTGGAGGGTTCGATTCCCAGAGGAGTGAACGTGACAGAGCAGAGGTCTCCCATGATGCTCTGTGAGGATGAGGGGGCGGAGCTTCACAGATATGTGATGTACAGACAGGAGCAGGGATGGATGAGGAGATGCCAGATGCCTGATGGACCCCCCGCCCCCCTCTCTCCCCCCGGCAAGTCTTTTTATTTTAGATTTAAAGTTCAGAAGAGAAACTCCAGCTGCTGTCCCTGACCCCTCCTCTTTCTTCCTCTTCCTCCTCCTCCTCTTTCCTCCTCCTCTTCCTCCTCTTAGGCGTCCGACTCGTCGCTGCTGTCGCGGCTGATCTCGATCTGCAGCGACGGCAGGTTGTCCAGCCGGCTCTTCTTCATCTTGTGCGACTTGCGCTCCTGTTTCTGTTTGATCATGGCGCCCCACATCTTCTGCAGCGTCGAGTCGTCTTCCTCCTCCACTTCCTCCACCTCCTCCTCCCCATCGCCTCGTCTCCTCTCGGTCCGAGCCGGCGGCCCCGATGACGAAGACGACGATGAGGAGAAGAGCCCCGCCGAGCGGCCGCCCGCTCTGCGATCGTGACGTCCGTCATCATCGCTGGAGCCGAGTCTGCTCCACAGTCCTGGGGGGGTGGGGGTGGGATTAATCATCACATTAAAAGGATCATTACAACTCAAAACTGATACCGTAAACAGAAGGCGGAGCTTCCTTCCTACCTGTCTTCCTGTCTTTGGGTGAGTTGGAGTAGAGGCCTCTGCTGTCCTGGCTGGCCACACCTAGTCTGCGATGCACGTCTCTGATTGGCTCTTTGGCAGGAGGTGTGTCTCTGGGGGAGACGGGGGAGGGGGAGCGCCGTCTGTCCGGAGAGTAGCGTCTTTTCCCGAGTCGCTGGCGGACATCTGCAGAAGGCGTAAGAGTCAGAGGGGGCGGGGCTTCACAGCTGCAGGCGAGACATCAGGATGAACAGCTCACCTGTCTTTCCTCCGCTGGCCACCGGGGGGGGCGGTCTGTCCCGGGACTGTCCCTGTCTCTTCTCCTCCAGCAGCTGCCGCACGTCCGTCACCTTGGTGGGAGACGGCGATTTGGTCTGTGTCTGAGACCCCGACGCCCCGATCCGGTTCCTGAAAAACAAACGTTGTTCGAACTTCCTGTTTTATTTTAATAAGAGGTGGGTGGGGACAGATAAAGGTGGGCGGGGACAGATGAGGTGGGCGGGGACTAGTAAAAGTGGGCAGGGACAGGTAAAGTTGGGAGGGGGCATGTGAGGACAGAGAAAGGTAAGTTGGGTGGGGACAGGTGGGGTGGGCGGGGACTGGTAAAGGTGGGCGGAGACATGTGAGGCGGGCGGGTCTCACCGGATGCTTTTCAGATGCGTGTCCAGTTCGTCAGCGTACATCGTCATCTTCTTGCTCTTCTTCGGTGACGGCGTGGAGATCATCTTCAGCTCCAGATCGTAGTCCATCTCGTCCGACTCCGACCAGGGTGACGGAGAGCGCTCTGCTCGGCTGCGGAGCCCCGCCCCCATTGAGCGCGAGCCGGCGCCCTTGTCCTTGTACTCCACCACACGGTCGTCAGAGTCCATGTCCTCATCGTCGCCATCCTGCTCATCCTCCTCCTCGTCCTCTTCCTCCTCCTCCTCCTTGATGGGCTCCTCGGGCAGGTTGACCAGGTCAGCTGGGAGAAGAAGAGGAAGAAGAGGTGAGGTCAGTGAGGGCTGCAGCGCCACACCTGACCAGCAGGGGGCAGAACAGCACCTGAACTGTGTAGTTACCTGAGTGGCGGTGTGTGTAGGGAGGTGTGTGTCCCATGCTGTCTCCGATCAGAGGCTTCTTGGTCTTGATGACGTCTCTCTGGATGCGGCGGTTGTGGTACCTCCTCTTCCTGAACACAGAGGACGTTATTGAACATCTTCAGATTGGTGGAGCCCCCTGCTGGTCCCGGTGGTATTACACTTCAAGACACTACAAACAGTTTCATACACACAGTGTTTCTGTAAACTTCTTGCTTCTTTCATGGACTTAACGTTGTCACGTGTCTCTCATGAGTCTTCACAGAGAACAGTAATGAACTTCATGATGACCTCTGACCCTCCGACTCCATCAATAACTCACCAGGAGTTGCTGAGGATCCCCTTCATGCCACCGTAGTTTGGGTTTCCGTACTTCATGTAGTATCTGCTGCGGCGAGCGGCACCCAGCTCCTTCCTGTCATCTGCACACACAACTTTCAGACATGAGTCACATGACCACAGCGCCCCCGCTGGACACGCCTGGAACAACACACACTTCTGGATCAATAAAATCTAATAAAAGAAAATGGATCTTTACCGTTTGTCAGTTTGTTATGACACAGTGTGGGGACATACACTTGTGTGTGTGTGTGTGTGTGTATGTGTGTGTGTGTGTGTGTGTGTGTGTGTGTGTGTGTGTGTGTGTGACCTTGTGTGGCGAAGCGCAGGAGCAGCTTGTTTCCTTTGAACGGTTTAATCGCCGGTCGCAAGTCGTTTCTCAGCAGAGAGTCGATCTCCGTCCGCGACAGGTCTTCAACCTGAGACACACACACACACACACACACACACACACACACACACACGCAGCTGTGAGCATCATTGATGAGGTATTAGAAGTGATCATTACACCTGATTGGTCTGCGTCTACCCGTCCGCCCTCCGCCTTTGTCTTTGGCTCCGTCTCTCCGTCGCTGTCTTTTCCCTCGATCTCCTCACTGCTCTTCTTCACCGTTTCCTCCTCATCCACCTGGCCCTCTTCCTCTTCGTCATCCTCATTGTCTGACCCCTGACCCCGACGATCTGCAACGTTCACGCAGATAAAATTACCCACGCTGCACTCCGGTGCCTGGCGGACTCAGAGTGACCTCTCTACAGCTCAGACTGACCTTTGCCCTGCTCGTCCGGCTCGGTGCTACTCTCCGTCTCCGTGGTAACCGCCTCCGGATCAAGCATCCGGCTGCTGTTGATGAGGGCTCGGATGGAGGTGTTGTCATCCAGCCAAACCACGTTACCTAGGAGACGATCAGGTGGCGTTCACAGACCAGACCTGATCTGACGTGTGTGTGTGTGTGTGTGTGTGTGTGTGTGTGTGTGTAGTACTCACAGGACGTGTCGTCGATCCATTCGATGTGCGCCGGAGGATATTCTTTAAAGTACCCGAAGACGTCCTGGGTGCTCATGTCATCCACGCCGGTCACGAAGATCGCCTCCATGCGCAGTCTGGGAATTGCTGAGCACCACAGAAGAAGAAGAAGACGCCAGGTGAGACAGGTTCCGGCTGCTGAACTCACCTGTAGATGGACGTCTGCTCGTACCTTTCTTCATGGTGTCTTTGTCCAGGAAGACGTTCCTCTGAGTGACCGTCTCCTCGCTGCGGAAATGAAACCGCCGCGCTCGCTTCTCCTTCCTCTCGATGGCCTCCTGATGGACACACATGGACACACACCCGCGCACACACACACACACGCACGCACGCACACACACACACACACACACACACACACACACACACACTCACACACACACACACACCCGCGCACACACACACACACGCACGCACACACACACACACACACACACACACACACACACACACACACACACACACACACAGGCCGTGTTATTCTTCAGCTTCTCCTGAATTTCATGTGCCAAAAGTTTTTATTTAATCTTCGGATCAGAGGCTGTGTGTGTGTGAGTGTGTGTGTGTGTGTGTGTGTGTGAGAGTGTGTGTGTGAGTGAGTGAGTGAGTGAGTGAGTGAGTGAGTGAGTGTGTGTGTGTGTGTGTGTGTGTGTGAGAGTGTGTGTGTGAGTGTGTGTGTGTGTGTGTGTGAGAGAGTGTGTGTGTGTGTGTGAGTGTGTGTGTGTGAGAGTGTGTGAGAGTGTGTGTGTGAGTGTGTGAGTGAGTGAGAGTGTGTGTGTGTGTGAGAGTGTGTGTGTGAGTGAGTGAGAGTGTGTGTGTGAGTGTGTGTGTGTGTGTGAGTGAGTGAGTGTGTGTGTGTGTGTGTGAGAGTGTGTGTGTGTGTGTGTGAGTGAGTGAGTGAGTGTGAGTGAGTGAGTGAGTGAGTGAGTGAGTGAGTGAGTGAGTGTGAGTGAGTGAGTGAGTGAGTGAGTGAGTGTGAGTGAGTGAGTGTGTGTGTGTGTGTGTGTGTGAGAGTGTGTGTGTGAGTGAGTGTGTGAGTGAGTGAGAGTCGTACCTTTGAGTTGACATCGATCCCTGTGATGAACGCTCCAGCCTTGTTCTCGTACCGCCTGCTTGTATCCTGTGAATCAAAGAACGACAGTTTAACGTTAAATCCTTTTTTCACCTGTTTGTGTCGATGAAAGATGAAACACCTCCAACAGCCACACAAACAGCTCATTTTAATGTGTAAATAAACAGACTTCCACCAGAAACACTTGTTTGCCTGTCAGTTAGTAGGATAGTGACTTCATGTTTCCCCTCAAATATGAGAAGGAAACCTACAATTAAACAGCTGATGGTTTGTGAGCACGTCATCAGGAACAGACGCACCACCAGTAAAAATGTAAAACATCTCCTACCATTCAGATTAGAATTAGGCCGAATTGTTCAGTATTATCGCATGTATTCAAATATTTAACAGCTCGTAATCATTTTCAACCACCGGTGTTCTTCTGCCCGTGTAAATATTAAATTTCCAGTTTACTTCGTGGAGTTTGGTGGACCGGCAGCACGTGAAGAAGCGACCAGCAACAAGTGAGTGAAATAAACATTAAAGCCGAGAAGCTCCATAAACACTCACGAGTCGAAACTAGTCCGAGTTAAAGCACGTAACCGCCGGTGGCCGTTAGTCCCGGACAGCCACGGGGCTAACGACTAACTAGTTCCGGGAGAGACAGCCAGGAGTCCAAGTTAACACACCCCCACACTTCCCGCTGATCCCCCGGCCGCAGCAAACGCCAGTCCCCGGTCTGACGAGGCCTAGTCCGGGTACTTACCGGCAGCAGCTCCTTCAGAGAGCGGTTCACGGAGATGTCCTCCGTCTCCAGCTCTCCCTCCTCCACCTCCATCGGCTCGGCTTCGCGGGCATCTCGGTCGGACTCGGAGTCCGAGTCCGAGCGGTCCGAGCCGCTGTCTGATTTCACCGACACCTGTAAGCTGCGTACGGCCGCCATGGCGCGAACTGAGCTGCGAACAACGGCCGCTGCTGCGGTTGTTTTCTTAACCCGGCAATGGTTCTCCGTCCTTCGGCTTCTTCTTCGTTGGTGTTCCGGCGGTGGAGACGTCACAGCGGAGCAGTACCGCCCCCTGGCGAACGTTATGATCGTGTTTTTGATTTAATTCTATGCTAAATATCTGTTTAAAACTTTAATTTAATTTAATCTTATTTCTGTTTTACTGAGTGAACTGTATCTACAGAAAAACAAGAATTAGCCTACATTATCAGCCATAAAACCGAAAAAGAATTTGGAAAGCAGGACTTTTACTTATACTAGATTATTCTGAAGCACTGTTAGTTTTAGTTAACGTCCTCCAGTCCTGGGTAAAGCTGCTAAAGATGCTGTTTTGGGTCAAATCAAGAAGGTTAGATTTGTTGTCACGGTAACGTTAACGAACAGCAGCTGATTGTTAAACATAAACTCAATGCAGCTGAAGCTGAGCAGAGATTTTCCCTCTGACTGAGATGATGGACAGCTGCAATCACACCTCCTCCTGACTGACTCCTCCTGCAGGGAGCAGCAGGCGGGGGGGGGGGCGACGACTGAGGAGGAGGAGGAAAAAATGTTTAACTGATGACCAAAATAAAAAGCAAGTCAACACGAATGTTATAAATTCAAAGAAAAACATAGTAAACGTTTATTTTTATTGGAGTATGGTGACTTTAAATGTTTCTCAAAATTTTCACTTTTACAGTGTATTTTTTAATAAACAGGAAGATTTACATACACACACACACACGCACACGCACACACACACACGCACGCACACGCACACACACACGCACACGCACGCACGCACGCACACACACACACACACGCACACACACACACACACACACACAGAGGAACCAGACATCAGTGAAACAGTGCAAACGTCTCATCCTGCAGGAATACGTTTTTCTTCGTGAACAGAAACTCAGCGACATCTTTTAAGTTATGCTACATCATCATCTTCCTCTTTTCCAAAATAAATTAGCACTTTTATTTTGAAAAACAGGAACCTGAACTGGAGAAGAGGATGAACGGATGTTGTGCTTTCAGTGCAGGTTGGTTTGAGTTGACGGTTGAACAGATTCAAAGTTACATGTGATCATAAAACAGGAAGACGTACACAGTTTGTGTCACTTTAGTGCAAAGTAAAGACGTTTTTGCATCAAACAGCAGCGAAGCTTCTTCTTCCTGCAGGTTTCTAACGAGTCTCGGTTTGAACCGAACGATGGTAAACAGGAGTCACGTGATTAGTGTGTCAGGTTCAGAGCCACAAAGATGTTTGTTGCAGATGTTCTTCAGGGTTTTTAAAAGTGTGAAAGAGAACCAGCAGCAGGAATCATCAATCAATAATCTATCATTATATATTTAAATCAATAAAGGAGGCTTCGACAGGCAGCGTGAAATGGATCGATTACAAAACCAGGAAGTTCATTTAAAATTTAGCTAAAGTTCAGAATTTATTTATCTGCAGTGAACTTCTATATTATTTGAACAGCGCTATTTTTGGGGGCGGGGCTGTTTGATTGACAGGCCTGTGGTGCAGTCAGATTTCTGTTATAGGTGGGCGGGGCATAGTACAGATCCACCCTTTGCTCCTCCCTAGTTCGACCAAATATGGTCATTTCTGGCTTTGAAAAGCCGCCTTGACTCTGACACGGAGCCCTCTAGTGGACGGACGGGTGAATGATGCTCTGTTGCACGTGGACGTAAAATATTTTACATTTCAACGCAAATGAAGTTTCAGGAATCAGGAAGCGGAATTTTTTTTAAAGATTTCAGCAGGTTGACTTTAAATCAGGAGTCTCCAACCTTTCTTCCTCCGAGAGCTCCTCATTTTTAACATTTATTCACATAGCTGAGCTCCACCCAAACAGCTGAAACAGCTTCTTTTATGTGAACAGTAACAAACAGACACATTTGGTATCACAGCAGCATGTGATTCGTTCTGTGTGTATTTCTTTACGTGTATAATCAGAGGTGAAACAAACCTTCAGCGACCTGCTGGCAGGTCACGAGCCACGGGTTGGACACCGCTGATTTAAAGCAACAGAAAGTGCTTCAGCTACTTTATTTTTTAAAGTAAATTGTGGATTTGATGTCCAACGTTTTCATGAAGATAAATAAATTGAATGTGATTAACGTGATGGTTTGTTGTGTGATGCTGAGTGTTAAACCGAAACCCTGAACGCATCGTGTCCTCACAGAGACAGAGAGACGTGTGGGTGACAGTCCATCTTCAGATCAATGTCCTCCCGCTGACTGGACGCTCGTATCCGTCTCAGTCTCCAACTTTTAAAAAACAAAAAACAATCAAAGCTCGACCTTTTTTTTCCAGCCTCCATGTTTGTAGCGTCACAAACAGAAAACAGGCAGACAGGAAGTGGTACGCACCTTCAACCGCCGCCGGCCTCTCCGTCTAATGTCCCTGCTGAGGACAGACAACAGTCAGTCTGATCGAGACCAGACATTTAAACATAAAAACTGCTTAAAAGAAAAGTTGGGACAGAATGTGATGATTTGTAAATCATGAAAACTGAAATATTTAATTAAAAATCAGTCCATCTGAAATCGGGGCCAGAGAAGTTTCTGAATCATCTTTATATCTGTTTTCTTAGTTTTAAGGTTCATTTGTGGATGCAGACGACAGTTTTCAGAAGTGTTCCTGAGCCCAGGCAGTGATTTCCACTACAGGATTTAATTTTCACTTAAATATGAGTTTAAATGATTTGCAAATCATCACATTCAGTTTTTAGTCACACTTTACACATCGTCACAACTTTTTGGGAAACGGGGTTGTAACATTAAATATAGAACTTTTTTCTTGTATATTGCTGCAGATAAATATATGTAGTCATTAATTTTCATGAGTTTAATAGTAATAAGTGCCTTCTTCAGTTTGAACTATCGTTAGGTTATTAAACATAAACTAGAGGAGTGTAAATTCAGCTGCTGCTTAAAGGAGTTAGAAGATACTGAGTGACGAGTTAGCATCCTGCGCTCTGATTGGCTCCCGTCAGACTGCGGGGGAGGGACTCACCTTCTCGAAGCGAAACTTGAGGTTGGTTCTGGGAGAGTTTTTATTCTTCATGTCTGAAAGAAGACGAAGGACACGACACGGTCAGAGCGACGTAGAAACACGCGAGACACTGCGTTTAACGTACGTGAACGCTGCACCGACCTGTAGGGCTGCGACACGCCAGCAGGGGGCTTGAACTTTGACCCTCCAGCATCGCAGCCTGGGCGAGCTGAAGACAGAGAGAGAGAGGACGCATCAGTTAGTTACCACCACCATCAGGTCACACTGTGAACTACAACACCGCCACCATCAGGTCACACTGTGAACTACAACACCGCCACCATCAGGTCACACTGTGAACTACAACACTGTCCTCTAATATTGGACTCTGAGAACATCATTCTTTGTCCGTCTCACCAGGTGCGTGTCGTCCACTGGGATGCTGAGGCTGCAGGTGCTGGACGTCGACCTGGAAATCTTATTGCCCTCCTTCTTCACGTGAATCCTGTGAATAAAAAAAACCTCTGATGTTTGTTGTTTTGTTTGATTTTGATTAATACTGACCTGATGATACAGGAGCGACACACACCTGTCCCGTTGTCCCGCCTCTGGAGAGCTGGGATTGGACGGCAGCTCCGACCTCACCTCCAGCGTCGGGTGGCAGCTGTCGAAGCTCCTCTGCTCACTAAGGAGACTGAGACGTGAATTAAAGAGACAGAAGAAGACGGGGTTGAAGGAACAGTCCAATGTTTAGTGACGTGAAGTCAGATAGCAGCTGTTGATCAGAACGTCACCTCCTCGAACTGTGTCTCTCCGTTTGACTGTCGACACTCAGCAGTCGAGGAAAAAGTCCCGAGCGTCTCTTCACGGGCGACTTCACGTTGTACTGACGGAAAAAAACACAATCAGCTGTTCACCAACAAAACACTTCAACTGTAAACTTACTAACAACACCAACATGATGTTGTGTTTGTTGTTGTTTACCTCCAGGTTGAAGTGTGCCAGACCCCCCCCGCTCAGACTGGTGGGCAGTCCTGCCCCGCCTCTCGACATAGTCTCCATGGAGACGCTCCGCCCTCGCATCGCCCTCTGAGGTGGACGAAGAAGGTCAAATGTAAAACAAAGAACTTCTTTCAGAGTTCAGCGGAGACACGTCTGCATCCTTCGTCCTACGAGTTGTTCTCAGACAGTCGAACCTGGTCTGATCGAAACTTTTCAGTCAGCTGAGACGTTGTAAACACAAACAGATGATGAACAATGATGCTGTCAATCATGTTATCATCATTCCCTTCAGAAAAGTTCTGCTCGTTGATAATTCCATAAATAACTCGAACTGAGAGAATACAGAATAGAATAAAATCCAACACGCACCTTGATGGACTCCAGCAGTCCTCCGTGGGCGTGTCCGTTGTCGGCCCGCCCCTCCTCCTCCAGGCACGACGTCCATCCCAGCATGCTCTGGGAGCGTCTCTGCAGCTCGTCGTGGAGGCTGTCGAGCAGAGCGGCTCGGGTTCGCTCCTGAACGTGAACACAGAGGAACAGATGAGCGTCGTTCTCAGATGAAAGGACGGAGGAGGCGGGCGTGGCGTTTACCTCCAACCGGGCGAAGCGCTCGCTCTTGTAGCAGGCGAGCTCGGCGTTGATGAGCTTCGTGAGAAGAAAGTCTCTGAACTCTGGACCCTGAACACCAAACAGCACATGTGAGATCAGTTCACAGTTTCAGCAACTCGACCGAACGTCTGTCTCACCTTCTTAAAGACGGCGGGACTCGGGAGGGGCGGGCCGAACGGAGGCACGTCTTCTCGTGCTGTGACGGACACCTGTCAATCACAACAGGTTCTACAGTCACTGATAGAAACAATCTTTATATTCAACAGACTCTTCAGGAAGTCGTGATCTGGTGATTCTGAAAGATATGTAGAAAACATCGTGAACAAAAGCTCTGCTGAAAAAAAACTTTCAAAATAAAACAGACTTTTATCTTCTAGATTATTTTCCTGTTGGAACAATCTGAGTCGTTTCTCTTTTCTCATATTTCATAGTTTGTTTGAAACAACCTGAAGCAGAGATGAAGCTCGTCTGTTTATCTGAAGACGTTCAAATTAAAGCCGTCTGTCTGCCTGTAATAACTCCGGTTCTCTGAGGTAAACTCTGCCGCTGTCTCAGTTTAATCCCAAACAGAAACCATCTTCACGTCACACAGACCAGCTTCAAACTGCACGTTTGTTTCTGAATATTTAACAAAAGTTATATTTTATCATCTTCATTTTCGGTTTTGTGCTTCCTGTTTAATTTTGAAATTCCTCATTCACTTCCTGCCCTTTGTTTGCTGGTCTGCCCCGCCCACAGCAATGTCACCTATCCCTCGCTGTCCTCCTCTCCCTGGTGTATTTAGACGGTGTCCTTTCTGTCCCTGTTTGTCAGGTTCTTTCGGTTTAGCCTGTTTACTCTTTTAGTTGATAAAAGCTTATATTTTCATGAGTACTTCCTGTCTTTGAATCACAACAAAATAAGCTGGTTGAGAAATAAAATATTTCTAAACAAGGTCAGAAAAATGTAAAACAGGAAGTGGAACCTTGTAGGAGGTGTGGTCAGAGCAGGGCTCCTCCCCCTGCACCAGGATGAATGCGTGGAGGAAGTTG
>NW_027185263.1:175000-177500 GCF_022577435.1 Embiotoca jacksoni | reverse complement strand
TCAACAGACGGACCGGCTGCCCTTTAGCTGCACACACACACACACACACACACACAACACAAACACACACACACACACACACACACAACACACACACACACACACACACACACACACAACACAACACAACCACACACACACACACAACACACACACACACACACACACACACACACACACAACACACACACACACACACACACACACACAACACAACACAACACACACACACACACACACACACACACAACACACACACACACACACACACACACACACACACACACACACACACACAACACAACACAACACACACACACACACACACACACACACAACACACACACACACACACACACACACACACACACACACACACATGCACGCGCACACGTGTCGGTTCTTCCGCCTTTGTGGGGACTCTGGATGACAATGTATTCCCAGGATACTGACCTGAAACTAAACGTGTCTCTGACCTGCAGTCTAACAGTCTCCGTCCCGTCCAGGTTGTGAACGCTACACGCTACACGCTACACGCTACACGCTACACACTACACACTACACACTACACTGACATAAAGTACACACAGACACACACACACCAGTCTGAATCAAACTGAATTTATTTCCTCCAGAACGCGACTCCAGTTTAACTCCACATGTTGCTGCAGATGTTCGAGTTCAATCAATGTCAACAGAACTCAGTCACACGTAACGTCTCACTGTTTACACATGCAAACGTAAACAAGAATAAACAATGCATTTACAAAAACAAACATACAAACAGCCGAACGCATCACAGCAGAGTGATGCCAGAAAAACGCGATGCGAAATAACGACACACACACACAGATGGAGGAAATGCCAGACTCACCACTGGTCGT
Organism: Embiotoca jacksoni; assembly: GCF_022577435.1. Taxonomy (NCBI): domain Eukaryota; kingdom Metazoa; phylum Chordata; class Actinopteri; family Embiotocidae; genus Embiotoca; species Embiotoca jacksoni. The sequence goes on along the minus strand of NW_027185263.1, from coordinate 176,616 downwards.
GTGGCATCGTTGCGTTGCCGTCGGTTACTGAGCGTATCGCTCAAACCTCACACACCAACACTACACCCCCCCCCCCCCCCCCCCCCCCCCCCCCCCCCCCCCACCACCGCCACGCACCACCACCACCCACCATAACGTCAGGGACCATTAGGATTAGAGATAGAGAGAGAGAGAGAGAGAGAGAGAGAGAGAGAGAGAGGGGGAGGGAGGGAGGGAGAACTGGGAGGGAGGGAGAAGAGGAAACAGAGGCGAACAGGAAACAGGGAGGAAGAGGAGGAAACAGAGAGGAAGAGGAAACAGGGAGGAAGAGGAGGAAACAGAGAGGAAGAGGAGGAAACAGAGAGGAAGAGGGGGAAACAGAGACGAACAGGAAACAGGGAGGAAGAGGGGGAAACAGAGAGGAAGAGGAAACAGGGAGGAAGAGGAGGAAACAGAGAGGAAGAGGAGGAAACAGAGACAAACAGGAAACAGGGAGGAAGAGGAGGAAACAGAGAGGAAGAGGGGGAAACAGAGAGGAAGAAGAGAAAACAGAGAGGAAGAGGAGGAAACAGAGACAAACAGGAAACAGGGAGGAAGAGGAGGAAACAGAGAGGAAGAGGGGGAAACAGAGAGGAAGAAGAGAAAACAGGGAGGAAGAGGAGGAAACAGAGAGGAAGAGGGGGAAACAGAGAGGAAGAAGAGAAAACAGAGAGGAAGAGGAGGAAACAGAGACAAACAGGAAACAGGGAGGAAGAGGGGGAAACAGAGAGGAAGAGGAGGAAACAGAGAGGAAGAGGAGGAAACAGAGAGGAAAAGGAGGGTTTATACAGGTTATCAATATTAAATATATAAACTGTGATGTGGGCGGAGCTATCCACATGTTTGTGGATGTCATTTTATCTGCACACGTGTTCCTTTGATGAACTGTGAATATATAATAAATATGTTCAGGATACAGGATGAATGTCTCCATCAGTTATCTGGCAGACAACCCTAACCCAAAAACAGGTGTTCTTGAATCTTCTTTTCTAATGAATGAGGGATTATTTTCAGATGGACCTCCAGAAAACTAATAAGAAGGAGTGACTTTAGCTAACAACACCGAGATAACTGATGGACACATTTTATTCACTTTGGATTTGATGAGAGAAGTTGAATGGGAGTCTATGGAGCCGGAGGCTTTTTGGAGCCGACCTCTAGTGGCACTCGCTGGTATTGCAGCTGAAGACACTTCTGGATTGGAACCATTTTACAGACCTGAAGCTACGAACTCTTTTAGAAACAGTCTGTAGTTCGGAGCTGATATTTTGGTCACCACCAGACTGAATAGTCTGAAAGTTCGGATCGAACAGGTCGGTGTAAAAGCAGCTTAAATGTCAGGAACCTTTTGAACAGCCGACCAGCTGGTTGAACAAGAATACGAACTCTAATAAAGGTTTTACGAATCCCACATGTTCTGTTTCGATGCCTCGTTTTTCAAAACATTAGTATTAAAACAGTATTAAAGACTGTCGAAAGTTAAAAAAAAATAATCCTTTTATTGTTTATCTCTGCTGCTCTGTATTAATTTTGACCTTCTGACTCTCCAGTTAATCAGACCTCCTTCTCCTTCTAACACCTGAACACTCCGACATCAC
>NW_027185263.1:115000-170000 GCF_022577435.1 Embiotoca jacksoni | reverse complement strand
GCGGAGCCAAGGTGGTTTATTACATCATGTATAAAGACTGCTGGTTAAAACCCACAGACAGAGCACATGTGATGATGTGGATGTGATATCGCTGTTCTTCATATAAAAATTAAAAAAAGAACTAAACAGGAGGAAAACTGACTTTTATTATTAATCAGTTTTAATCCACTTCCTTTCTGATCGACTCGTTTCTACTCTTATAATGAAAATATATATGATCAACACGTTAACATCAATATCAGCAGAATGGTAGAGCTGAGTCAGCATTTTCTGATTTAATTCAACAAGAGATCGTGGAATCAAAACGAGGAGGAGGAGGAGCAGGAGGAGGAGGAAGAGGAGGACGAGGAGGTGCGTGTCGGAGGGTTTAATATGAAGCGTGCGTGCTGCCTCCCTCCAGCTGCTGCTGCATTATTAAACACTGCAACTCTATTAGTGGTCTTAGTCTAAACACTGGAGGACGAAGAGGAAACTGCACCACGAAATCTGTGACGAAGGACCATCTGTTCCATTATTATGATGAGGGAGGAAGAGGAGGAGGACAAGGAGGATGAGGAGCAGGAAGAGGAGGAAGAAGAGGACGAGGAGGACGAGGAGGAGGAAGAGGAGGAAGAGGAGGAGGAAGGAAAGAGGTTTACAAGTTCTCTGGAGGTGAAAACGTATTATATAAGAAAGTAGTGAGGTAAGGAAGTAGAAAAGATGGAGAGTTAAAAAGAAGGAGAAGTGACAGGAAATAAGGACGTACAGAAGGAAACAAGGAACCAAAGAAGGAAGGAAAGATGTATTAAAGGAAATAATGAGGTATTAAAGGAAATATAAGACAGATTTATGGTAATAAGGAGAGAAGGTGTCAGAAGAAAAGAAGGTGTGGAAGGAGATAACACAGAGAAGGAAACAAGGACAGACAAGGATGGAAGGATGTTCAGAAGGAAACCAAGGAGGATGCAAGGAAACAGGGAAGGGAAAAAAAAGATGTGGAGAAGGAAGTAAGAATTAAGAGAAGGAAGTAAAGATGAGATAGTCAGATCAATGAAGGAAACAAGGAGATAAAGAAGGAAACAAGGCGATAGAGAAGGAAACAAGGAGAAAGAGAAGGAAACAAGGATATAGAGAAGGAAACTAGGAGAAAGAGAAGGAAACTAGGAGAAAGAGAAGGAAACAAGGAGATAGAGAAGGAAACTAGGAGATAGAGAAGGAAACAAGGAGAAAGAGAAGGAAACAAGGACATAGAGAAGGAAACAAGGAGAAAGAGAAGGAAACAAGGGGATAGAAAAGGAAACAAGGAGAAAGAGAAGGAAACAAGGAGAAAGAGAAGGAAACAAGGAGAAAGAGAAGGAAACTAGGAGAAAGAGAAGGAAACAAGGAGATAGAGAAGGAAACAAGGAGATAGAGAAGGAAACAAGGAGAAAGAGAAGGAAACAAGGACATAGAGAAGGAAACAAGGAGATAGAGAAGGAAACAAGGGGATAGAAAAGGAAACAAGGTGAAATAGAAAGGAAAAAGGAGATAGAGAAGGAAACAAGGAGGTATGTGAGGTAAGAAGGAGATGAGGGAGTAGAGGAGGACAGGAGGATGAAGAGTGATGAAGAGGAGTCTTGTGGAAGAGTTTCCACTCGGTTTAATATTCTGCTCAGTTATTTCTGACAGCCGAAGATTTACTGAGTCTGAACGACGGAGACGAAGAGTTTCCTCTGAGATAAACGACTTTGTCTCGTTCCCTCGTCTTCCTCGGCCATCTGGACATCACAGGGCGTCTCGGGTCAAAGAGCCGCCATGTTGGAACCGACGACATCGAACCCGAAGACCATCTTCATCTAGAAACTCACGCCGTCCGTCTCAGTAAATCTGAATCTGATAGAAGCTGTTGCCATGACAACAGACAGTGCTTCACACACACATCAACCGGTTCAGATCCGAGTCACACATTCAGGATGTGACCCCATGTGGGAGACGAGAACGGGACGTACATGGAGCCACAGTGACCTTTGACCTCTAAACTCTCATCACTTCATCCGTGGGACCGAGTGAACGTTTGAACCAAATCTGAAACATTTCCATCAAAGTGTTGTTGAGAAATCGAGTTCCATCCACGACTAAAAGGATGTCTGGGTTCAAAGCTTTAACTAACAATTATTCTATTTATAAATTGTAAGAAAAATCAATCAATCAATAATTTTTTTCTGTAAAAAGTCAAACAAAATAATTAATTGGCAGCGATTTTAATAATTAAATGATCATTTTCATCAATTTAAGCAAAGATGTCAAATCTTTGTTGTCCTGATTCTCTGAACTGGGTTTAGAGAACTTTAGGTTTTGGACAAACAAAGACATCTGGAGTCAAATAAATACAGGAAGAAGAAGAGGAAGAAGAAGAAGAGGAAGAAGAAGAGAAAGAAGAAGAAGAGGAAGAGGAAGAAGAAGAAGAAGAAGAGGAAGAGGAAGAAGAGGAAGAAGAAGAGAAAGAAGAAGAAGAGGAAGAGGAAGAAGAAGAAGAAGAAGAGGAAGAAGAAGAGGAAGAAGAAGAAGAGGAAGAGGAAGAAGAGGAAGAAGAAGAGAAAGAAGAAGAAGAGGAAGAGGAAGAAGAAGAAGAAGAAGAGGAAGAGGAAGAAGAGGAAGAAGAGGAAGAAGAAGAGGAAGAGGAAGAAGAAGAAGAAGAAGAGGAAGAGGAAGAAGAGGAAGAAGAGGAAGAAGAAGAGGAAGAGGAAGAAGAAGAAGAAGAAGAAGAGGAAGAAGAGGAAGAAGAGGAAGAAGAAGAGAGTGGATTCAGAATGAAACAGCTGTTCTTCCTCCTGGTACCTGCGCTGAGGTGTATGTTCATGTGTGCAGTAGTTACACGTTATGTAATGAGGAGATGAACGACGCATCATCATGTAATAAACTAAAGGAAATCCTTTCTTATTAAAGTTGTTGTTTGAAGCCTTCATGCTGTTCTCAGGAACAACAACAATAATTTACTCTTCAAACGAAGTTCAACAGTTTTTAAAGAATTCAGAAGAAAGTTGTTGATTAACTTCAGAAGCTCAACAGAGGAAACAAGTCGACCGAGACGGATCTCAACCAAACTCCATTCAAAAAACACTCATTTTAACTTCAGATTTCCTCATAAAACCGGTCAGAAAAGACCTTTTTTTTAAAACAGACTTATTTTAATGTTTAGATTTTTTTTGAGGCGGGGGGGCTCATGCAACTATGATGTCACGGTGATGTCACTTCAGTGCAGCCGAGGCTGGAAATGAACTCAAAGCCCCTGAAAGTGTGAAGAGGAGCGGCGCCGAGCTCACTCAGCCGCTCATCAAAGCATGAAGCAGGAAGATGCTCTTACCATCCGAAGCCTCCGAAGGACACGCTCCTCTTCCTCCTCAGCATGGTGCCGCTCTTCCTCTCCTCCTCTTTGTCTCCCTCTTCTTCTTATTGTGTCTGGCTCTCCTCCCTCTCCGTGGATCTCTGCCTCCTTTCCTCCCTCCCTCTCTGTTGCTCTCTTCTCTGTCGGTCTAACTCCTCATCTCTCCACCTATAAATACTCTCCTCCAGTCAGACGCCTCCCTCCTCCTCCTCCTCCTCGCTCTTCATCCTCCCACCGCGTCTCCTCCCGCTGTTAATGTTTCTCCTCTCTCGTCGACAATAGGAGGAGCAGGGTGGAGGTAAACACCGTGTTGCCTCTCTCTCCATCCACAACTTATCATACATAATAAATGGAGATAAATGGATTTGATGTTACGTAACGGAGGCTCAGTGTGAAGCTTGAACTCACCAACAAACATCTTTTCATTCATCAGTCTGACAGAAAATTAGAGCTGCAACCGTCCAATTAACAGAAAACTAATCAGCAGCTGCAGGGCTTTTATTCTGAAAATAAATGATTTTACCATTTTTGTTGAGGTGCAAAATAATAATAATAATTAGAAATAATAATACTCCACAGACCAGAGTTCACGTCCATCTGTAGTACCGCTGAGGACCACTAGGGGCTGTCTCCATAGTCTCCATCTGTAGTACCACTGAGGACCGCTAGGGGCTGTCTCCATAGTCTCCATCTGTAGTACCGCTGAGGACCGCTAGGGGCTGTCTCCATAGTCTCCATCTGTAGTACCGCTGAGGACCACTAGGGGCTGTCTCCATAGTCTCCATCTGTAGTACCGCTGAGGACCGCTAGGGGCTGTCTCCATAGTCTCCATCTGTAGTACCGCTGAGGACCGCTAGGGGCTGTCTCCATAGTCTCCATCTGTAGTACCGCTGAGGACCGCTAGGGGCTGTCTCCATAGTCTCCATCTGTAGTACCGCTGAGGACCGCTAGGGGCTGTCTCCATAGTCTCCATCTGTAGTACCGCTGAGGACCGCTAGGGGCTGTCTCCATAGTCTCCATCTGTAGTACCGCTGAGGACCGCTAGGGGCTGTCTCCATAGTCTCCATCTGTAGTACCGCTGAGGACCGCTAGGGGCCGTCTCCACAGTGAGTCGTACTCCTCCAACCAGAATCACATCCTGAAATAAAGTTTAATTTTCATAGATTTAAACAGTTAAAACGTTCTTAGTGAATAAATATAAAGTTTCCAGACTTCTTTTCAAATATTTTACATCCGTTTGGACTTCGAACTTGTTTCCATGTTTCTGAAAGAGTTAAAACGTCAATATTTGACTGAAGGTGGAACATTTCTGAGCCACTAAAAATAAACAGAAAAAAATAAGAGTTGGTTTCTATGGCGATGAAAGCACAGGATGAGATGGTGAGAAGAGCCGACGGCGCCCCCTACAGGCTGAACGATGAACAACAGGCTTCAATAAGGCCGCTCATTCCCGAGACACTGAAACACCAAAACAATGCGTTGCTATGACGACACAGTTTATACAATTCAGAGTCAATCAATCAGCGGAACGAAAGAACAGCGATGAATGAACAAATAATAATAACTAACTAACTTAATCCTGATTTAATTTACTTTATTCCAATTTAAACCAAGCCTATAACTAACTTCTAATTTAAGTCTGACCTAACAGGGCAAGTAAATAGTCGCATATACAACTAAAAATAGATTTGTGCATGTTGGAAAAATAAGCGAACCGAAGTGAAATCACAACGTTTCATGAACATAAACACATTCAGGAAGACGAGGAGAAACAACTTCAGTAAAGTTGGAAAAATATTCACAGTTTTCAACGAATAACTTCTTATAAACACAAATCTAACAAAGGAAGTTAGCCAACAAGCTAAAACCTCAGAGAGGTTCAGGGACCGTCGGAAAAGTGACGCACTGAAGCCAAACTATTCAATAACTTTGGTCTTTAATTTAATTTAATTTCTAAAATCACTTCACACATCAATGATCTCCTGTCGGTTTTTTTCCCAAATAAATTCGCAAAATTATGCAAAATAATTTGCATTATAATAATTAAGAGTTTTCTGTTTTTACTCACTGATCAAAATGCCTTGTTCCGAGGTCCGATAGATGAATCAGCGACCCAGAGGTCGATGGGTCGGAACCATCCTCTGATAAACTCAGGTTCTCATCAAACCGGTCAGAACCAATCATTTCTATTGATCCTGGAAACATTTCTCTGCTGGACGGACGACGGAGGAAGTTACAACCAGAGATCAGTCGCAAATCCAAAGTCAACCAGCTGGTTTTGATTTAGTCGTGTTTAATTTGTAGTTTTAGATTTCAAAGCAGTTGTATTCTGATTTTTCATCTCTTTGAATATTTTCTGTTGTCTTCATGTTTTATCACGGTAAAATTAATCTTTGTGGTTTTGTGCAGATGGTCGAACAAAACAAGACATTTGAAAAACGTCACTTTGAGATTGTGACGAGCATTTTCCACTTCATGCTGACATTTTATAGTCCAAATGATTAACCAATAATCTAGGAAATAATCTGCAGATAAATCAATAATTATTATTTGCAGCCCAATAAAATATAGTCACTTCTAACTCATTAAAACCAAGATGGCAGCAGCCACAGGGCCAGGCTAGAGTCTTCAAAAACACAGATCACAAATTGGTGACGTCACGCAGGGTTGCAGCTTGGTTACCATGATGTAGTTCATATATTTAAATTGAAAAAAAATAGAAAATGTAATAATTCGCTCGCTGCGAGCAGGGTTCGAACCTGCGCGGGGAGACCCCATTGGATTTCAAGTCCAACGCCTTAACCACTCGGCCATCGCAGCTGGCGTCATATAACCTGTCAGGTGTATAATTTGATTCACACATGAAAACCCGGTGGTTCGCTTCGGTGCTCGTGTTCCGGTGTTACCGTTCTTCCAGCGACCATCAACCACTTTCGGTTTCGGCTGCCGTTCATGTTGGAGGAGGTCGTACTTACACACAGGCTCCGTGATGGAGGACAGTCCCGGAGTTTTAAAGGTGACTTGAACTCCGCAGCCGGCGGTTGAAGAAGCAACAGACACCGAGATATTCTCCCCTCTGGTTCTTTACTTCTTCTACGACATGTTAGTCACATACGGCGGACACCGACTCCCCCGACAATGTCTCTTTGTCGGAGCGGCAACATCAAAGACCTACTTTCATTGCAGTGAGGAGGCGCCACCGTGTGGTGCCACTCGGTACTGCAGGAGAAGCACGACACATCACACGAGATAGTCCGAGAAATGACGGTAAATCCCGTTAATGCTCAATCCTCCACGTACAATCCACGGTAAAGCGTATTGGTTTTATTTTCCCTCCCATTACGTCTCTCTGCTCTGTTGCTCTCTGACGCTGAACGCAGTTATATATCGACTTCCGGGGGCTACTTTACGGATATATTCAGGTTCCCCGAACCTTAGCTGCATTGTGTGGGGATGTAGCTCAGTGGTAGAGCGCATGCTTCGCATGTATGAGGTCCCGGGTTCAATCCCCGGCATCTCCAGTCTTTTGTTTTCTGATGCCTCATGCGACACTGAGCAACTGACCAGGTAATAACAACAGGCACGAGGAGGCGCTGCTTCCCTTTACTAATATAGCAGCCGAAATATAATCTAACCTCCTCCGCTTTTATTTTGAAAGTTATCCGGTGTCGCAGTCAAAATCATAATTCTGTTGATTATTTTCCTTTTCTCTTCCTTCTTTGTGTGAAACCAAATGTCTAAAGACATTCTATATGTTAGGGACAAAATATTGGATTACTTCATATTGTTTTACGTTTAAATGTCAGCGTTTTTATTTACAGTACTTGTTTTCTGCCGTTAAACAAAAAACTCATGGTTCCACTGGGGCTCGAACCCAGGACCTTCTGCGTGTAAAGCAGACGTGATAACCGCTACACTATGGAACCACCTGCTGCCCCAACGGAGAACATGGAGCTTAAGAAGGGACACACGAGTAGAGATGTAATATTCAATGTATAAAGGTGAGGATATGACTGAAGGGTGAAAAACTACTGCACGAATGAATATTTGAATAAATACAGGTGGAAGAATATAAAAAGCTGAAATAATACAGAAATAAAGTACAAACGAATGAATGAAATGTCACTATTAATTACATTATTTTGTGTTTTATAGCTGCCAGACAGAGTGTGTAACCTGAGCTGACGTGTTCAGGTATGTGGAGGTGTGGTTGTGGGCGGAGCCTTTAACAAAGAGCCATAAAATTTACCTGCAGCTGCCAAACATCTCATCAGCCCTCAGAGGAGACAGGCGTCGCTTTCCAGGTGAGTTTACCTGTCGGCCTCCTGCTGACAGGATGAAATATGTTCTCCGTTCATTTGAATTCATTTAACAAACACTTCATGAACTTTTGCTGCATATTTTACTTTTTTTTATTAACTAATATTTATTAACTGTAAAACAGCAACTTTAAAAACTCACCTTGTTTATTTTCTGTTGAACTGACTGAATGTGAAGTTGTGCTGACATCATCAAAACCTCCAAAACCCTGTGTGGTTTCATCAACACCAAACTAAACAGGATTCACTGATTGTAGATGTAGATGCAGCCTGGTTCACTTTATTTCGTCTGTTTTGGACCAAAACGGTACACCAACGGCAGGTCAGTGTGACGAACAAAAATCTTTCCAGGAACCAAACAACCCGAATAAATACAAAAAAAAAAATAAGAATTCATCTTTAATTTAAGATGATTTTTCTGATACTTAAAAAAGTTCTTTCCACCAAAAATCTGCTTCACTACGAACTTGATTTTATTATTCATAATTTGAATTTGCTGATGCTTTTCTGTCTTTAGCTGGTTCAAACAGCAGGAAGTGACCTTTAATGTGAAAGTCTCTTTGTTTGATGTTTCTCTGTAAGTGGGAGAGCTAACTGTCCTTCATTTACAAGTCAAATATCAGCGAGTACAAACAAATGAGCTGCGATCAGTCGGCTGCAGACGAAGAACAGAGTTCAGCCTCAACAGGAAGTCGGAGGATTTCTGTGTTTGTAATAAGTTGAGTCTAGAATCAGAAACGCTGGAGACGCTTCCAGTTCTGTCAAGTGAAGCTTACACAATAGTGCAATAAACTGCAATACCACTGAGGGCCACCAGGGGCTGCTCCAATACATCAGCTCACAAACCTGCAGCCCACCAGGTGGCGCCGTCCTGATCCGTCTCCACATCCTCAGCAGTTCCGTCACCATCATGTCCAACACAACGACTTCCTGTCAGGAGTTCGAAGTGACCATTCACACCTCACCTGGTTCCACCTGCGGAACCTTCAGCCGCCTGTGGCTCACCCTGATTGGCTCTGAGAGCGAGACTCCGCCCATCAGCATGAACGAGGGCGACCGTCGCCTCCTGCCGGGGTCGGTGAGTGACATCGTGTTTCCGAACAGTTAGTCTTCGTACGCGTAGTTTACCCTTCCACTTTTACTTTGAAAATCTCTTCTTCCTGTCCTCGCAGACGTGTCAGGCCCGGGTCTGGGCCAGCGGTCCTCTGGGTCGGCTGGTTCTGGTCCGGCTCCGGCTGGAGGTTCGGACCGGATTCCCCGACCTGGACTGGCACTGCAGCCGGGTGGCGGTGCGGCAGGTGGACGGGCCGGTCCAGGTGTTCCTGTGCGAGCGGTGGCTGCGGCCAGTAGAGGGCGACGTGGAGCTGCGGAGCGCCAAGTGTGAGATAACGGACACGTTGATGGTTCTGATCCGTTCGCCATCTTTAATTTAAACGTTGAACTTCATCTGTTGTCTTCGCTCTGTTCGAATAGTTTCTGGTTGCCGTGACAACGGTTCTTCTTCTGATTGGTTCTCAGTTTGTTTGTTGAAGGATGAGACGGAGGAGAAGCTGAAGCAGCAGCGACTCCGACAGGTACAAGGACAGCAGGAGCTCATCAGGTGAAAACACGCCTCCCTCCTCTTCATCACAGGCCTCCCTCCTCTTCATCATGCCCCTCCCTCCTCTTCATCACGCCCCTCCCTCACGCCCCTCCCTCCTCTTCATCACAGGCCTCCCTCCTCTTCATCAGACTCCCCCCTCCTGTTCGTGTCACTCCTCCTTCCTCTTCATCACGCCCCTCCCTCCTCTTCATCACAGGCCTCCCTCCTCTTCATCACTCCCCTCCCTCACGCCCCTCCCTCCTCTTCATCAGACTCCTCCCTCCTCTTCATCAGACGCCCTCCTCTTCATCAGACTCCCTCCTCTTCATCACTCCCCTTCCCTCATGCTCCTCCCTCCTCTTCATCACACGCCCCCCCTCCTGTTCGTGTCGCTCCTCTCTCCTCTTCATCACTCCCCTTCCCTCACGCCCCTCCCTCCTCTTCATCAGACTCCTCCCTCCTCTTCATCAGACTCCTCCCTCCTCTTCCTCTCCAGGTGGCGTCCGTTCATCACTGGCGCTCCTTACTGCGTCGACCTCGACAGTCTGTCTGACCTCGGGCCGAACCTCAGTTACTTTCACAAGACGTGAGGCCCCGCCCACAACGTACGGATGGTCAGGTGAGTCAGACCGAGGGGCGTGACGGAGTCTGAGCTGTGTTCGCCTCTCGCCCGTAGCCCCGCCTCCAACCTGCACCACCTGAGAGGGTTCATCAGCCGGGCCGAACCCTGGAGCGACTTCTCAGAGCTGGAGACGCTGTTCGCCCACATCGGACACCAGAACGCCATCGCCCGTAAGAAACACAACTCCACCCACAACAACAACAACAAACACAACTCCACCCTCAACACTGTCTGTCTGTCTCTCTGTCTCTGTCCGTCTGTCCTCAGGGTTCGTCCAGGCTCACTGGACAGACGACTGGTATTTTGGTTACCAGTGTCTGAACGGCAGTAACCCTCTGCTGCTGCGTCAGACCCGCCTCCTCCCGGCCAACCTGTCCGTCACCTCCGACATGCTCCGCCCCTTCCTGCCTGGAGACTCCTCCCTCGAGCAGGAGCTTCAGGTGTGTGTGTGTGTGTGTGTGTGTGTGTTCTTCCTCTAGCTGTTGTGTGTGACAGGATGTTGATGATCTGTGATGTCACAGAAAGGAACCATCTACCTGTTGGACTACGATGTTCTGGACGGTCTCCCGGGCAACGTGATCAACAGGAAGCAGACGTACCTGTCGGCGCCGCTGTGCCTGCTGCACCTGAACCAGCAGGGTCAGCTGGTCCCCGTCGCCATCCAGGCGAGTTGCCAGAAACCAGCTTTTATTCTGAAACTCTCAGGAGTTAGTGAGTCAATGGTTTTCCCGCCTGCAGCTGCAGCAGATGCCGAGCCCTCAGAACCCGGTCTTCCTGCCCTCTGACCCCAGCTATGATTGGCTGCTGGCTAAGATCTGGGTCCGCTGTGCCGACTTCCAGTTCCACCAGCTGGTGTCCCACTACCTGAGGACCCACATCATGGGGGAGCTGCTCTGTGTGGCCACGCTGCGCCACCTGCCGGATCTCCACCCCCTGCACCAGGTACGTCAACAACATCGACTCACCTGAGCAGTGTTGTTGCGTGGAGCCGTCTCCATGACGACCGTCGTCTGTCTTGTTGTTTCTGTTAACGTCTGGTTCTGGTGAACATTTTCAGACATTTGAACTCATTGTGTGGTCAGATCAGTTGAAGTGGTTCACAAACAAACAAACAAATAGTTTCTTGATGTTTTGTCACAGTTTGTTATTATTGGGTCTTCTCTGCTCTCTGATTGGTTGTTTCCGTGACAGCTGCTGATGCCTCACGTCCGGACGTCTCTGCAGATCAACCTGCAGGCCCGAGCATCGCTGCTGGCGGTTGGCGGAGTCTTCGATCAGGTAAAACTTTAAGGTGGGATCAGTGCAGCCGGTGGGGGCGGGGCCAGCGGGGTTGGTGGGGGCGGGGCCAGTGGGGACGTGTTCCCCATCACCACGGTAATGTGTTGGGTCTCGTCCCCTCCAGGCGGTCGGTTCTGGTCTGAACACGTTATCTGTCCTCCTCTCCCGGGCCTCGGCCAGGATCCGGTACCGGTCCCTGTGCGTCCCCGACGACCTGATGGACCGCGGCTTGGACAACCTGCCGCAGAGCTACTACGGACAGGACGCCCTGAGAGTCTGGGAGGTTCTGCATGGGTAAACAAACGCACCTCGGCCAGGTGGGACGTCCTGAGAGAGAGAGTTTAGTGTGTGTGTGTGTGTGTGCAGGTTCGTCCTCAGCTGGCTGGATGTGTATTACAGCGGAGACGAGGACGTCCAGCAGGACTCGGAGCTCCAGTCGTGGATCAGTGACATCAACACACACGGCTTCACACCCCACTCAGGTGGTTGGTTGGTTGGTTGGTTTGTTTGTTACTGAGATGGACGGAGCTGAGCTACACATCCTGTAGATCTGGAATCTCTTTGTCCTGAACTCAGACTGACAGGTTCACGTCAGCAGAACTACAGGAGCCCATCAGGTGTGATGAGACACGTTAAAACGTTAACGCAGCCTGTGAAGCTGAGCTCAGGGCAAAGAAACCCTACAGGTCACCTGTCCTCTAACGTCTCCGTCGTCTCACCTGTCCTCTAACGTCTCACCTGTCCAGGTTTCCCGACGGTCTTCTACACCAAAGCTGAACTGTCCAAGTTCGTCACCATGGTCGTCTTCTCCTGCTCAGCTCTGCACGCCGCCGTCAACTTCTCACAAGTTCGTCACACAAGCATTTTATTCTAGTTTCACTTCCTGCCGTCTGTGATTGTTGGCCCCGCCCCCTTATTAGTTTCACCTGTCCCTCGTTGTCCTCCTCTCCCTGCTGTATCTGGTCTGGCGTATTTTTAGCGTGTCCCTTTAAGATGTTTCCCTCGTGTCTCCAGCTGGACTTCGCTCTCTGGATGCCGAACTGTCCCGCCTCGATGGCGCGTCCGCCGCCGCAGGTGAAAGGCGCCGTGACGCAGGACGACATCATGTCCTACCTGCCGGACGTGAACTCCACCTGTCGCGTCCTGATGGCGCTGACCGTGCTGTCACAGCCCAGCGTCAACTTTGTGAGATAACTCCGCCCACTCCGTCCTCCTGCTCCACAGGGAGAACCAATCAAACATTCAGGATCAGAGCTTCTTTGTGGGATTCACAATTCTTTGTCAAATGTTTATGTATGTTCATTTTTGAGCTTTTTTATTGTAAATGTTTGTTGTTTTTGTCTGTCTCCCCCTGCAGGTTCCTCTCTGTCAATACAAGGAGGCCGTCTTCCAAGACGACCCCCACCGCAGGCTGGTGGAGGAGGTGCAGGCTCAGCTCAAGGCCATTTCTGATGACATCACAGAGCGCAACAGCCAACTGGAGCTGCCGTATCCATACCTGTTCCCCGGACGCATCGAGAACAGCGTCGCCATTTAAATCCACATCAGACCGCAGGGATCATTATTATCATCATTATTATTATTAATAAATCCAGTGGGGGGCTGCAACAAGCAACTTTTGATGATTAACTCTTCAATAAGATTTAATTGAATTAAACGCTTTAAACTATTAAATACAGTAAATTCTATAAACATACAGAAACTCTTCATCAGATTTAAACTGGACTTTAATTTCTGCTTCATTTCAACAGTAAAAACAAACTCGGCTGAACAACTGAAATGTTGAACTGTTTCATCTGGAATCACTTTAATAATAAATAATCTGTACATGCAGAATGTTTCATGTTTTGTGGGGTTCTTTGTTCAACATGTGAAGGTCCAACGGATGCAAGAATTATGACAACAAAACAATAATAATAACAACAATAATAATAATCAGCAGTGACTTGACGTCAGCTACAGCTAGCTGCTGAGATCGTGAGCTAAAGCTAATTCACCTTTTTTTCTCCTTACTTGTATTTTTTTTTTTAAATATCCCAACATGTTAGAAGATGAGATTTTAGATCAGATATATAATACAGCAACTAAATTTAATCATGAGAGAATATTTTTTTAAATTAGCGGCTAAAACTGCTGAACGCTAAGCTAACTAGCTTGGTTCAGCAGCGCAGCAGTTAGCTGCCTCCGATGTGAAATTCATGTTTTATTTTATGACGCATTCAAATATTAAAAAATGACTTCAAATAAACAAGGACACGTTTTGTTTGTTTTTCAGGTTTATAATGACAATAAATAATGAAAGAGAATAGAATGAGTGTTTTCCAGCAGAAGGACACGTTGAACATTTGAAAAGTGAAGCTTCGAGTTTCCAGGAAACTCAAACACCAACGGACAAACTTGAACTTCCAAAGAAGGAACGTGTGGAACCGAAGCGCTCCGACGTCACGACGCCGAGGTTGCATCAGAACTCACGTCTTCTCATCACGTTTTCATACTGACGGTGAAAATAACACTGAAATAAAATACAAACTTTCTGTCCGACTGTTTCCAGCGACGTCGCTCAGCTTTAAATACAAATATTAAAGTCATAAAGAGTTTATGAGGAAACACTTTATTTTACAGGTCACGAGCTTCTCTGCTTGTTTCCTGGAAACTCTCCTGATCATTAACTTCATATAAAAATGATTAGACTTCGTTCAGTAAATCTTCATTTAACTGAAAATGAAACTTCAGCCTGACGTCCGATAAAGAGCCGACGACTTCTTCCTGATGAATGTTGTAAACATCCTGATTGACAGATTCACATCCGACAGGTTTCAGAAGATCAAACTGCTGAAAGTTCTTTAATCTCACAAACACTGAAACATCTGGTTCCTCAACTTCATCGAAACCTTCAAATCTTTCTGCTTTAACGTCTCATTTCTTCCTGTTCCTGTCATTTTAAGTGTCTCCTCCTCCTCCTCCCCCTCCTCCCCTTCCTCCCTCCTCCTTCTTCCTCCTCCTCCCCTTCCTCCCCCCTTACTCCCCTTACTCCCACCTCCTCCCCTTCCTCCCTCCTGCTCCCTCCTCCTCCCCTTCCTCCCCTTCCTCCCTCCTGCTCCCTCCTCCTCCCCTTCCTCCCCTTCCTCCCTCCTGCTCCCTCCTCCTCCCCTTCCTCCCCTTCCTCCCCTTCCTCCCTCCTGCTCCCTCCTCCTCCCCCTCCCCCTCCTCCCTAGCTGACCGGGTCCACCACCAGCACCTTGCACTCCCTCTTGGCGATCTTGTCCAGCGACAGCAGCGACTTGTCCTGCGGCGGCAGGTAGAGCGGCCGACCGACCGGGGAGCCGACGGGAGGCGTGATGGCCCGCCGCTCCATGGCGCTGCCCGTCCTGACCCACACACACACACACACACACACACACACACACACACACACACACACACACACACCCAGATGAGATGGGTGATGACGTGATGACTCTCCTCTGAATCTGAATGTTTACCTCATGATGTGCGAGCGGGACGGCTGCTGGTGGGAGAAGGACTGAGACCGACCCAGACTGGCCTGGTGCCGGTCCAGAAGGTCCCGAACCGCCGGGCTGGACGGGCTGTTCTTACCTAAGACGACACACATCTACAGGTTTATATTCTAGTGTTGTGTTGATTGGTTTTTTTTGTATTGTTTGTGATGTGGAATAAAGGAGAGCGGTCGTTCTTACGTGACAGCGGACGAGCGTCGGGCGGAGGGTTCGACACCGACGCTGTGAACTGCAGCTTCAACTTCATGTGCTGACTCAGCTGCAGAGACATGAGGAGCAGTGAGGAGCAGTGAGGAGGTGAAGACATGAGTCAGCACATGAGGAGGTGCTGAGGTCAGACGTACCTCGTACAGTCCTGGTTTGAGGATCTGGAAGGCGACGCTGAAGGACAGAGTGCTGCCTTTACGACACTGACCGAGGTTACTGAGAGGAGTGTGACAGACCACCGCTGACAGAGCTGCATCCTCACTCTGCCCACGACCTACACACACACACACACACACACACACACACGTTTACACAGAGGTGTACAACTTTTAGTGATTTAAATGTGATTTAAATGTCTTAATGACATGTCTGATCATCTGTTTTGTTCCAAAATGGCCTAAACCAGTCTAAACCAGGCTTAACCAGCCTAAACCAGTTTAAACCAGTCTAAACCAGGCTTAACCAGCCCAAACTGACCTAAACCAGCCTAAACCGACCTAAACCAGTCTAAACCGGCCTAAACCAGTCTAAACCAACCTAAACCAGCCTACAACAGCCTAAACCATCCTTAAATATGTCTGAGTTCAGATCTGACTGAATTATGACTCTAAAGGTTTTAAAGCAATAACAACATGTTTTGTTCTGAAACTCTCCGAATTATAACCAAACTTGTTGAAGGTATAAAAAGTGGCACAACAACAAGCTGCTGCAGGTTTTATCTCCCAGAATCCTCCAGCTGAGTGTGAAGCAGCCAGCCGGAGGAGCTCAGACACACACTGACCGTCCGGAGTCCAGACGAGCCGCACGGCCAGGAAGTCCTGAAGGTTGTTGAGCAGCACGTATTTGACCTTGAAGCGCTCCTTGACGCGGACGGCGCTCGGACAGCTTGCCGTCATCACGAAGCGCGGCTGGTCCAGACGGATGCTCGGCAACCTGAGAGGAGGGAGACGGAGATGAAGGAGACCCGACTCTCCTCGGTCCTGTCAGATTACCTGGTGGCCCTGCGGAGGGCCCCGAGCCCTATCTTTGGAACCACTGGACCGAACCAGCTCACAGGAGTTAAAGCAGCTGCAACATGTTTGTGTTTGAGGCGTCACCTGTAGTGGGTGTAGATGCAGTTGGTGAACGGCATCTTGGGAGTCGACCACTGAAGCACGGCGACCAGAGGAACCTCCAGCCCCTGAAGACCCCCCCCACCACACACACACACACACACACACACACACACACACACACACACACTGACATTATTATCATCATTATGTAAATATAATGGTTAAGCATATTTGCGACCTGAACGATCTCGTTAACAACAGACAATCAGGCCCGAACCTCGTTAGAGTCGTCCTGCGGCATGTCGTTGAGGTGCAGCTGGAACAGGAAGTCGTGCTCCTCTAAAGCACTGAGCATGCTGGGAAGGCGTCCGGCCAGGCTGTCCACCCGGCAGAACGACGCCATGCCGACCTCACCGGACTGGTGGCTGCCGAGAGGAAGAAGATCAAACTCACAGTGACATCACAGGAGGTTCCCCGACACGCCCCCCCCGCTCCTAGAGGAACCGCCTACTGATGACATCATCACAGTTCCTGTTTCAAGTGCTACTATTTCATAGTTCCTGACAGGAACATGTTCCGAAACTCCTTTTTTTTTTTTGTCGTGAAAACACGAGACAGTTTGAATTTAGGTTCACAAATCAGAAAAGAAATCAGTTCTTCTCCCCAGGCCTGTCAATCAAACCAGCCCCGCCCCCAAACATATCCCTGTTCGAGTCCTAATATGTAATGAATGATGACATTCCCTAGTGGTCTTCAGCGGTACTACAGATGGAGTCTATGGAGACAGCCCCTAGTGGTCCTCAGTGGTACTACAGATGGAGTCTATGGAGACAGCCCCTAGTGGTCCTCAGGGGTACTACAGATGGAGTCTATGGAGACAGCCCCTAGTGGTCCTCGGTGGTACTACAGATGGAGTCTATGGAGACAGCCCCCAGTGGTCCTCAGTGGTACTACAGATGGAGTCTATGGAGACAGCCCCCAGTGGTCCTCAGGGGTACTACAGATGGAGTCTATGGAGACAGCCCCCAGTGGTCCTCAGTGGTACTACAGATGGAGTCTATGGAGACAGCCCCCAGTGGTCCTCAGTGGTACTACAGATGGAGTCTATGGAGACAGCCCCCAGTGGTCCTCAGGGGTACTACAGATGGAGTCTATGGAGACAGCCCCTAGTGGTCCTCGGTGGTACTACAGATGGAGTCTATGGAGACAGCCCCCAGTGGTCCTCAGTGGTACTACAGATGGAGTCTATGGAGACAGCCCCCAGTGGTCTTCAGTGGTACTACAGATGGAGTCTATGGAGACAGCCCCTAGTGGTCCTCAGTGGTAATACACACACTCAACCCAGTAACGTCCTGAAATATAGACTAAAGGTGAAAGTGTACGTACCACACGTTGTCCACCAGCAGCACGGAGCCATCAGGCATCATGGGAAGGTACGAGGCGTTGAGGTTCGGTAAAATCCGAACATCCCGAATGCTCACCTCCTCCTGAGAGGACTCGTTCAGCACTGAGAGGAGAAGAGACGGATGTGTTCAAGAAGTGCCATAAAGTGCAATACCACTGAGGGCCACTAGGGACTGCCTTTTATTTATTTATTTATATTCATCTAATGACATCATGATGACTTGTGGTAAACATTTGAATTTCAATGGGAGTGTACTGGAGACAGCCCCTACTGGCCCGCAGTGGTATTACACTTCTGCAATGGCCTCATTTTCATGCTACAAAATCTTTACATACAGTCTATGCTGGAAGGGGAGGGTGAGGGAAGGGGTGTTCAGTTGGTTGCAATCTGTAACGTCACCACTAGATGCCACTAAATCCTCCATACTGCTCCAAGAGAAGCAGCCAATCACAGTTCTTGTGGCAACCATGTGATATCTCGTCCGCATCCCGTGGCTTTTATTTATTTTTTATTAAAAAAAATTGTCAATCCCATAATAACCTTGATTGATGAGGACTGATGCGTTACCTTTCAGGACGGCGAGGTGCCTCCCAGAAACGGTCATCTGCTTGCAGCGAACGGTCGGCGGCGGCAGGACGGTGAGCGTCGTGCTCACTGTGGACGGTTTGTTAAAATACACACTGAGCTCAGTTCATTCAATTTACCACGTTGTTTTTAAAAAGATAAATTCATCGCTTAGTCGATGAAAAGTCAAAAAACTGAAAAAACACAAGGTGACATCTTTAAAACCAAAAACTATCTGCTAACTAACTACTAATCTGCTGCTTCTATTTATGCTGCTTGAAGACGTGTTTCTGTCGATTAAGACGTCCCTATGTTCCTATAAAGGTGCCGGGCGGAGCAACACTGCCCCTGGTGTCTACAACCGGCACTACAAATCCCACTTTGACACCTTCAGGTACAGAAGAGCAGGTGTGTGTACCTTGAGCCTTGAAGGTGTTCAGGTCGTGTCTGAAGGTGTGTGTCGGCTCTCGTTGCTGCAGGACGCTCAGGTAGCCAAGTTCCTGCACCTCCACCTTCTCCGCCTCCCTCTTCCACACCGTCACCATCACCTGGACACACACAGAACCAGAACACCGACCGGTGTCTGGTATCACAATGGATCCGAGCCCAGTTTACCGGGTCGCACCTGAGTTTGCTAACAACTTTACCAAATGTACTGACGTCTGGTGGACAAACAGAACCAAACCGACACAGAGCGTCCACCATGAGGCGCACGGCAGGTGTTCGTCCTCACCTTGACTTTTAGGGTGCTGACAGGAAGTTTGTCCAGAGAGACGGTGAGCGGGAAGATGACTTCATCGGTCAGAACCACCGGCTCGTCCAGAGGAGACTGATCCAGAGAAAATAACCCACTGATCAGACATCATGAACTCACAACTTCAGGATTCATGCAGCTCAGAGACATGACGACATGAGTGCACAATGTATGGATGTATGGATGTATAGGTGGTTGGATGTATAGGTGGTTGGATGTGTAGATGGTTGGATGTGTAGATGTATAGATGGTTGGATGTGTAGATGGTTGGATGTGTAGATGTATAGATGGTTGGATGTATAGATGGTTGGATGTGTAGATGGTTGGATGTGTAGATGTATAGATGGTTGGATGTATAGATGGTTGGATGTGTAGATGGTTGGATGTGTAGATGGTTGGATGTATAGGTGGTTGGATGTATAGATGGTTGGATGTATAGATGGTTGGATGTATAGATGGTTGGATGTATAGATGGTTGATGTATAAATGGTTGGATGTATAGATGGTTGGATGTATAGATGGTTGGATGTATAGGTGGTTGGATGTGTAGATGGTTGGATGTATAGATGGTTGGATGTATAGATGGTTGGATGTATAGATGGTTGGATGTGTAGATGGTTGGATGTATAGATGGTTGGATGTATAAATGGTTGGATGTATAGATGGTTGGATGTGTATATGGTTGGATGTATAGCTGGTTGGATGTGTATATGGTTGGATGTATAGATGGTTGGATGTGTATATGGTTGGATGTATAGGTGGTTGGATGTATAGATGGTTGGATGTATAGATGGTTGGATGTGTAGATGTATAGATGGTTGGATGTATAGATGGTTGGATGTATAGATGGTTGGATGTGTAGATGGTTGGATGTATAGATGGTTGGATGTATAGATGGTTGGATGTGTATATGGTTGGATGTATAGATGGTTGGATGTATAGATGGTTGGATGTATAGATGGTTGATGTATAAATGGTTGGATGTATAGATGGTTGGATGTATAGATGGTTGGATGTATAGGTGGTTGGATGTGTAGATGGTTGGATGTATAGATGGTTGGATGTATAGATGGTTGGATGTATAGATGGTTGGATGTGTAGATGGTTGGATGTATAGATGGTTGGATGTATAAATGGTTGGATGTATAGATGGTTGGATGTGTATATGGTTGGATGTATAGATGGTTGGATGTGTATATGGTTGGATGTATAGATGGTTGGATGTGTATATGGTTGGATGTATAGGTGGTTGGATGTATAGATGGTTGGATGTATAGATGGTTGGATGTGTAGATGTATAGATGGTTGGATGTATAGATGGTTGGATGTATAGATGGTTGGATGTGTAGATGGTTGGATGTATAGATGGTTGGATGTATAGATGGTTGGATGTGTAGATGGTTGGATGTATAGGTGGTTGGATGTATAGATGGTTGGATGTATAGATGGTTGGATGTATAGATGGTTGGATGTGTAGATGGTTGGATGTATAGATGGTTGGATGTATAAATGGTTGGATGTATAGGTGGTTGGATGTATAGATGGTTGGATGTATAGATGGTTGGATGTGTAGATGGTTGGATGTATAGATGGTTGGATGTGTATATGGTTGGATGTATAGATGGTTGGATGTGTATATGGTTGGATGTATAGATGGTTGGATGTGTATATGGTTGGATGTATAGGTGGTTGGATGTATAGATGGTTGGATGTATAGATGGTTGGATGTGTAGATGTATAGATGGTTGGATGTATAGATGGTTGGATGTATAGATGGTTGGATGTGTAGATGGTTGGATGTATAGATGGTTGGATGTATAGATGGTTGGATGTGTAGATGGTTGGATGTATAGGTGGTTGGATGTATAGATGGTTGGATGTATAGATGGTTGGATGTATAGATGGTTGGATGTGTAGATGGTTGGATGTATAGATGGTTGGATGTGTAGATGGTTGGATGTATAGATGGTTGGATGTATAAATGGTTGGATGTATAGATGGTTGGATGTGTAGATGGTTGGATGTATAGATGGTTGGATGTATAAATGGTTGGATGTATAGATGGTTGGATGTGTATATGGTTGGATGTATAGATGGTTGGATGTGTATATGGTTGGATGTATAGATGGTTGGATGTGTATATGGTTGGATGTATAGGTGGTTGGATGTATAGATGGTTGGATGTATAGATGGTTGGATGTGTAGATGTATAGATGGTTGGATGTATAGATGGTTGGATGTATAGATGGTTGGATGTGTAGATGGTTGGATGTATAGATGGTTGGATGTATAGATGGTTGGATGTGTAGATGGTTGGATGTATAGGTGGTTGGATGTATAGATGGTTGGATGTATAGATGGTTGGATGTATAGATGGTTGGATGTGTAGATGGTTGGATGTATAGATGGTTGGATGTATAAATGGTTGGATGTATAGGTGGTTGGATGTATAGATGGTTGGATGTATAGATGGTTGGATGTGTAGATGGTTGGATGTATAGATGGTTGGATGTGTATATGGTTGGATGTATAGATGGTTGGATGTGTATATGGTTGGATGTATAGATGGTTGGATGTGTATATGGTTGGATGTATAGGTGGTTGGATGTATAGATGGTTGGATGTATAGATGGTTGGATGTGTAGATGTATAGATGGTTGGATGTATAGATGGTTGGATGTATAGATGGTTGGATGTGTAGATGGTTGGATGTATAGATGGTTGGATGTATAGATGGTTGGATGTGTAGATGGTTGGATGTATAGGTGGTTGGATGTATAGATGGTTGGATGTGTAGATGGTTGGATGCGGTACCTGGACAGGTGCCCTGCGGAACTCCCTGGCAGCGGTCCCGGATGAGTTGTGGATGAGCAGCGGTTTACAGTCCCTGAAGCTGCGGCAGCGTGAGTCCACCCGGCTGCCGAGCGCAGCGATGGCGGCCTCGGCCGCGGCGATGTAGTCCTCCTCTCCGTCCTCATTGGCCTCGTCGCCGCTGCTCTGGTAGTCGTGGTGGTGGTGGTTGCCACGGTGACGGCTGCTCTCTCCCGGACTCACACTGGCCACGGCGCACAAAGAGCCGGCCAGCTCCCTCCAGGCGCGGCTACTGGCCGACTCAGTCCCAAAACCTGCTGCGACGCCATCGGCGCCCCCTGCTGGAGGTCGGACATCACACACACACACACACACACACACTTGAAAGATGGCGCTGTGTGAGTAGACCCCAGTTAAAGAGTAAATTTCCCCACTGTGGGATTAATGACTGTCTTTGTTAGCTACTAGCATCCCATAATGTTTGAAAAACATAATCAGTGATATGAGAGCATGAAATTTATGAAATATTTAGCAGTTTGTTGGAGGAATGATTTTTATGATTTTTTTTTTTTTACATTTTCAGATTCATTTTCTCTTGAAGGACGAATGACTCAATAATTGGAGCTTTAACGTTAAATATAAAGATTTGTATATGTGAACACGTACGTTTTATATTTAAATTGTGTTGTTGCATCTCACGTTTGAAGTGAAAAGAAACATTTTGTATTTCCTGTTGTTTATGGTGGTTTTGTGTTGTGTCCTGTGTTCAGGTTAAATGGGATGATTTTTCTATGGACTCTGGTCTGAGGCTGTTTCCTCTCCTCCATGTTGTAAATATCTGACTCACATTCATAAAAACAGTTAACAGATTGAATGTCTGCATTAATGTTATTGAAACAAAAATATAATCTTCCTCTCATCCTCAGCCGGCCGGATGCCCCCCCCCCCCCTTCCCCTCTTACCGGGGCCGGGCTCGGTCGGCGTCGTCCCGGCGTCCCTGCAGCGCAGCACCAGCAGGAAGCGGACGGTCTCGCCCAGGTAGAGGTGGCTCCGGCGGGGCAGCGTGCGGTACCGGGCCGGGTCGGACAGATCCGTGATGGGCACCGCCGGGAAATACATGAAGTACTCGCACTGCGACTCCATCATCTGCACCATGGCGACGGGCGGAGGAGGCTGAGAGCAGGACCACCGCAGTCCACAAAGGCTGAAACAACGGAACACACACTTCCTGAGCGCCCTTTCAAAATAAGAACGGGTACGCTGTCTGGGTCATAAACTCAACATCCGACGATAGCGCCCCACAGTGGCCGTTTTACTGCAACATGCAGCTGGCTATCCATCTTTATCACCCAGACTGATATAATACAGATTAAGAGACAGTTTATAATCATTTTAGATTTTTCAATTCATTTAATATCATCACCTGGATGTGTAACACTGACCGGAAGTTTTATTGAACGGAAATCAGAGACACAGTACGATACATGTGAAACTTTTATTTTGTTATTGACGGCTAAAAAGTGTCAGATGTCATGTCATATCAGATTCTGTTAAATATTTATTATTGCTAAATTATTGATGTTTAATCAGAAAGAGACAGATTATTATTATTATTATTATTATTATTATTATTATTATTATTCACACGGAGCCAAAAGTCAGTTAAAATATAAACACGAGTTTAATGTGTTGTCATAGTAACAGGCTCACCTCTGGTTGTGGTGAAGGTCACATAGGTCACATCAGGGCCGACACAACGAGCTGGTTCTGGTTCGTTGGGTGTCGGCCAGACGAGGCTCATGTTGTTCTTTTGTTTATTTTATAAATGATTATATAGAAAAACATAAAAAATTAAATGTCGGACAATGTTAAAACAGCAGAGTTTTGTTCTGTAAAACATAAAAGAATCAGATTACAGTGAAATATTAATAAAAACAGAAACAAGAACAAAACATAGACAGTAGACTACATCAGAAGGTTATTCAGTGTTTCAGTGTAAAACAAGAAGTTTTAATTTGTTATTCATCCATTTTCAGTTAAATATGAGTTTACATAATTTTCAAATCATCACATTCTGTTTTTATGTACACTTTACACGGCGTCACAACTCTTTTAGAAACCGGGTTTTATTATAAATATGAGTTAAAGTGAGTCTGCAGGCGGAGCAGGTGGAGTTTAGTAAAAAGCTGCAACGTATGAACACCAGAAAAAACTGGTTTCTCATCTCAGCTGTTTCTTTAAGCTTTTCTCAGAAATAAATCCACATTAAAGAAAAATGTACATGACAACTGAGTTTTCTGTGACGGACCAACAGATTAACGAAGAGCTTATTGACGCCCTCTCAGTGTTGGTTTTATCTCAGATGGAAGTGAAGACGCTGGATTGTTGTGGTGGTGAAGAGTCTGTAGGAAATAAACACATGTTCACAGACTTTTTTCACTCTGCTCAACACAAAACATCTTCAACATCACTGGACGTTTTGCACGACACCAACCGCATCAGCACTGTTGTTTAGGTGTATATGTTTGTTTCTTAGCTGTATATATGTCTATTTATGTTTTATATGTCTATCCATGTCGGGTTACAGAGGAGTTGCACGTGTTCACAATCAATAGTTAAAAACATGTTTAACTATTCCACATTTGAAGAGATTCCTGAGACACGTGATGCGTTCACAGAAAAGGGTGTGAACACGTTGTGTGCTTTGACCTTTAACCTTTCACCATCAACGTCTCATCACTTCATGCTTTGAGTCAAATTTAATGTTTGTTAATAAGAAAGAAATGGGCAGATGAGGATGGATGTGAGGTCATAGTGACCTTTGACCTTTGATTACCAGAATCTACACAGGTCATCCTTGTTCAAGTGAACATTTGTGCCAAATTTGAGGAAGGTTCCTCCAGTTACTGAGATACCGCCGTCACTACAATTAAAAAGATGTGGGATCACAGTGACCTTTGACCTTTGGCCACCAAAATCTGATCACGTCATCGTTGGTACCGAGTGAATGTTTTGTTGTGAAGATGAGATTGTGTTGATTCCATAGTTCTGGCTGCTGATCATCCGTGTTTTAGGATTTATTTCTTCTTTGCAGCAACACCTGTTGAATCCTCTGAAATGTCAAAACAAAACAAAGTCACCAGTAAAAGTTGAACTTCTGCTAAACTTTACTAATAATGTTGTTGTTGTTATGAGAATATTTATTTCACTGTCCGTGAGAGATTCCCTCGTCTGACTCAGTCCCCTGATAACTCATTTAGACACATTAAATATTAAAATCCATTGTTGTTTGTTAATGTTTTCAGTAAATAGTCACTTAATTAACGTCTAGTTCCTCCTGGGGGGAGGGGGGGTTAGGGGCGCTCTGTAGAGACAACGTTTAACACACAAACAAGTAAATGAAGAAAAACTTTGATCTTCTGATTTTTGAAAAATTTACTGACCAACGCACAGCAGTGAAATGTCCCCTAAACGTCTCACTTACAGGCTATCAGTAGACGCTACAATTTACACATGTCCCCTAAACGTCTCACGCAGGCTATCGGTAGACGCTACAATTTACACATGTCCCCTAAACGTCTCACTCGCAGGCTATCGGTAGACGCTACAATTTACACATGTCCCCTAAACGTCTCACTTACAGGCTATCAGTAGACGCTACAATTTACACATGTCCCCTAAACGTCTCACGCAGGCTATCGGTAGACGCTACAATTTACACATGTCCCCTAAACGTCTCACGCAGGCTATCGGTAGACGCTACAATTTACACATGTCCCCTAAACGTCTCACGCAGGCTATCGGTAGACGCTACAATTTACACATGTCCCCTAAACGTCTCACTCGCAGGCTATCGGTAGACGCTACAATTTACACATGTCCCCTAAACGTCTCACACGTAGGCTACTTCCCACAAAGTTGAAGTTGTCAGTAGTAACTTTCACAGTTGTGTTCAGGGACTTGTTTCCTTCGTTATCTGATGTCCTCAGAGTCAAAGTTCCCTCTCGGTCTCCTGGTAACTCATTTAGTCACATTAAATATTCAGATACTCATTAATGTGTTCAGTAAATATTGACATGATGAAAGACTCCTGAAGGTCGTTATGAGGAATATTCCTGGAGGGAAACGATGTGAACCTCTGAGGAAACAAACTGGAGCAAAGTTTCACCAGAAGAAAAGAGTTCAACGTAAACAGAAGTTCTGTGTTCAAACCGTCGTCGCCATCAGAATCACAGAAACTCTTCCAGGTGATAGTCAGAGCCGCAGGCAGGACGTCTTCAGGTTGTCCGTCCCGTCCTCATGAACGTCGTGTCTTCGCCTTCAGAAAGTTTCCTCAAACTTGGCACAAACGTTCACTTGGTTCAAAGGATGAAACAGAGTTTGGGAGTCAAAGGTCAGAGGTCACGCTGACCTCAATTCAAGCCATGCCCATGAAGGTCATATCTTAGTTATGCCTCAAAGGAATTTCTTCAAATTTGGCACCAAGAATGAACTGATTTGATTTTGGAGGTCAAAGGCCAAGGTCACCGTGACCCTACCACCACATTGTGAACAGGATATCTCAGAACCGCTTCGAGGGAAGCTCTTCCAATGTACCGCAAACATTTACTTGGACTCAAGGATGAACGACTTTGGTTCTGGGGGTCAAAGGTCAGAGGTCACGATGACCCCCACAAAAACCCATGTGTGCTCCGGTTTCAGGTCCGTGGTGACATCACAGGCGTTCACGTTCTTCCTCGTGAAGGTCGTCGTAAACGACGTCACGTGACCTGGGACATGACGGAGCAGGAAGTACGCACTGATTGGCTGTTTACCTCGCAGACGTGTGTCGGTGTCACGGACCTGATAAACCTGCCGAGCGGAGGACGACACTGCAGTTCAGCCGGGCTCACCTGGAAACGGCTGCTCACCTGCTGCAGAGGGAGGATGATGAGGATGATGAGGATGATGAGGATGATGAGGATGATGAAGTGCTGAATGTCCTCCGATGCTCCTCCAGCATGTCGTCGGCTGGTCGGTCCAACGCCTCGGCAGCAGAACAGTACCAGGGTGTTCTGGAGCGGGCGGTGTTCTCCGCGGTTACCACGGCGCCCTGCTGCGTGTTCCTGCTGATCAACGGCACCCTGCTGGGCGTCCTGAGGAGTAAGGCGTTGCTGCGGGAGACGTCCCGCTACGTGCTGCTGTTCAACCTGCTGCTGGCCGACACGCTGCAGCTGATCCAGAGTCAGCTGCTCTACCTGCTCGCCGTCTTTCGACTCACGCTGACGTATCCCGTGTGCGGCGTCCTCGTCTTCCTCGCCAACCTCACCGCCGTGATCTCCCCGCTCACGCTGGTGCTGATGTCCGTTGAGCGCTACGTGGCCGTGTGCCGCCCCCTGAGGCACGCCGCCCTCGCCGTCGGCCGGACCACGGCGCTGGCCGTCGCCGTCGTCTGGACCTTCAGCGGTCTGGACACCGTCGTCCGAGCGCTGCTGCTGTCGCGGTTTCCCTTCCGGAGTCTGGAGAGTCTTCAGATGAAGGACTTCTGCTCCGACGCGGCGATGCAGCTCAGCTCCGTGTCCAAACAGTACAACGGAGCCTCCACGGGCTTCGTGTTCGTCTCGGCGGGGGCGGCGGTCGTCTCCTCCTACGTCGCCGTCGTGGTCGCGGCCCGGTCGGCCTCGGCGGACGCAGCTTTGGCCCAAAAGGCTCGTAACACTCTGCTGCTGCACCTGCTGCAGCTGGTCCTCAGCCTGTCCTCCACCATCTACACCCCGCTGATGCTGGTTCTGTACAGAACTCTGACCCGCATCGTGTTCGTGCGCTTCCAGAACGTCCTCTACGTCGTGGTCATCCTGCTGCCCAGATGTCTGAGCGCGCTGATCTACGGCATCAGAGACCAGAACGTCCGGCCCGTCCTCACAGACCATCTGCGCTGCCGGCCGAAGACCTCCGACGGCGCCTCGACCCGGCTGGAGTAGGACGGGACTCCAGACCCATGAACGAGGTGACCGGCGATGATGAAGTTTGTTGATGTGCAGAAGTGCATGCTGGGATGTTTTCATCAGAGCAACTGTGACACTTAAATTCAAACACGCAGTTTTTATTTTGCTGAACATGATTTTTGGGGCGTTTTTTTTCTCTGCTGTCATCTAACTGAAGGAAATGATTCTGTGTCACCACATGAAGACGTGCCTTTAAACTTTAAACAGAGATCCTGAACTCCTCAGAGTTTTTCTATGTTTCTATATTAAATAGTTCGGATTCTCTTTTTCTACTTTTAGGACTCTTCTGAGGTTGTTTTTTTTTTGTGGGAATTGTTGAATTGTTGAATTGTTGGTTTCTCTGTATAATGTTGTAAAGTTCAGCTGTAAAGACTTTAATGTGTTAAGTGCCATGAAATAACCTGTGTTGTGATTTGGCGCTATATAAATAAAATTGAATTAAACTGAATTGAATTTTAGGTCACAGTCATTCAGAAATCTAGAAATGTGTACACAGCCAACTTTCAGACGCTGCACCACTTCGGTTTCTTTCTGTCTCATTTCTCATTTGAATAATTGCTTGAAAAAATATCAAACAGTAAAAAGTGTTCATTTTGCCATAAACATTAAATTCTTGTGATTTATAAATTTACAGTCTTACAGAATACAGGTGACATGAGCACTTTCATCAAAGAGACATTTCAGAACATAGGGTTAGAAAATTCGTAAAGTCTAAATATACAAATATTGTATATTACGACACAAAATGTCCTGAAGAGAGTCTTTACATTTAAAATACATCATGACATCTTAAACAGAAAGTTTTAAAATACGTGAGATTAAATGTATAAGTTACATATTTTGTATAAACACATATCTGTATAAGTAGTAAAACGTGCTTTTAATTATGAACATATTATTTAATATGCATATGTTATGAATATAAGTATCTGTAATGAGAAAAAAAAGTAGTGCAAACAAACGATTATAGAAACACGTGTTATATAATAAATTATATAAAATACTCCTTTTTTATATATTTAAATATGTTGAATGTTTTAATAAATCCGTATCAATAAAAAAATGAATTGCTGTTTTTTTAATTTGATGTATTAATTTGTCAGTGCGGTGTTTCACGTCATGACGTGTGACGTATGACGTGTGACGTATGACGTGTGACGTATGAAAGTGCGTCGTGACGGCTGCGGTCAGGCAGTTTTCCCTCCTCGTTGACGAAGCTAGCCGGCCCGCGCCGATGTGGAGCTAAAGACGCTGTCGAAGCAGAAATCTTTGGGACTCCGTCGCTTCACCGGTGACGAGGAAGACGGACACGGAGACCGACACGCAGAGTAACGTCGTTCACGGTAAACCGGTCGTTAAAGTAGCGCCTATTCTATTTCCGTCCTGCTTTTGTTTTGCTAACGAACAGTTAGCTGGAGGCTAGCTCGCTAATTAGCTTGACGCATGTAGCAGCGGAGCGTCGCTCGGAGAACATCCGCAGCAGGGACACTTCCTGCGGGCCGGAGGAGTCCGTCAGGGAGGGCGGGCGGCTCCGGGACGGCTCCGGTCCGGTCCGGTCCGGTCGGACTCACCCGGTGACCGGTTTAAACTCGTCCAGCCGTCATGACGTCATGTTAGAGGCCTTGTTTTGGGTTACTGGTGCTAACTAATAGCCCATTTCGGTCAGCGTGTTCCTGGTTCCTGAAGTCAGCGGGTTCCGAACCGACAACCTCCGCGGGGTCAGGCTGCTCCTTCATCTAGTTCGGTTCAGATCGGGTCCAGAGGTTCAGAGGTCCGGGGGTCCGGAGGTTCAGAGGTTCGGGGGTCCAGAGGTTCAGAGGTTCGGGGGTCCGGAGGTCCGGGGGTCCGGAGGTCCGGGCTGCGGCCCCCTGATGAACTTATGAAGCCCGTCATTAAAGGGGAACTTCCTGATCGTGTCTCCTGGTTCATCATCTGGTTTCAAGTCGTTGGTTCTGTTCGGTTCTGGTGTCGCTTCGTTTGAACTTGTTCTTGTCGTTACAGAAGACCTATGCGGTCCTGCTAGCAGGACAACATGTTCAACAAGTCATTCGGGACGCCCTTCGGTGGAGGGACGGGGGGCTTCGGCACCGCGTCCACCTTCGGTCAGCAGAGTAAGTCCGTTTGTTTGTTTGTTTGTTTACTTCTTTGTTGTTTGTTGTTCTGTTTAAACCAACAGCAGGTGTAAACATGCCGGAGCTGCAGCCGGTGACTGAGAACATCGGTCCTCATGTGAGCTGTGTTTTTCAGACACCGCGTTCGGGACCACCGGCGGCTTCGGGACGTCTGCGTTCGGGGCGACCACCAACACCGGAGGACTGTTCAGCACCACGCAGAATAAACCAGGTGGGTCGGCCGGTCCAGATCGTCGTTCAGCTTCCCGTCTGACCGAACGGCATTTGCCTCCATTTAAACCCGGTTCTGTGTGCAGGCGGCCTGTTCGGGTCCAGTACGTTCAGCCAGCCGGCGACCTCCTCCACCAGCACCGGCTTCGGCTTCGGTGCGGCCAGCGGCACCACCACCAGCCTGTTCGGCAGCACCGGGACCGGCACCACCGGCGGGCTCTTCTCCCAGCCCAACAATGCCTTCGGTGCCACCAAACCCACCTCGTTCGGGAGTGAGAACCTTCCAGTGTTAAAACACGGCGTCTCGGCTTTATTCGCCCTGTTTGAGTTTAACTTCGGCTCTGAGCTCAGTTTGTTAGAAACGTCGTGTTGATCTCGAACCGCCAGACGTTTATGAGCTCCATTGTGTCCTCCAGACTTCGGGACGAGCACCAGCAGCGGCGGGCTGTTCGGCGCCGCCAACACCGCCGCCAACCCGTTCGGAGGGACCAACTCTCTGTTCGGCGGCGCAGGCTTCTCCGCCGCTCAGCAGCCGGGAACCACCGTCAAGTTCAACGTGAGTCCGTCCGGACGCCGGCGCTCCCTTCAAGCTCCGCCCACCGACTGACTTCCTGTTCTCTCTCCTTCAAGCTCCGCCCACCGACTGACTTCCTGTTCGCTCTCCTTCAAGCTCCGCCCACCGACTGACTTCCTGTTCGCTCTCCTTCAAGCTCCGCCCACCGACTGACTTCCTGTTCGCTCTCCTTCAAGCTCCGCCCACCGACTGACTTCCTGTTCGCTCTCCTTCAAGCTCCGCCCACCGACTGACTTCCTGTTCGCTCTCCTTCAAGCTCCGCCCACCGACTGACTTCCTGTTCTCTCTCCTTCAGGCTCCGACAGGAACCGACACGATGGTGAAAGCCGGCGTGACCACGAGCATCAACACGAAGCACCAGTGCATCACGGCCATGAAGGAGTACGAGAACAAGTCGCTGGAGGTGAGTCGGCCGGTTCCGCTCGCACACCGACGGACGAGCCGCCGCCGGTTCTGATCCGATGCTCGTCTCTCTGCAGGAGTTAAGGCTGGAGGACTACCAGGCGGGCAGGAAGGGCCCGACCAACCCGATGGCTGCCGGGACCGGCGGCCTGTTCGGCCCAGCCGCGGCGCCGTCCAGCACCACCACGGGCCTGTTCGGATCCGCGGCCCCCAACCCGAGTTTCTCCTTCGGCCAGAACAAGAGCACCTTCGGAGCCGGTAAGATCCGTTTATTCACCTCCGGATTTAAATCTTTAATCATTTTACGGAGGCAGTGAAGCATCATTGTGTGTCCACGTCCTTCCTCCAGCACCGGCCGGCGGGTTCGGTACCGCCACCGGCGGGCTGTTCGGTCAGCCCAACCAGCCAGCAGCCAGCAGCCTCTTCAAGCCATTCGGTCAGACCACCACCGCCCCGGCCACCGGCTTCTCCTTCGGAAACACCAACACCATGGGCCAGGCCAACACCAGCACCATGGTGAGCATCGGACCGGAGCCTCCGTCCCAGTTCTGCTCTCTGTGGAACCAACGGACCGGGCTTCTTCACGGCTTTGTTAATCTGCAGGATCTTTAAATGTATTTTCACTAATTCATAAAGAAGCAGGAAGAACTTCAGTTTGTATTTCAGGAAATCGGTTAACATCAAAGTGTTTAAACATCAGGGCCGGTTCTGACCTGCACACGTCCAGAACTGAATCAGAGGCAGATGTTATAGGTCAACATCTGTCCCACAGCAGGAGTGTCTCTCCCCACTGACCCGAGTCCTCGCGTGTCTTTCAGGGTCTGTTCGGGAACACGGTGCCGGCTCAGCCCGCCGGGTTGTTCGGTGCCGCTCAGACCAGCGCGGCCACCGGGTTCGGCACCGCCACCGGGCTGTTCGGCCAGCCCAACACTGGGTTCGGAAACGTCGGCACACAGGTACAGAACACGCAGTCCGAATAACCTCACTGAGCATCTTAAATGGACCTTTGGTGACCTCTGACCTTTTAACGTGTGCGTGTTGCCTTCTGCAGCCCAGTTTATTTGGCAATAAGACGGCCGGGTTCGGAACCACCACCACCAGCGCACCGTCCTTCGGCACCGGCACCGGGCTCTTCGGGAACAAACCCGCCCTCACGCTGGGAACCGGCACCAGCACCTCCACCTTCGGTAAGCGGACCTAGTCCAAGCAGGTCTACGTGACTTCAGATGGACTGTGACGGTTCAGATATCCAGAACCCGGACCACAGAGGTCCAGAAGGAACCACGTCGGTTTCATACTCCAGACTTTTCACCTTGTGTTTGACGCGGTAGGTTTTGGTGCCAATCCTGGTGCAGGGAGTCTGTTCGGGAACAAGTCGACCACCGGAGGACTGGGGACCGGACTGGGAACCAGCTTCGGAACAGGTACCAAGAGAACCGGGACACCGGGCGGGTTGTTAAAATGGCGTTGGCTCGTGTGTTCGACCAATCAACGAACTTCGATGTCACTAAAGATTCCTCTTGTTCTGATGTACGAACTAAATCCTGCTGTGAAGACGCAGAAAAAAGTTTCTTCATCCAGCAGTTGTTAGAAACATGAAACATTTCAGGAGCTGGAACCATAAAAATCACAACAAGAACCATTTGTCAAGAACCATCAAACACTGATTGCAACTTCAGTCAGTGACATCACGAGGTTCCTCCATGTTCTCACCTGAGGAGGTCCTCACCTGTGTGTGTGTGTGTGTGTGTGTGTGTGTGTGTGTCCAGCAGTGGGTCCTGGACAGACGCTGTTCGGCAACAACCAGAACAAACTGGGCACCACGCTGGGAACGATGGGAACGTTTGGAGCCGCCGGGTTCAGCAGCGGCGCCGGCACGCTGGGCTTCGGAGCGCCGCAGCAGCCCGTCGGTGAGTTCGAGTCCAGGAACGACATCCAGTATCTCAGACGATGTCAGAGCGACATGGTTCGCTCACATTTGTGTTTCTTGTCCTCGCAGCGCTCACGGATCCGAACGCCGCCGTCGCCCAGCAGGCCATGCTCAACCAGCAGCTCAGCGTCTTGGCCTACTCGCCCTACGGAGACTCGCCGCTGTTCAGGAACCCGCTGTCGGACCCCAAGAAGAAAGAGGAGGTGAGCGGAACGCGCTTCATTTCATTTACTTATTGAAGTTCAGTCACATCAGATTTATTTTTATGAAGATGTTGTGAAATCTTTAATTAGGCTGAACGATTACATGAAACATATAAAAAGGTCTGAAGTGGTGATCTGTCATCTTTATCAGCAAATTATTTTATTTAAACACAGAAATCTGTGAAGCTTTAGAAACTCCAATTTTTAATATTTATTAGTTTGATGATTTACCAGTAAAAAGCTCTTTAAGTGTCCAATAACAACATCCCCTTTGTTCTGACAGCGTCTGAAACCGACCAATCCGACGGCCCAGAAGGCTCTGACCACGCCCACCCACTACAAGCTGACCCCCCGACCTGCGACCCGGGTCCGGCCCAAAGCGCTGACGTCCTCGGGCGGCTCCAAGTCGCAGCTGTTCGACGGCCTGGACGACGACGAGCCCTCGCTCACCAACGGAGCCTTCGTCCCCAGGTACCCGCCTCATCACCGTGGCAACAGAGTCTGAGAAGCTTTAAATACAGCGTTCGATCAGAGGTAACCGTGTGTCCTTCGAACAGGAAGAGCATCAAGAAACTGATGCTGAAGAACCTGAACAGCAGTCAGTACAGCAGCCCCGTCAGCAAAGAGACGGACGACCTGGCCTCGCCGCCGGAGTACCCGCAGAACGGACACAGGTGGGGGACGCACGACTCGGCATTTCACAACTCAAGAATATCTATAATATAATATTAACAACAGAAATGAACAGAATTAAGTGCAGGGCTGCTTTGATTGGCAGGTGGGTGGAGTCGCAGTTGGCGAGCTGCAGCTCCTCCCACGCACCGCTTCAGTTGTCTGGACAGACAGACAGACGTGGAGACACTAACAGATCTTCAGTTTCTTGTTACCGAGTTGTCCACTGCAGATAACGGTGATATCGTCCTGCTCTGCTGTCTGCAGGCACATGGAGGACGAGGAGGAGCCCAGGGAGGCCCCGCCCTCGAGCGGTCGGCCGGACGACGACCCCGAGGTCACCCAGTTCTACGTCAACCCCATCGCTAAGCCGATCCCGCACGGCCGCGCCCACACCAGCCTGCAGGACACCATCAGTGACCTCAACATGCACAAAGGGTCCAGGAACGGGCTGGAGGTGAGCAGACGTCCTCGGACGCTGATGAGGACGCGTCCTCGTTAGCGTCCAGTGTGTAACGTTTGTCTTTCTGTCCTCAGCTGAGCAGCGACGACGTGTCGGCGTCTCTGGGGGAGGAGTCTCTGCAGGAGGAGAATGAGGACGAGCAGCTGGAGTCCCAGCAGTCTCCTCACCCTGCAGGTCAGAGACGTTTTCACCTTTGACCTCTGTTACGTCAAACCACGAGGCTGATGTTCATGTGGACAGGATAACGTTTTATTTTCTTATCAACCTGACAAATCAGATTCAACGTCGAAGATCTGAGTCCAGTTAATAATCGAGGGAACGTGAATGATTTCCATCGATAGAGAATAAAAGTCTTCCTTTGTGTGTTCCAGGCATCGTTCTGAACCGTGTGGGTTACTACACCATCCCCTCCATGGACGACCTCGCCGATATGGTGGACGAAAACGGAGAGTGTGTCGTGGAGAACTTCACCGTCGGCAGGAAAGGTAACGAACACCTGAGGTTGAGCTGAGAGGAAGTTCAGGCCGAACACGTCGGGGAGCTGAATTGGCTCCGATTGGACCGCTGTCTCACTGCTCTGCTCTGATTGGCCCTCACAGGTTACGGCTCCGTCTTCTTCCCCGGCGAGGTGAACCTGACGGGACTGAACCTCGACGAGATCGTCCACTTCAGACGCAAAGAGGTCATCGTGTACCCGGATGACAAAAACAAGCCGCCAGAGGGGGAGGGGCTTAACAGGTGAGTGCAAACATGATTTGTATCATTTAAAAAAAAAAAATGTTTTTATTGGTTCGACACACAACCAGCTGTCCCACTAATTCACCCAGATAAAAAATAGAAACCACAAACGGTCAACAGTTCTTTCAACAAGGATTTATGGACGAAACCGAAGACATCAGATAAAAAAAACTATTTAAAAATGCTAAAAACCTCTCGTAGTCCTGAATCCTCGACCGTTAGGCAGATGTAAATATACCCGAGTGAATATCTTTTTCAAGCTGTGTCTCTGTGTGTTCGAAGGCGGGCCGAGGTGACTCTGGACGGCGTTTGGCCCAACGACAAGACGACCTGCGCTCAGATCAGGAGCCCCGAACGTCTGACCGACATGAACTACGAGGCTCGGCTGGAGAAAGCTTCCCGCAAACAGGGAGCCCGTTTCCTGGAGTACCGGCCGGAGACCGGGTCCTGGGTGTTCGAGGTCAGTTAGTGTTCGTTAGTCGACCTCAGCTCATCTACGTCGCATCATAATAATTATAATAATAATTCATACTTTCTTCTCGGGTCACTTGAAGTTCTGTTTTTACTTTAACTGACAGCCGATAAAGGTGACAACACGAAAACAGTGTGAAACGGACTCCTCCCACTTTCTCTCAGGTGTATCTGACTCCTCCCTTTTTCTCAGGTGTTATTGACTCCGCCCTCTGTCTCTCAGGTGACCCATTTCTCCAAGTACGGCCTCCAGGACTCCGACGAGGACGAGGACCTCCCGCCTAAAGCCGACCCAAAGAAGCTGAAGACGATGATGTCACTTCCTCCGTCCAGGCTGCAGCAGCAACTTCCTCCCTCTCAGCAGCAGGTGGCGCCACAGGCTCAGGTAGAGCAGCCTGCGCCCATCCACACTCACCATCATCATCCTCATCCTCCTCACTGACACACCTGTAGATGCTCCATTTGTACCATGTTTTTCTTTTGATTTTCACACTTTTTTGCTGATTTAAAGAAAATACTTAGTATTTTTAAGGGATGTTTTATTTTCTTTTATTCACAATGTTAAAGTGTAAAAGTGTTTATACAGCTGCAGTTTCTGATCAGCACCTCCAACACTGATCAGGTTTGTATTGAGACTCAAAGTGTCAGACTGGTGACGCCAGGTCACCACCAGAGGGCAGCAGCAGCTCGTGGCCCCGCCCCCTTAAATACAAGAAAAGAGTGTTTATGAAGAAACACTGGTCCAGAACAGACAGGAAACACTCCCCGCCAAAATAAAGTCCATAATAACGAACTTCCTGCAGGAGGAGATGAATGTAGACGGCGGTTTTAAACGTGCTGCTGCTTCACTTCAGACATTACGGATTATTTCACCGTTTAAATAGTCACAGATTACATTTTTATTGATAAACTAATCAATGAGTCAGCTGAGAATAAAGAAAAAGACATGTTCTTTAGTTGAGTTCAATCTTGTGTTTCAGCTGATAAATATTATTTTATGACTCCAAATTGAACGTTAAATATCAGAAAACTGATTTTTATCTCCCTGACAGACTTTTTCTGACCGTTTTGTTTTGTCGTTGAACGAACAGTTTAGAAGATCCTCCTCCTCCTCGGCCGGTACCGGCTACTTCCTGGACTTCATGTCCCACTGCAGATAGTCCCACCCTCGATGTGGTGTGGTTACCATAGTGACGCTGCGTGAAACGTACCTCATCTTTAATGCAGAAAACGCTAGAAAGATGATGACGACCAAAATCCAAACTGGAGGTTTCATAACGAACACAAACCGACGGTGAATAAAGAAAATATCGTAGCTCGTAAACATCACGACGTCATGTGACAACTCTCTGACCAATCACAGTTCTGCAGTGTCTTTACGTCACCTTTTAGTATCGGCTCGCTCCGAACCTCAAAGGAAGAGATACTGAAAATAGAAACCAGAACTTCCCCCGGGTTGGTACCGGCAGTCACTGAATGTCTCGCCGTCCTCGGCTTCAGTTTGAATAGAAAACATGATGCTCTGATCCGAGGGCCGGTTCTGTTTCAGCAACGCGTGTTTACATCATAATCAGCTGTTTGTTTGGTTGAACATGAACTGGACTCAAAGTTTCTGTTGTGTTCAAGCTGTGACTTCAAATGTTCTCAAATAAAATCCAATAAAGTTCCTGAAGATGAAAAGTTTTTGGTTCTGAAATGTTTGTGTTAAGATTTAAAGCTGCGGTGATCCAGAAAGAATTAATCTGCTTATTGAGCAGAACTGAATGAAAGTTTGAGATGAAAATCTAAAACTTTTCTGATTCGATGCTCAAAAACGTGACAAAATGTTAATTTATTTAGTTTTTTTTGGTCTTAAATGACTGAAGTTTAATTCCTGGACAGAACAAGACGTTTAATGACGTTTTATTTTCCGACGTGAGTCTCTGATTCCTGCTGAATGTTTTCATGTAGATTAAAACATTTAGGATGAGATCAGAGAATACTGAGTTGAAGTGAAAGCAGCTGTCCGACGGGCCGCGGAGCGACACCGGGTCCGAGTGTGTTCATGTCTCCCGACCGATCCATTCTGTGTTCCTCCAGTCGGCGGTCGTGGATCTGCCGGGCGGCGTGGCCGAGCTGGACAGCGACATGGCCGACATCACGCAGAGCTTCCCGACAGAGAGCATGCTGGGAGGAGAGGAGGACGGCGAGCTGCCGGCAGCTGAGTTGGACTCGCTGGACGGGAAGTTCGGCGGTCCGATATGCGTGGAGCCGGACGGCGTCTCCGGGTCGGGACACATCGCGTCCTCGCTGGGGATCAACCCGCACACGCTCCAGGTACAGACAGGAAGTGCATCATCCACCCCCCGCCACAATAAAACGGGACAGAAACCTTCAGGACTGGAACCTCTGGAAGGTTTCAGAACCAGAACGGGTCGGAGCCGGTTAATAAAAGTCCTGTTTGTCCCGTAGATTATGAAGGCGTCTCTGTTCGCTGAGGACGAGGACGACAGCGACATGTTCCAGGACCAGGGTACCATGAAGATGTCCACTGACGTCTCGTCTCCTCGCCTCGTCCTGCCGGGAGCTCCGGGCCGACCCTCTGGTACCAAACCCAAGCCGTGCCCCGCCCCGCCCCCCAGGGGGCGGTCCTAATGCTGTACTTCCTGTTTGTCTCCTGACTGATTGACATGTCCCTTTGTTGTCTGTCCTGCAGTCGGAGGTCTCCTTCAAGCCCGGTTCACCTCCTGCGTCCTCTCTCAGCTCGCCGAGTCCTCCTGTCCTCCGTCCAGGACGGTCGAACCGTCCCGCCTGTCGCAGTGGGCGGGGCCTAGCCCCTCCTCCTTCCTGCTGCCCGCCCGGACCCCGGAGCCCTCGGTGAGGACGGTGGGCGTCCGCCGGCTGGGCGGTCCGGTCCCCCTCAAAGAGTCGGTGACTCGAGGGAAGGTGGGTGGTCTACTGCCGTCGTTTATTCCGATGTGACGGACAGCTGCTGTCTCCGTGGTAACGCCTGCTGTCGCTCCACAGGGAGGCCTGCTGATGGACACCGGGCTGTTCGCGGTCCGGTCCTTCCGGGTCGGCTGGGGGCCCGGCTGGACGCTGGCCCACTGCGGCAGCCGGCTGAGCTCGCCGACGTCCGAACATCTGGAACGACACGAACCGAAGACCGACTTCAGCTTCCTGCCCAAACCGGCCCGCAGCAGACCGTAAGACACAGGAAGAGGGAACCTTTCACAATAAGAGTTCTTAAATGTAGACGAAGAGAGGAAGTTAATCATAAAGTTGTTTGAATGTTGTGGATCAGAACCGTCGGTCTTCCTCCCACAGACTCACCGAGAGCCCCTACAAGGTGGTTCTGGAGCAGCTGGTCGGGCTCGAGCCTCCACAAGGGAAGAGCATGGAGGAGGAGGAGGATGACGAAGAGAGCCTGTCGGTGCTGCAGCGCCCCCTGGAGATCTGCCTGAAGCACAGCACCGTCTGCACCCCCGACGGCTCCGACTGCCCGCTGGTCCGACCGCAGTCCGGCGTGGCGGCGCTGCACGAGTACGCCGAGTGGATCACCGAGCTGAACGAGAGACAGAGCGGCGCCGAGCGTAAGTGATCCGGTCAGAGGTGACGTTTCAGTCCGACTCAGCACCGCCTCACCCCCCCACCCCTCCTCTCCCCCCCCCCCCCCCAGCTCTCCTGGGTCACTGGGCCGAAGTCTGGACTCTGTGCGAGGCCCTCTGGGGCCGGTTGGGACCTTCGGACCACGAGCCCGACGAGGAGACGCCCAGCGAGTACGAGCAGCAGCTGGAGAGGAGGCGCACCTTCTCTGCCTGGCTGTCCTGCGGCGCCACCTGCAGGGTGGAGGAGGAGGTGGCGACGGCCGGGAAGGGACGCCACACCGACGCCATCTTCAGCTATCTGACCGGAAACTGCATCAGCGAGGCCTGTCGGGTCGCTCAGAAGGAAGGTGAGAAGGAGTCTGTTTCACCAGTGAATCTTTGCTTAGCCCCGCCCCCTCCTGTCCTCGTCCAGTAAAATGTCTTCAGCTGGTTTCATGTTTCACATTGAGCTTCGTCTCCAGACTTCAGAGCGGACGTCTGTTGTAAATGTAACACAGCTGTGTGTCCCCAGGAGACCACCGTCTGTCCCTGCTGCTGTCTCAGTCCACCGGCTCTCAGTACTGCCGGGACCTGCTGGCGCTGCAGCTCGCCGACTGGAACCGCATGCAGACCGACTGCTACCTGTCCGAGGAGCGGCTGCGCATCTTCACGCTGCTCGCAGGCAAACCGGTACGACGCCTTCACTGTCCGTCTGTCATGACGCGTTGATGAATGTTTCCAAAAATGATACGTGTCGGAGACGTTTTATGTCCCCGTTGCCGTGGACGCTGACCGTTCTGTCTCCGACCTGCAGGTGTGGCAGTCGCCCGACTCCGTGGTGAACGTGTGCTCCGAGCTGGACTGGAAGCGCTGCGTGGCCGTCCACCTGTGGTTCATGCTGCCTCCCACCGCCTCCGTGGCCGACGCCCTCGCCAAATACGAAGCCGCCTTCCAGGTGAGCCGACGCCTCTCGCCGGCCGGCAGGTGTCGCGGACTTCCTGGTGTTCATGTTTCTCCTCATGCGTCTGATGCTGGTTGTTCCTGCAGGGCTCCTGTGAGGGCGGGAAGTACGCATGCGCCCCGCTGCCTCCCTACCTGGAGGAGGAGCCGGAGGAGGAGGAGGAGGAGGAGTCTAAACGGCCGCTGTACGACCTGTGTTTCCACCTGCTGAAGCTCTACAGTGACAGGTGAACCAGACGGGGCGCTTTCACACCTTTTAAACCTGATCAAACCGACTGGAGAGCTTTTAGTTTGAAATGAGAGCTTTTAATTTGAAACGGATACAGGAAGTGGCTGCGTTTTAGCTTTCCCATAATTCAACTCTCCTGCTCTGTGTCAGCTGGGTAAACAGAGATATTTCAGGGTTGTTATTAGGTGGTAGTCTCCTCAATGACATCACGGAGACATCAACTGTCTCCACAGACACTACAGCCTGCAGCAGCTGCTGGAGCCGCTGACCGTCACCTGGCAGCGGCTGGACTTCCGCCTCAGCTGGCACCTGTGGGGCGTCCTGCAGGCGCTGCACTACACTCACCTGAGCTCCTCCCACCAGGGACTCCTCCACGCCAGCTACGCCGCCCAGCTGGAGAGCGCTGGCCTCTGGCACATGGCCGTCTTCATCCTGCTGCACATCCCCGACCACACGTACGTCCTCCCTCTGTCCTCCCTCTGTTCTCCTTCAACCCGCCCTCTGTCCTCCCTCTGTCCTCCCTCAACCAAGAGTCAGAAACAACATGTCCCCTCCAACGTGTGTCCTCAGGCAGCGTGAGCGTGCTGTCAGGGAGCTGCTGACCCTCCACTGCCCCCTGCTGGAGACTGATGAGTCAGCGCAGAGGGAGCGCTTCCTGACCGGGCGTCTGCTGGTCCCAGAGCGGTGGATCCACGAGGCCAAGGCCACCCGGGCCCGCCGCGACGCCGACCGGCACCAGCAGGCCCTGCATCTGTACCGGGCCGGGTACTGGAACCGGTGCCACCGGCTGCTGATCCAGCACCTGGCCTCAGGTACCGCTCAGGTCCACCTGGAGTAACATCAACAGAAAACAGAAAAGTTTCTTTTTGTTTGTCATTTTAAAATCTGGATTGTCACACACTCTACTCTGATTGGTCGGGTCGCTGTCAGTCACTTGAACCCTCCCACAATGTAGCAACCAATCACAGGTGATCAGCCGGGGTCAGTCCAATCTCATATGGACCATTAGTGCCACAATTTAACAAGATTTTCACAAGATTTACATTAAACAGTTTTTACCCTTTTAAAAAGACGTCAAAACCAAAAGCGTCACTTTGTCTGACGCTGTAATGAGGCACTTAAACGCCTCATCAGGCTGACATGTTTTTTTGTGAATCAAGGGAAAGTTCAGGAACCAACGGTCTTCCATACTTTTTACACTAGTTCAATGAGCTCATGGAGATGTGAAATTTGATGGAAAACTTTTAATAATTCATCAGTAAACATGTGAAGTCCAGTCATGAAAAACAAAGTGAAGAGGAACACTTTAATCTGATTCTTCTCTTTTTAGATTATTATATTTTTTTTAATGTTTATTTTGGTTCTTTGGAGAGAGAAAATCAAATGTCTGTGAATTAATATGAAGTTATTACACGAGAACAAACATCTATTAAAGAGTTATAAAAGACTGGAAGGAAAACCGATGACAAACGTTAAAAAAATAGTGAATATGTGCGTGTCATTAATTTAAAAAAAAAGTCGATAAACTTCTGTTGTTTTTTTTGTTCCTCCTGAAGAGTGCATTATCAACGACAACCACGACTACCTGCTGGAGTTCCTGGAG
Source organism: Embiotoca jacksoni (assembly GCF_022577435.1). Taxonomy (NCBI): domain Eukaryota; kingdom Metazoa; phylum Chordata; class Actinopteri; family Embiotocidae; genus Embiotoca; species Embiotoca jacksoni. The sequence continues at coordinate 128,405 of NW_027185263.1, read as the reverse complement.
GGCCTGGAGGTCCCTGAACACAGCGCCACCATCCAGGACTGGGACACGGCGGGGCGGGTTTACCTGGACTACATCCGGGTCATCAAGACCCTGCAGGACATCCAGCAGGTACCGGCGAGGGAATCCTTCACTTCCTTGTGAAATATCTTAATAATCGTCATAACTCAAACCTTTGACCTTTGACCTCTCAGATGGAGACTGCCGGCTACGAGCTGGAGCGTCTCTACACCGACGTCACGTCTCTCTGCAGCCGCATCGAGCTGCTGCCCTGCAGCACCGCCAGGGACCGCCTCGCCCAATCAGGTAAGAGCACCACGGCGGGCGTCACATCTGAGCTCTGATTGGCTGAGCAGCAGAGACCAATCAGGTTCAAAGTTCAGAGCAGCTTCATCAGTCGGCCGATCGCTCCTCTTCCTCTGAGTGAAGATGTCCCTCAGTGAGAGGTAACAATAAATAAACAAATAAATAAATAAATATAGTCAATGAATGAATACAATGGGACACGGCGGGCGGGTTTACCTGGACTACACCTGGGTCATCAAGACCCTGCAGGACATATAATAAATAAATAAATAAACGTTCCTCAGTGGCAATAAATAAATAGAATAAATGAAATATGTTGGAAGACGAGGATGAAGCTCCACATGAGGATGAGGAGGGTTCATGATGACGCTGCTGACTGGGTGGAGCTTAGTGACATCAGCAGGATTCAGAGTTCAGTCCAACAGGAAGCAGCTGATCAATACTTTATCAACCAGGAAGTTCCTCTGACCTAACCAAGCCCCGCCCCCGCCCCGCCCCTCCTCCCTCCCTCCCTGCAGAGATGGCGAAGCGCGTGGCGAACATCCTGCGGGCGGTGCTGAGTCTGCAGCAGGGCGACGTCCCGCTCGCTCAGCTGGCGCCGCACATCAGCCGCCTGCCGATGCCGGAGGATTACACGCTGGAGGAGCTGAGGGGCCTCACGCAGTCATACCTGAGGCAGCTGGTCGTCAGCCAATGAGAGCGCAGAGCCCACCAGCTGATTGGACATCATGAAACTCTGAAAATTCATCAAGAAAGAAGAAAACGGTCAAAGAGTCTGCAGCTGAGGAGCAGGGGGCGGGGTCAGGGGCGTGACAGGAAGAGATTCCATTACAGACAGGAAGTGGCTCTTCATTGAACTCTGACCTTTGAGGTTTCAGCTTCTTCACTGCACAGATCAGTGGTTCCCGACCACAGGATTCAGTTTGACTCCGACTGAAGATTATTTTATTCTGAGCTGATTATGAATTAATTTGACTGAAAATAATAATTAAAATAACAATAATGGAGCTGCAGTTCCACTGGGTTCTACTGGTTCCACTGGGTTCCACTGGTTCCCCTGGTTTCTCCTGGGTTTTACTGGTTCCACTGGGTTTTACTGGTTCCACTGGGTTCTACTGGTTCCCCTGGGTTCTACTGGTTCCACTGACTTCTACTGGTTCCACTGGGTTCTACTGGTTCTCCTGGGTTCTACTGGTTCTCCTGGGTTCTACTGGTTCCCCTGGTTTCTCCTGGGTTCTACTGGTTCCACCGGGTTCCCCTGGGTTCTACTGGTTCCACTGGTTCCCCTGGTTCTCCTGGGTTCCACTGGGTTCTACTGGTTCCCCTCGGTTGTTCTACTGGTTCCCGTGGGTTCTACTGGTTCCCCTCGGTTGTTCCCCTGAGTTCTACTGGTTCCCCTCGGTTGTTCCCCTGGGTTCTACTGGTTCTACTGAGTTCTACAGAGTCCGCCTTTTATTCTGTTTACGAACACAGTCGGCCATGTTGAGACTCTGCAGACATTGATGGAAACCAGTGGAAATTACCCAGCATGCATTTCAGGAGACTCCTGTGGAAACAGGTTTCTGTAGTGAAGAAGCTAAAAACTCCCCTGTTGACCTTTGACCCCTGACGGAGTCACCTATCGGCAACGACTTTCTACTTTGTTTTTATCAGCTGATCAGCTGTCGGTATGTTTATAAAGACACTGAAAGGTCAGAGGTCAAACAGCCCCGAGGTCTATTTTTGTAGGTTTTCTGTTTTTCTGTTTGGGGCTGAATGTAAATCAGAGTGTGTTTACACGTAAACAAACAAACAAACAAACAAGTTTATTTCCTTAATTTCTGTGTATTTGTTTATTATTCCGTTTATTATTGTTTATATTCCCGTTTAATTGATGCGTTTTTTGAGATTTCGCTGCATGTCAGGAAATACATGTTTATTTTTGGAACGTTGACAAACGATCAGTTTGTCGGCGTGACAACGATGTGTTTTCTTTTCTAATAAAGTAACTTCAATTTGTCCACAAACATCAACATGGTGTGTGTGTGTGTGTGTGTGTGTGTGTGTGTGTTGATGATTTTGTTGATGATATTTTTTAATAAAGTCGAGTAGAAATAAAGTTTGTTTTGTTTTCTTTGTTGTTTGGATCTCACCGTCTTTAAAAACCTGTTGTGGCGCCGCCTGCTGGCCGATGGAAAGAATACATCCAACATTCACTAAATATAATGTTCCATAAATGGATCTTTTAATCAGAGAACTTTGCAGTCAAACAAAAAAAAACCTTCATTTGATTAAATTCTTACATTGAATTTTACATGTTTCATATTTTCGTTTATTAACAGGGTTAATATAGGATGCTATCGGATATAGGATAAGTGGAAATCTATGGATATATTTAGAGTTTTGGTAAAGATGCAGAGGATGAAATCAGGGAGACAGATGTCTGGATGTTTCTAGATATTTACATTTCTTTTTTGGCTGCTATCTTTTGAATCTTGTCTCCCTTGATGACTGCTTCTGTAGAGAGCGGTATCTTCTCCAGCAGCCTCTCCTCCAGATCGTCCTTCGGTCCGACTCCGAAGGCTTTGGCCAGAAGTGACGTCGCCACGTCGAACGTCTTCACGTCGTCGCCCACCTGAGCTTCCAGCTCCGTCCGGGTCGCTCCGACTCTCACGATCCCGAAGATCTCCAGCGTGACGTTCTGGACTTCAGCGCTTCGATTCTGCACAGAAACGAGATCAGTGAGATTTCAACCCGTGGGTAAAAAACAAGCAGGTTTCAAACCGACTTTATCGTCATGACAACATGTAGAACACCGACCTTGACCACTCGGGTGTAGTCGGTGGAGTTCAGCGACACGGTGTCGAAGTAGCAGTCGGTCTTGACGTTGATCACGTGGACCGAGTCCCCGACCGACGCTCCTCCGAGCTGCTTGACGTCTTCGCCCCAAAACACGATCCTGATGGAACCGGAGTCGTCTCGAAGTTCCAGCTCTCGTTTGTCCGTCTTCCTCCGTTTCTTCTTCAGTTTCACCTTCTTGATGGAACCGATCTGAAAAAACCAGCAGAATAAATCAATGATCCAAAAACATCGTCGGCCCGACTCGGAGATCTGATTCGTTCCTGAAGGTGAACGCAGACGTCTCATGTTCTTTGAGAAGCAGATTGACGGCAGACGAGGCTGCTGCTAAACTTACATTAGTTATCAACCAGATGTAACTCACCTCCGTCACGGTTCCTTCAACACTCACGGTGGTTCCCTCCTCGGATGCGGTCGCCCTGGCGACGGAGACAACAGGACTCTGAGAATAAATGATCATGCGAGCTTCCAGCTTCAGGTTCTCGGGGATCTCGAACTGGCCCGCCTTTGATATTTTGCTGGATTGGAAGACTTTCATGACCTTCTTCTCCATGGTGACGCTCCTGAAGTTGAAGCAGGTTCCCTCGACGAACTCTTTGAAGCGTTCTCATCCGTAAACCATCACTTTCACGCTGCCCGTCTCGTCAGCGACTCCCAGGTTGAAGAAAACCTTCTTCTCCTTGTTTTTGGTCATGTAAGTACGCAGACCAGATTTCTGCACGACTTTTCCTTGTATGATTTTTTGGTCGGTTTCACCACTGATCAGTAAATCAGCAACGGTTTTTCTCTGAAAACAAAAAATACACAAACAAACGTCAAAACAAATCGGTATGAAGTCAAACGTGAACAATAAAAGAAATCCACTCACCCGTGATGGAATCTTTCTCTCCTGGAAAAAAAACAAAACACATTGTTACACGTTAGCTAATTTTACATGTTTAAACATCTTCCTGTAACCTGGATAAAAACCTACAGAGGGTTCCTGAACGCAGCACGGAGGACCAACAACCTCCGTGAGGACGAATTCAGACCCGGCCGACGTCAAAGAAAACCCAGCTAGTGACTCCTGAGCTGACGCACCGGAGACTTTCTGAACCTGTCAAGGGTTTCTGTTGACCGTTTACAGTTTGACAACAAAATCTGATGTTTCTCGGAGCGCTGCTTTAAAAACAGCCCTGATTCTGTGGTGGAAATCATCGCATGGGCTCAGGAACACTCGGCTGTTCGCCGGTGTGTTGAAGGTTTTTCCCTCCAAAATTTGACCCCAAAATCTGCTGTTTCTCTGCTCCAGTTTTGGGTTTCCATGGTGACGTCACTAATGTTGACGTACCAGCGGTCACGTCAATCAAACGCTGATCAATAACTGAAGTCTTCCTGATGAAGGTTGTTGGTCCTCCTTCAGCTCCATGTGTTTGATTGACAGCACAAATGAAAACGATGCTGCCATCGAAGACGTGTGATGTGTCGTATTTATTATTAATGAAGAAGTTACCTCGTTCGGATTCTTCGTCTTCGGTTCATCTTGAAAAGAAGAAACAGACATGAGTTTCTACTTTTTGTGCTTCGGTAGATTTTATTCCATAAATCAGTTGTTTGATTCTTATCAGTTTTATTGAAATATTTAAATGTGACTACATTATTAAAAATGTCTTTTTTGTTTTTTAAAGCAGTATTTTGCGACATAGTGAAACTTTCCATCTTCTGTGAACTCACCGGCTTTGACCTCCTCCTCTTCCTCCTCCTCTTCCTCCTCCGAAAACACTGAATCGCTCTCAATGTTCCTCTTCAACCCTGAAAAGCACTTTTTATAAAACACACGTCTCACTTCCATCTGACTCATAAACAACATGAACTCACCTTTTTTCTCTTTGACCTTCAGTTTGTCCACGAAAGGTCGCAGAAGTTTCTGGACTTTCTCATCGTTCCTCGGGATCTTCTCCACGATGTTGTTCATCTCAGTGATGGAATTAAATAATCCAAAATGCTGCAGGATCTTCTGAACCATCTGAACTCTGGACTTGGAGTTCTTCTCACTGTTTGGTATTTTGTCGAGGAGGAACAACATCTTCTGGCACTCCTCTTCGGTCAGATCCTCCAAGATGGAGGTCAGCGCCTCCTTCCACTGCACCTCCGAAACCTCCTCCAACATGTCTGATAACACAGGAAGACATTGTCTCACCCTCTCCACTCCATCTCACCCCCCCCCCCCACACCGTCTCACCCCCTCTACCCCGTCTCACCCCCTCCACCGTCCCACCCCCTCCACACCGTCTCACCCCCTCTACCCCGTCTCACCCCCCTCCACCGTCCCACCCCCTCCACACCGTCTCACCCCCTCTACCCCGTCTCACCCCCTCCACCCCGTCTCACCCCCTCCACCGTCCCACCCCCTCCACACCGTCTCACCCTCTCTACCCCCGTCTCGCCCCCTCCACTCCGTCTCACCCCCTCTACCCAGTCTCACCCCCTCCACTCCGTCTCACCCCCTCCACCGTCTCACCCCCTCCACACTGTGTCACCCCCTCCACCGTCTCACCCCCCTCTACCCCGTCTCACCCCCTTCACACTGTGTCACCCCCTCCACTCCGTCTCACCCCCTCTACCCCATCTCACCCCCTCCACTCCGTCTCACTCCCTCCACCGTCTCACCCCCTCCACACTGTGTCACCCCCTTCACTCCGTCTCACCCCCTCTACCCCGTCTCACCCCCTCCACTCCGTCTCACTCCCTCCACCGTCTCACCCCCTCCACACTGTGTCACCCCCTCTACCCCGTCTCACCCCCTCTACCCCGTCTCACCCCCTCCACCGTCTCACCCCCTCCACACCGTCTCACCCCCTCTACCCCGTCCCACCCCCCTCCACCGTCTCACCCCCTCCACACCGTCCCACCCCCTCCACACCGTCTCACCCCCTCCACCCCATCTCACCCCTCCACTGTCTCACCCCCTCTACCCCCGTCTCACCCCCTCCACACTGTGTCACCCCCCTCCACTCCGTCTCACCCCCTCTACCCCGTCTCACCCCCTCCACTCCGTCTCACTCCCTCCACCGTCTCACCCCCTCCACACTGTGTCACCCCCTCCACTCCGTCTCACCCCCTCTACCCCGTCTCACCCCCTCCACTCCGTCTCACTCCCTCCACCGTCTCACCCCCTCCACACTGTGTCACCCCCCTCCACCGTCTCACCCCCTCTACCCCGTCTCACCCCCTCCACCGTCTCACCCCCTCCACACCGTCTCACCCCCTCTACCCCGTCCCACCCCCTCCACCGTCTCACCCCCTCCACCCCGTCTCACCCCTCCACTGTCTCACCCCCCTCTACCCCGTCTCACCCCCTCCACCGTCCCACCCCCTCCACACCGTCTCACCCCCTCTACCCCATCTCACCCCTCCACTGTGTCACCCCCTCCACCGTCCCACCCCCTCCACACCGTCTCACCCCCTCCACACCGTCCCACCCCCTCCACACCGTCTCACCCCCTCTACCCCGTCTCACCCCCTCCACTCCGTCTCACCCCCTCCACCGTCTCACCCCCTCCACACTGTGTCACCCCCTCCACTCTGTCTCACCCCCTCTACCCCGTCCCACCCACTCCACACCGTCTCACCCCCTCTACCCCGTCTCACCCCCTCCACACTGTGTCACCCCCCTCCACCGTCTCACCCCCTCTACCCCGTCTCACCCCCTCTACCCCGTCTCACCCCCTCCACACTGTGTCACCCCCTCCACTCCGTCTCACCCCCTCTACCCCGTCTCACCCCCTCCACTCCGTCTCACTCCCTCCACCGTCTCACCCCCTCCACACTGTGTCACCCCCTCCACTCCGTCTCACCCCCTCTACCCCGTCTCACCCCCTCCACTCCGTCTCACTCCCTCCACCGTCTCACCCCCTCCACACTGTGTCACCCCCTCCACCGTCTCACCCCCTCTACCCCGTCTCACCCCCTCTACCCCGTCTCACCCCCTCCACCGTCTCACCCCCTCCACACCGTCTCACCCCCTCTACCCCGTCTCACCCCCTCCACCCCGTCTCACCCCTCCACTGTCTCACCCCCCTCTACCCCGTCTCACCCCCTCCACCGTCCCACCCCCTCCACACCGTCTCACCCCCTCCACCCCATCTCACCCCTCCACTGTCTCACCCCCTCTACCCCGTCTCACCCCCCTCCACTCCGTCCCATCCCCTCCACACCGTCTCACCCCCTCTACCCCGTCTCACCCCCTCCACTCCGTCTCACCCCCTCCACTCCGTCCCACCCCCTCCACACCGTCTCACCCCCTCTACCCCGTCTCACCCCCTCCACTCCGTCTCACCCCCTCTACCCTGTCTCACCCCCTCCACCGTCTCACCCCCTCTACCCCGTCCCACCCCCTCCACACCGTCTCACCCCCTCTACCCCGTCTCACCCCCTCCACCGTCTCACCCCCTCCACACTGTGTCACCCCCTCCACTCCGTCTCACCCCCTCTTCCCCGTCTCACCCCCTCCACTCCGTCTCACCCCCTCCACCGTCTCACCCCCTCCACACTGTGTCACCCCCTCCACCGTCTCACCCCCTCTACCCCGTCTCACCCCCTCTACCCCGTCTCACCCCCTCCACTCCGTCTCACCCCCTCTACCCCGTCTCACCCCCTCCACTCCGTCTCACTCCCTCCACCGTCTCACCCCCTCCACACTGTGTCACCCCCTCCACTCCGTCTCACCCCCTCTACCCCGTCTCACCCCCTCCACTCCGTCTCACTCCCTCCACCGTCTCACCCCCTCCACACTGTGTCACCCCCTTCACCGTCTCACCCCCTCCACCGTCTCACCCCCTCCACACCGTCTCACCCCCTCTACACCGTCCCACCCCCTCCACCGTCTCATCCCCTCCACACCGTCTCACCCCCTCTACCCCGTCCCACCCCCTCCACCGTCTCACCCCCTCCACACCGTCCCACCCCCCTCCACCCTGTCTCACCCCTCCACTGTCTCACCCCCTCCACCGTCTCACCCCCTCCACACCGTCTCACCCCCTCTACCCCGTCTCACCCCCTCCACCCCGTCTCACCCCCCTCCACCGTCCCACCCCCTCCACACTGTCTCACCCCCTCCACCCTGTCTCACCCCCTCTACCCCGTCCCACCCCCTCCACCGTCTCACCCCCTCCACACCGTCCCACCCCCTCTACCCCGTCTCACCCCCTCCACCGTCTCACCCCCTCCACACTGTGTCACCCCCTCCACTCCGTCTCACCCCCTCTTCCCCGTCTCACCCCCTCCACTCCGTCTCACCCCCTCCACCGTCTCACCCCCTCCACACTGTGTCACCCCCCTCCACCGTCTCACCCCCTCTACCCCGTCTCACCCCCTCTACCCCGTCTCACCCCCTCTACCCCGTCTCACCCCCTCCACTCCGTCTCACTCCCTCCACCGTCTCACCCCCTCCACACTGTGTCACCCCCTCCACTCCGTCTCACCCCCTCTACCCCGTCTCACCCCCCTCCACTCCGTCTGACTCCCTCCACCGTCTCACCCCCTCCACACTGTGTCACCCCCCTCCACCGTCTCACCCCCTCCACCGTCTCACCCCCTCCACACCGTCTCACCCCCTCTACACCGTCCCACCCCCTCCACCGTCTCATCCCCTCCACACCGTCTCACCCCCTCTACCCCGTCCCACCCCCTCCACCGTCTCACCCCCTCCACACCGTCCCACCCCCTCCACCCTGTCTCACCCCTCCACTGTCTCACCCCCTCTACCCCGTCTCACCCCCTCCACCATCCCACCCCCTCCACACCGTCTCACCCCCTCTACCCCGTCTCACCCCCTCCACCACGTCTCACCCCTCCACTGTCTCACCCCCTCTACCCCGTCTCACCCCCTCTACCCCCGTCTCACCCCCTCCACTCCGTCCCACCCCCTCCACACCGTCTCACCCCCTCTACCCCGTCTCACCCCCTCCACCCCGTCTCACCCCCTCCACCGTCCCACCCCCTCCACACCGTCTCACCCCCTCCACACCGTCTCACCCCCTCTACCCCGTCTCACCCCCTCCACCCCGTCTCACCCCCTCCACCGTCCCACCCCCTCCACACCGTCTCACCCCCTCCACCCTGTCTCACCCCCTCTACCCCGTCCCACCCCCTCCACCGTCTCACCCCCTCCACACCGTCCCACCCCCTCTACCCCGTCTCACCCCCTCCACCGTCTCACCCCCTCCACACTGTGTCACCCCCTCCACTCCGTCTCACCCCCTCCACCGTCTCACCCCCTCCACACTGTGTCACCCCCCTCCACCGTCTCACCCCCTCTACCCCGTCTCACCCCCTCTACCCCGTCTCACCCCCTCTACCCCGTCTCACCCCCTCCACTCCGTCTCACCCCCTCTACCCCGTCTCACCCCCTCCACTCCGTCTCACTCCCTCCACCGTCTCACCCCCTCCACACTGTGTCACCCCCCTCCACTCCGTCTCACCCCCTCTACCCCGTCTCACCCCCTCCACTCCGTCTCACTCCCTCCACCGTCTCACCCCCTCCACACTGTGTCACCCCCTCCACCGTCTCACCCCCTCCACACCGTCTCACCCCCTCTACACCGTCCCACCCCCCTCCACCGTCTCATCCCCTCCACACCGTCTCACCCCCTCTACCCCGTCCCACCCCCTCCACCGTCTCACCCCCTCCACACCGTCCCACCCCCCTCCACCCTGTCTCACCCCTCCACTGTCTCACCCCCTCTACCCCGTCTCACCCCCTCCACCATCCCACCCCCTCCACACCGTCTCACCCCCTCTACCCCGTCTCACCCCCTCCACCACGTCTCACCCCTCCACTGTCTCACCCCCTCTACCCCGTCTCACCCCCTCTACCCCGTCTCACCCCCTCCACTCCGTCCCACCCCCTCCACACCGTCTCACCCCCTCTACCCCGTCTCACCCCCTCCACCCCGTCTCACCCCCTCCACCGTCCCACCCCCTCCACACCGTCTCACCCCCTCCACACCGTCTCACCCCCTCTACCCCGTCTCACCCCCTCCACCCCGTCTCACCCCCTCCACCGTCCCACCCCCTCCACACCGTCTCACCCCCTCCACCCTGTCTCACCCCCTCTACCCCCGTCTCACCCCCTCCACTGTCTCACCCCCCTCCACTCCGTCTCACTTCCATTCATATAAAAATGAATAAAAAAAAAATAAAAAAAAAATTGGAAACATAAAGAAGAATAACAAAGTTTAAAAGAGAATTGCTTTTGCTATTATTTGAGGGGATGAGCTGTCAATCAACTGGAAAGGGGCGGGCTTTGCACTGATTGGCTGCCAGGGAGCTCTACAAAGACCAACCTGTTTTATCTTAGAAGCCGGAAGTCAATAAAAGCCCGCCAAAGTCAAATCGCCCTTCCAGTAGAAGCAAAAACAATCTTCTTTTAAACTTTATTTCTTTACATTTATTCATTCATTGTTTCCTCTTCACATTTCCACATTCGTGTCCTTCTTTGACAGATGTATTCTTTCATGATAGCTCTCCGTGTTGTTGGAGCCCAACATGTACTTCCTCCAGGGATGAAGTTGTAAAGTTTGATCACTCACCGTCTCCTGTTTTCAGTCGCTGCTCGGAGCTTTGATCTCGTTTCACTTTGATCTCGTTTCACTTTGATCTCGTTTCACTTTGATCTCGTTTCACTTTGATCTCGTTTCACTTTGATCTCGTTTCACTTTGATCTCGTTTCACTTTCCTCTCGACGGAAAAGAAAACTCGGATGATGTTTTCAGTCTTCAGTCCAACAAACTCTCCGTCACCACGTCGATAACGTCGTGTCTGGGTCCCCCCCCCGAATAATGGTTTGATCCATTTGTTCTCGCCCACATGGGAGGTGTTTGATATTACATTAAATCATACGACTGTTATTTTCTTCTTAATATACATAAAAACAAAAATCACCATCAGTACAGAATTTCACCCAAAATTTGCTGAAAAAAGCAAAATGTTTATTTTTTGTTTATAAAGAGTTTTAATGAAGAACTGACATCACAAAACCGGAAATCATCTGTTCATTAAAAACCAGAAAGTTTCATCAGACTTCTGATCTTGTAATATTCAGCCGGTGATTCTTATATTTCACAACTGCATCTTATTTTGCTGGTTTTATTTATGTAAATAAAGACTAATGTTAATAACAGAGGACGATAATCTTCATGTTTTTACACACACACACTTTATTGCAGCGGATCGTCCAGAACGTCTCAACAACATTTAGATCTGATCAGAAATCAGCAGGAAGTTCACAACGTTTGTTTTCATTTAAAGAATGAAATAAATCTGAAGTCAAAGTGGTTCAACGTCTGGTCGGAGGAATGATGTCACGTTTCACACAACAACAACAACAACAGCAACAAACAGCTTTTAATTCAAAATAAATAACCCAGGTGACTCTGACTCCGCCCACTCCTTCATCTAAACCAATCAGATCGCCCAGAGCGGAGACGGGCGGCGGGTGGTCAGAGGTCAGAGGTCAGAGGTCGCGGCCTCTATGTCACCATGTACTCCTGCCGCTTGTTGAGTCGCACTTGGCAGAGCGAGACGGCGCCGACCGCCACGTAGACGGCGGCGGCGATGAAGCAGTTGATGCCGACCTGCGTGTAGAGACGGTAGATGTTGTCGGGAGGGTTCTTACTGCGGGACGGGAGAGAAGGGGAGGAGTTACTGGAGCCGGGGCTGATGGGAAATCTGAGCCGTCAGTCATCGAACACACAAACGAATATTAATATCTGAACATTTGAACAATCGACGGATCGTTTCAGAACATTTTAACAGAAACAGTTTGAACTTGGAATTCGAGACGTCACGTCAGGTTTCTACTTCCTGTTGACACCTCAGAGTCCAACTGGACCAGGTCCGAACCCGGTACCGGACCAGAGGGCTTTTAATGTGAAACCAGGGCCTTTAATTTGAAAGGGATACAGGAAGTCTCTGCAACCAGTGGTGTGATCAATCAAGAAGAAATCGTGGTTCATTAAATAATCTGCTGACTAACCGATGAACACGTCCATCGATACACGATTAAATATTATAACTTCCCCCTCGGAACTTTTCAAAATAAAAGACTGAGACCAACACAGGGACACAAACAAAAAATATAAAACAACCAGAAATTACGTTAATGATTTCCAACAAAACAAAATATGAAACTATAAAATCCTCAAATCCGTCACTATATTTAAAATAAAAACGAGGTGATCAGTTCTTATTTTAACAAATATGAAATAAAGCGTCTGATATTCTGGAAACAGACGTTTTCTACTCGTCTTCACCAGGAAACCTTTTTTAGTCTCAGAGTTTTTCCTGTTAAAGAAAAACGTAAAAAGTCGCTAATAATTCAGTTTTATTTCTTCTGTCTCGATCTTGAATTTGATTTAGTTGAATATTTTTGTCAAACGTTTGGGATGAGAAGGAAGTGGTGGTGTGACTCACTCGTTGCGGATGTCCTCCTCGGTGAACGGGATGTCCTCGATCAGAACCGCCGACTTGGCGCTGAAGAAGATTCCCAGCATCGCCTGCAACACAAACAGGGTGGGTCAACATGAGGCTCGGGGTCACCGCAGGGCCGCAGGACGAGTCGGCCGGGACACAGTCTTCAGTCTTTAAAAAAAAACACCTGCTCATTTATTATCTATTAATCTGCAGCGCAGTTCATATTAATAATGTGATTATTAATAATATAAAAGAGGAACGAGCCGCTGTGACTCAGAGGAACAACTGACTTCCTGCTTTTAAACATCACATGACGGCAAAAACAAACTGTCATCAGCTGATCGTGATTGACACGATAACGATAACCCCGATAAATTGATCGGTAACTTGCTGGACTTCAACAGGTACCGGAGATTAGTCGGTGTTTTACTCCTCTGATTGACAACTGAACGTCCTGTTACGATGTTTCACACTCAGAGCTGGAATCACTCATTAAAGTTCAAATCCAGCCTCCGTGACGTTAATTACAGACCGCTGGTCCGAGTTTATCGATCACAACAGGCGTGTATTGATTATTGATGCGCGTCAGAGCGTTTCTTCCGGCCTCCGTGGGCTCCGTCTATCTACTGGAGAAGAACTGGTGTTCAGACATGAGTCCGAGTTACAGTTCGTTTCTCATCACATGAAAGAGATTCAGAACTTCTGTAAAATGAATAAATAACAAACGTTGATTAAAAATGTAAACATGAACGTCTCTGTGATCAATAAGCTCAGTTATCGCCCCCCGTCCAGGAACTAGTCCCCCCCCCGG
>NW_027185263.1:0-110000 GCF_022577435.1 Embiotoca jacksoni | reverse complement strand
GTCTACGAAGTCGCTTCTAGTCGTCTACGAAGTCGCCTCTAGTCGTCTACGAAGTCGCTTCTAGTCGTCTACGAAGTCGCCTCTAGTCGTCTACGAAGTCGCTTCTAGTCGTCTACGAAGTCGCCTCTAGTCGTCTACGAAGTCGCTTCTAGTCGTCTACGAAGTCGCTTCTAGTCGTCTACGAAGTCGCTTCTAGCCGTCTACGAAGTCGCTTCTAGTCGTCTACGAAGTCACCTCTAGTCGTCTACGAAGTCGCTTCTAGTCGTCTACGAAGTCGCTTCTAGTCGTCTACGAAGTCGCCTCTAGTCGTCTACGAAGTCGCTTCTAGTCGTCTACGAAGTCGCTTCTAGTCGTCTACGAAGTCGCCTCTAGTCGTCTACGAAGTCGCTTCTAGTCGTCTACGAAGTCGCTTCTAGTCGTCTACGAAGTCGCCTCTAGTCGTCTACGAAGTCGCCTCTAGTCGTCTACGAAGTCGCCTCTAGCCGTTAGCGTTAGCTGACTCTTCATTCTGGTGTTTCCTCAGAGAGCCTCAACCTGGACTCCAGCCTCATCATGAACTCCAGTGACCTCCCCCTCCTGTCCCGCTGACCTTTGACCCCTGCAGAAACTAGGAGCTGCCTCTGTCTCTGACAAGTAAACTTTTATTTTGTATTTTTTAAGAGGACCTTCCTGTTCCTGTCGAGTCAAACTAAACTGTATTTTATTCTTTTAGAGCCGCTGACGCCGAGTCGGCTTTTCTTTTTGTTTCATCAGTGACTTTTAGTTTGAACAGTTTCAGACAAAATCACGTGTTTCATGAAGAATAATGTGAAACGGTTTGTTGAGAAATCACGAGATGAATCGTCCTCTCAGAGTTGTTGTTTTATTTCAGTTATTTCATCTAAATTTAAATTATTATTGTCTATAAAAGTTCTTCAGTATAAAAACGTGTTTGAGTTTGAAGGTGTCGAGTTACATCGAAGTGACGTTCAGGCTGGAAACAACTTTTACAGATTGAATTTGAATGAAAAGATCATCTGAACGAGGAAAGAGATCAAATATTTAAATCAGAATGGCTCCGATTGTAAAACGGCAAATATGATCATTGTTGGAAAATATGAAATACTGGAAGATCATCAACATAATGTTTGATGAAGAAGAAACTGAGCTTCAACTTCAAATCTTTTTCTGTGCAGGAAACAAAATATTTTCCTCCTAAAGTCTGAAGACTTTTCAAACGTTAAAATGCTTCTCGAGGTTTTTGGAGGTGAAATAACTGAATGATGTTCCCGGATCTGATCTGATCCTGGATCTAATCTGATCTGATCTGATCCTGGATCTGATCTGATCTAATCTGATCTGATCTGATCTGATCTGATCTGAGCTGAGCTGATCTGATCTGATCTAATCTGATCCTGGATCTGATCTGATCTAATCTAATCTGATCCTGGATCTAATCTGATCTGATCTGATCTAATCTGATTCATTCAAACCGAAGGAACAAAATAAACTGAACTGAGAGGAAAGTTTCTCTGAAGATTTCCCCAACAAACCCAAACAGGAAGCGAACGGATCAGTCTGGATTTATTCTGCTTCATCAACAAATCTCAGGTGCATTGATTGATCAATTGATCGATTGATGTCAGCAACAGGAAGTTAGTTTCCTCCTGCACGTCGTGACGTTTCCACTGAACAGCTGAAACTAATCAGCTGATTAATTAAACAACGTTGGCCACGAACTACGATCAAAAACAGTCTAGTTTTTTTTTTAAATGCCTCGTGTACCTGACCAATCAGAGACGTTCTGCACTGCAAGCCCCGCCCACAAAGTTCCTGACCCACGTGGAGGTTTGTTGACGAGAACACCAGACTGACCCTTTAAAAAGCTTCATTCACATCATGATGGAGCTGCGGCGACTTTAAAAATCACCATTTCCACTTTTATTAATCAGTGACTGATGTAAAAAAACATGTTTAATTATGTTCAGTAAAAAAAACTAAACTCAGAACAGCTGACTCGTCGTTTTTTCCTGTTGTAAATTGATTTCTTTGATATTAATCAGCTTTAAATACGATGACAGAAAAACAAAACAGAGAAGTTGAAACAAACTTGAAAAACATGTGATGTGAAGGTACAGATTTTATTTGATAGTTTTCATATAGAATATAATATTTATTTATTTATAGTGTGTACATGAACAGTTTCCACTAAAAACTAAAAAGTCATTCTGCGTCATTTTTACAGCCATGAGATCATCACGAGGGAATGAACACGTGAATATAGACTTTTATTTTTCACTTGCATAAAAATACATCATCTCATTTGTTTTATGTCGAGAATTTGTCCAAAAGAAAAAGAAAAAACATATTTACAGTGTGAAAATACTCGTGAATGTTTTTATCGATGTGCTTTTCGTTCCCTTTGTCGTCGCCAGTAAAACTCCAGCAGCCCTTTTTAACGTTGAATCTCACTCTGGCAGCTCGTCGCTAGTTTCGTCCCAACAATAAGAAGAAGTTACGTTTTATTGTCGCGTTACAGCTTCTGAACTATTTGGAGAAAATAAAAACGTAGACCATTTTTTCGATCTTTTGACGTATTAATTTTAAAGTGCATTTCGTTTTCATTTAAAAAAATGCTTTCGTTTAAGTTGAGTACAGAACTCGATTTCTTATTTGTTTCCTCGTGATCAGAAAATGATTCCCAGCAACGACAACGATCGCGTCAATCACGGTGATAAATTTGTGATCCCGACGTTAATCTTTACGGTTTATCCTGGAATAAATCGTTCACGTGAACCAACTTGTAACCGCGAGAAATCACGTTATGTTGATTTTGAGAAAACAAAATAAAACCATCGGAAATAATGAATTGATATTCAGAAATCCTCACTGACGGTCCGGCTCTTTGTTCCCAGAGCTTTCAACCATATTTCATTTTCTTCATGCAGACGGCGGTTTTGTCGGACAATTTATTTTCCACGTGAGAATTTGTCCAAAAGAAAATGAAAGTGAAATGTGGGTCAGGTGATCTCAGGTGTTCCCAGACTGAAGAAGACTCGGGGACGCCTTCAAACTGGACCTGAAGATGTTTGCTGAGGGAACTACGGGTCCTCAGAAGGGTCATCTTCAACGAGTGACTGTTGGTGCTGAGATATCGTTTTAACACCAAGAGTGAAAATATCACTTTAATACTGAAAAACGTTGATGAAGGAGGTGAGAAGAAGAAAAGAAACGTTCACGATAAACTCGCAGTAAGAACCATCGATAAGAACCATCCGATCGATACGTCAGCCGACCTTCGACCTTCGACCTGCAGAACGCCAAAACCAAGAAAAACAGAAACCGGAAGCAGAACGCTAAAAAAAACGATTTTCAAAGTTGCTGTCGGAGAAAAAAAGCGTGAACAGGGTTGAAATCTGAAGATAAAACTAAAAACATTCCAGCGTTTTTCTTTCTGTTTCAACCAGTTCTAAGATTTATGGTTTCGTCCGTTTCCCAAAGCTGGAAGTTGATCATTAAAATGTTTCATTCAGATTAAAAAGTGGAAATAGAAAAACATAAACGTACAATGATGAAACGCTTCTGGGAACCTGTTGCATGATGGGACGTTTCACACGAACAACATTTAACGCAGGAACGCCGGCGAGGGAACGAGTCCGAACAGCTGAAGGGTTTTTTGGGTTAAAAACATTCTTTGAAGCAGAAACTCGTACGAACGGCGAGATCGCCACCTGCTGACGTTTCCCAGCTAGTCCACGTCACACTTCTGATTCAGCTACATGAAAACTGTTTCTATCGTCATAGTTACCAACAGTTCGGGATGGCGAGTGCAAAGTTTAAAATAATACTCAGGAAACTTAAAGCTCCAGAGCAGCAGAACGTCGTCCGTCTACGTCGGTCCTGCTTCTCAACTCAGTCTGTCAATCAGTCCTGATTAAAAACTATGATTATTTTTTTTATTCTGAAAACATTTGAAAAACTAAAATAAAGCAATTATGTCTTTTACAGTAAATACACTTAAACCCAAACCTGTGACAGGAAGGTTGTTTTTTTGTCACGGTTCAAAGTCTGGTAAAAAAATGTTTTAGTGCTTTAATAGTAACAATAATAATAAATCTATGACATAAATATGATCAATTATTAGTTGAACGCAAATAATTCTAATTTATTAAACCACTTTTCAAAAATAATTTTAAGGCAATTCATGATTTTATTATTGATTTTTAATTATTCCCATTATTTCATTGTTATTAATAATCTGCTTGATTGAAATGTGTTTCTGGATTTGAGTTCTCAGCTGATCCCGTTTCAACAGCTCAACATTTCACGTTTTGGCTTCTTTTAGCTAATAAAAATAAAGTATTTGTTAAAAAAAAAATAATGAAACATTTAATGGTATTGGCACCATTATGGATTAATTTCTAATGATACCTATCAGCTCCTGATTGTTTAAAATTGTCGCATTGACAAAACGAACTCATCCGGACGCGTTTCAAACTCGAGTTCTTTTTTCCGAAGCAGGATCGACTCCGAGACGTCAACAAGTCAAGAAATGAAGAAATAAAGCAGAAAAAGCAGCAAATATTTGACAGCATTTATCACATGAGGATATTTTATCCGTCATGTAACAAAGAAAGATCCAAACGGTTTAAATAAACTGTGCAAAGTTGTGACAACGAAAAAAAGTTCAGAAAGCATTTTGGTGACGAACTCGTCCGCGAGTCGTTCTTCACGTCATAAAGACACTTGAATAAAAACAGCTTATAGAGACTATATGTACAAACGCATCTCACAGATCAGGTGATCAGGACGTTCTCCGAAAAAAACGCTGACCTGACCTCCGAGACGACGACATGTTTTCAGGCACGACGATGAGTGAGAGTACAAAACTTTACAATACTGTGCAAGTGCAAACGCCTCTGACCTCTGACCTTTGACCTCTGACCTCTACCGAAGCCAGCTTTGTGCTCACGTGTCGAGTCATTAATATGATCAAAGTCCACGTCGGTGAATCGCTGCTTACGGAGTCATATTTTTAAAGGAAGTTGATACGAAGCCGGTCTCGAACACGTGCGGCTGAATTTGATTCGTACGAAACGGTTTCACAGCCGATCGTTGTTCACATTCAAAATTCAACAGGCTGAATATTTATCACAATAATATCTAGTTCAAAAATATAGGTGAAACTTTTTTTTTTTGGCAAAGAAACTATTTTTTTAGGCCTAAAGGGGCGTGGCCTATATCAGCTCTATCTCAGGAACACGTGGCTGTAAAGCATTCGGATGTAAACTACGGTGTGAGTCTTTATCATAGCGCCCCCTCATGGTTCACTTCAGGGGGCTTTTTTTAAATGATTTTTTTAAAGCGAATTTTCAGGCCGTTTAATTGGACGAACAAATTGGACACGACTTCGCCGCCGTCGGTGCTGAACTCGGAGGAATCTAAAGACGTGCGGAGGATTTATCGTAGAAGTCGTCGGTCTGAAAACTAGTTGTGAAAAAGTAAAAGTATAAACGCACCTCAGAGGAAAGAGCGAAGATTCATATTTACAATCAGGCTGCAGGAAGGTGAGCTGTTGGTATTCATAGATAATATAGACACACTATTAACAAGCTGCTATGAAGCGCTCCGTCGCCCGGGGCGACCGACCGGCCGACGACGCATTAAAGTTTTCGTTAAAACACAAAAGTCTTCGACGACTGAAACTTTGTTCAGAATTTCTGTTTGACTCAAACATATCTGACACAAAACAAACTGCTCGACCCCCTTCGTCTGTTTCCGATATATTTCACGACTTTTCATTCGTTTATCGTCGTTCTTCGTGTATTCTGTGAAATGTCTAAGAATAACCTCGGTTCTCTGCCGGAGTCCAGATCGAATCCGTCAGTCGTGACTTCAGCTCGTCGACATAAATCTACGTCTTCCCGACAGAAACATCAACAAGTTTCCAAACTTAACTTCCAACCGGTTTGACTCCTGGATCGTTACCGTGGTAACAAATATTCCTGAAGTGCCTTTTCGAGACCATTTGGAAATAAAAATAAAATCGCCTTCTTTTACATCTTGATTAAAACTCAAGACCTTATCTGAAGCATCAGCACCTCCGAATCTTTAACTCTAGTTGATCTTGGTGAACAGCTGATCGTGAACAGCTGATCGGTCTGACGGGAACCGAGATTTTATTCATCCAAGAAGCAGCAAAATGATGCGACTCAAAGAACAAATTTGACAACTGTTCCGACACGTTTGTCTCAGATTGTTGGGGAACGTGGCCGGGGAACGTGACAGCTGTTGTCCAATGAGCTGAGTGATTGGAGAAGCGGCCAATAGGAACACAGCTCGGTCTGTCTGTCGGGACAGATGTGGTTGCAGGAAGGGGCGGGGCTTACAGTGATGCTTGCAGATGATTGGAGCAGAATTAAGGTGCCTCCTGGTTGAGTGTCTCCAGAGCTGCTGATGGTCGGTCGGCGCCCACAGTGACGGGTCGGGCTGACGGGGGCTTCAGTGTCGGGGGTGCTGGTGGGAGATGAAGGGGGCGAAGGAGGGGGGAGGGGACACAGACAGAGGGCTGGACTGAGGACTGACGCCCCCTGCTGGAGGAGACTGTGCCACCGACTGAGACACACTGATGGGAGACGAGAGGCGGGAAGAAGACGGTGAGTTTTCATGTTTTATTTATAATAATGTAATTATTCATGTGTTTCAGGTGAGCCTCACCTGACTGTGTAGCTGCTGCGGTGGGTGGGGTCTGTTACCCCGGCAACAAAAAGCTTCTTTGGGGGTCCGTCTGACTCCACCCCTCCTAAAAGACAAACTTTTTTTAAAAATTATTCTGCTAAATGTTTCAGAAAGAAAACAGTTTTTTCTATGATCCGTGTTTTGTGACAGTTCTGTCTTTTAGCGTCTTTTAGCTGCGTTTCGGTCTCGCTGCTCTCAGAAAGAAGACCGAAAACAGACCAACAGGAAAAGTTCATGTACGAAGAAAAGTCTGTCGTGTCCACAGCTTGTTTCCACTGCCCCCGTGTGGACAGAGAGGTTCCTGCAGGTTAAATCTGACTCACCTTTCCTCTTCAGGGGCGTTAACGCCGGCCACCTCACCGTGGCGCCGACCGCCGGGCTGCAGGACAACCGACAGACTCGTCAACACACCGACACAAACGCAGAAAACACCCGATAAAAAGGTCTGTTTGTGTTTGTACGAACCGGAAACGCCGGGTCGGACTCGGGGACGAGTTCGGTGTGACGCCGCTGTCCTGCGACGGAAACCACTGAAGAAGAAGAGAAAAACAGAAGAGCTTGAAACTTGATCTGGATTTAGTTTAAATGCTTTGATCTGGATTTGGTCTGAACGGTCTGATCTGGATTCAGACCAGGATCCAGATTAGTATGCCAGATGCTGAAATGCTTCCTGGTTCTTTCCTGACCAATCACATGTCTCCATCTAATGCTCTAAAAATAAACTACACTACCCATCAACCTCAGTGGCCTAACTGACAGGAAGCCCAGCCAGAGACCATCAAAATAAGAGCGCGGCGGTGGAGGCTCACCGCTGGCGTGCGGTCGTGCCACTGGCTGACTGGAGGAACCGGCATGAGACTGGAAGGACTGGAGAGACAGAGGAGACGTTACGATCGGCTGCTTAGAGCTCAAGCTGCAGGTGTGCAGGTGTTTTACCTGAGTCTCTGCAGACTCCCTCTGAGCGCCATCTCCATGTTCTCCTCCTGACCGAACACAAACAGCTGCTGTTAGACTCCATGTTGGATCGCCGAGGAAACGGGAACTCCATCCAAACGTTTCCTCTGCTCTTTAAATCCTGTCGTTGACGCACGTCGTAGTTTAATTTAACTGGACGACATTTTAAACGTTGTTGTTGTTGTTGACATCCTGTAAAGATGTTGAGTGACTCTCACTTCCTGTTTCTACCATTATCTCTGCTGTCCTTTCAGAATAAATCTCTGGAGAAATACAGTTCAGAAGTTGCCTGAGAATCTGTCTGATTTTAAGTTTCCTTCAGTTTCACAGTGATCAGTGATGTTTGTCTGAACTCCCATGATGCACTGCAGCCAGGAGCTGCTCACACACACTTCTGCTGCGGTTATATTCTGCAGTGACGTCCTGAAGCGGCTCAGTTGGTTTCACCCACAGTCTGAAACATGCTTCATACACTGTCAAATGTAGTTTCTTATCATATTACTGTCCTCACCTGTCTCTTGTGGTCCAGTCTGTCTCCAGTCAGAGAGAACGGAGACACGAGCTGAAAGGAAACAAACAGGACGGATGAACGAGTCCTGCAGACCTGCGGTCATGTTCAGGCCTTAAAGGACCAGTTCACACTTTCTCAGCTTCACACTGATCTACCAGCCTCACTGACGGAGGAGGAAGTGAGTCCTCATCTGGAGCCTCTACTGCCATCTAGTGGTTGAACACTGCAGCTGCGTTCATGTGGTTAAATGTTGGTTGAAGCAGCACTGCTCTGATTAAGTATTAAATATGAAGTATTAAATATATACACATAAACACACACAATGTTTTTGCTACTTAAACATGTGAATTTGATCCAACGAGAATTTGTTTCAGAATTGCAGCCGAGAAACAGAAGTGATGAAGACAACAAGCTGCTGAAGGTTCAGGACCTCGACTCTGATGATAGTTCCTACCTGGGCGCCGCTCTCTGGGGAACATATTCTGTGTTACATACCTGTGATGGGCAGCTGGGGTTGATGGACACGCTGCTGCGTCGGTACCGAGCCGAGGACACCGGACTGAAGACGGTCATCCCGTCACTGAGAGACATCAACAACATGAGACACCTGCTTCTGTTTAATCCTGAATCACTAACAGAAAACACTTCATTCATTTCTTTTAAAAAAAAAACCCCACAACTCTTGCTAACTCTGTCATCCTGTCGTGTTCCTTGATTGAATATTTGCTATTTTTGTTCTCTGTATCTGTCATGTAAAACTCATAAATACTATTTTAAAGACAAGTTTTGTTGAAATAAGTATTGTTTGTTAAAATTCCGAATTAAAGAGTATCTCTGATGCATTAAGGATCACGGTAAATGAGAGGTGTATGTTGGCTACCTGAGAACAATAAATATAAACTGAGTGATTTTTGAATGGAATTTGGTGTCGATGTCATACCACTGACCTGACACTGGTGATCATGGGGGCGCTGTTCGACCTGCGGAGTGCCCCGCCCCCTCCTGCTCCGCCAGCTGCGCCTGCGCACTGGTCCACTTCCATCCTTTCCATACCCTAGTCCACAGGCCCGGCGGTTGCGGCGCCAACTGCCGGCCTTCGACCTCTCGATGGCGGTGTCGGGGCCTTACTCAAGCCCGGTGGAAGCCCGACCCGCAGGCCTCAGTAGAAGCAAACCCAGAGCCGCCAAGTCCGCGGGCTGAACACCGAGGCGGCCTCCGCTCTACCGCATCTCCGTCCGAAAACCACCTTATCCGAGTGGGACTGCGGGACAGAGCGTCACTTAACACCCGCAGCTCCGCTTCACTGGCTGCTGCTTCTAAAGCAGATTTTAGGACTCCGTAAAACCGCGAAAAAATACGAACCCGCCGCAAAAACAGCCGAGACCAAGTTCCGTGTCGTCATACAGCCGAACCGAACCGAACCGGGCCGAACCGGGCGAACTTTTAATTCGAATCCACGCAGTTGACGTGACTTCAGGATTAGCTGTTGAGCTAACTTGGTTGGCAGTAAAAGCTCCAGCCAGACACCAGAAACCCGACAAACAGCTGCCCGACACGGTGAACCCCGGGCCGGCCGCCCGGTCCTCCGGCAGCGGCGCTCACACGGTCCCCAGAAGCACCGAGCACACCTCCGGGGAGGCGAAGAAACTCCGAAAATTAACAGTTGGAAAGATTTTTACAACATAGTCCTTCACCAAACAGAGGTAGCTCACCAACTGTGGAAACAGCGCCACCGCCTGGTGTCAGGGGGAAGTGCAGCCTGGAGGATCGGAGCACAGAGTCTTCAAAACGGCTTCAATTCAACTTTCCGTCAGCTCAAAGCTCAAAAACATCACATGTTGAAGCTAAAACCTCCAAATGTTTTAACATATGTGTTATTTTTATGAAACAAATCAAATTATCGCTTCATAAGATTCAGACAGTTTTAACTGATCTTTGATTTCTTTGGCCAATATAGTGGAATTAAAAAGGTCTTCTTGAACTGCAGAAACCCTGATTTATGACTATTTAATATAAGAAAGCATTTTGAATTGTTTAAATCAGCCTCTTTTGTTGCTGTTATCCATATTACAGGGGAAAATAAATAGTAATTCATATTGAATGCATACTTAAAGTACTTAAAGGAAATAAATATGTATTTTGGCAGCAAAGGAAAACTTATTTATTGCAAGGTAATTATGGCGGCAATTATTTAATTCTTTTTTGATTTATTTTTTTCAATGAATGTCAGATAAAAGTTAAATGAACATGATTTCATGTGTTGTTGACAGACAGCAGAAATGTCTGATCACACGAACCGAAGCTGAGTCACGGAAAATACAATTCTTTATGATATTTCATATATTGATATATACTTCAGTATATAGTACATATAGTAACACAGTAAATATAAGGGGGAAGAGGTTTGGGGGTTCTCATGGTCTAATTAAAGTTGTTAAACTCTGAATCTTCATGTCTGAACTTTCATCTTCATCTCCGCGAGGCTCCAACATATGATGATGATGATGATGATGATGATGATGATGGAGCCTCTGGATGAAGATCCGCCGGTGGCTCGTCTGTTTTTAGCCGTTCAAACCTCCGCAGAAGCCAAGAGGTTAAAGCGGGAGGAGCGGAAGGGGAGGAGGAGGAACAGGGAAGCTGCTGCCTTCCTCCAAACACACTTCCACTACTTTTAACACACTTTCAACACTTCGTCTTCCATGTTGCTGTAAACGAAGCTTCGCGCCGCGGTCAGGCCACGCAGCGAGGCCGGCGGCCGGAGGGAGCCGCGGGGGGACGGACGGCGACATGTCGGAGAGATCCGGAGCCGTCTGGATGTGACTGGTAGGTGGGTAAACCCTCCGAGGTCTCCCCGCTGCTGGTAAACAACATGCGGGCAGAGCGGGGCGACGCAGCGGGGAACTTCAGATCCACAGCCGGACTCAGTTTACGGTTTTAATCCAGGGAGATTATTTTATCACACTTTGAAGAGTTTGTGACTTCCAACTGAATTCTGTGTAACTGGAACTATGAACAAAACCACTAAACTGATAGAAAACAAGTCATATTTATATTTAAGATCTGAGACAGGGTCTTGAAGAAATAGAGGAAACATGATTATTAATGAAGGACGTAAACATGGTGAGGAACACTGGGATTATACATGCGTGCATATATATATATATATAGATATAGATCTATATCTATATCTATATATAGATATAGATATATATGTAAGAAAAATGTCATATGTGAATCTCTTGTTAAAGTGTAGTTTGTGTGCGGTGCAGTGGTTAATATTGATGCCTCGCAGTGAAAGTTTCTGGGTTCAAATCCGGACCTGTTAGTTGGTGGTTTTACAAATTGCCTTTAGGTGCCTCTATGTGTGATAGACTGGTAATGAATATAAACCACTTCTATTGAACATAAAGGAGTAGTAGAGATGTTGGCATCCGGACAGATTGATATATGAAAGTGGGGAGGAAGAGTTCAGACTTCAGTGAATGTCTGAACTAAGTCAAACTATAGCATGTCGTCTATAATATGATATAAGGTCATACTATAGCATGTCGTTTATAATATGATATAAAGTCATACGATAGCATGTCGTCTGTAATATGATATAAAGTCATACTATAGCATGTCGTCTATAATATGATATAAAGTCATACTATAGCATGTCGTCTGTAATATGATATAAAGTCATACTATAGCATGTCGTCTGTAATATGATATAAAGTCATACTATAGCATGTCGCCTATAATATGATATAAAGTTACACTATAGCATGTCGTCTATAATATGATATAGTCATGCTATAGCATGTCGTCTGTAATATGATATAAAGTCATACTATAGCATGTCGTCTATAATATGATATAGTCATGCTATAGCATGTCGTCTGTAATATGATATAAAGTCATACTATAGCATGTCGTCTATAATATGATATAGTCATGCTATAGCATGTCGTCTGTAATATGATATAAAGTCATACTATAGCATGTTGTCTATAACATGAAAAAAAAGTCACACTATAGCATGTCGTCTATAATATGATATAAAGTCATACTATAGCATGTCGTCTATAATATGATATATTCATACTATAGCATGTCGTCTGTAATATGATATAAAGTCATACTATAGCATGTCGTCTATAATATGATATATTCATACTATAGCATGTCGTCTATAATATGATATAAAGTCATACTACAGCATGTCGTCTGTAATATGATATAAAGTCACACTATAGCATGTCGTCTGCAATATGATATAAAGTCACACTATAGCATGTCGTCTAAAATGTGATATAAAGTCATACTATAGCATGTCGTCTGTAATATGATATAAAGTCATACTATAGCATGTCGTCTATAATATGATATAAAGTCACACTATAGCATGTCGTCTATAATATGATATAAAGTCATACTATAGCATGTCGTCTATAATATGATATAAAGTCATACTATAGCATGTCGCCTATAATATGATATAAAGTTACACTATAGCATGTCGTCTATAATATGATATAGTCATGCTATAGCATGTCGTCTGTAATATGATATAAAGTCATACTATAGCATGTCGTCTATAATATGATATAGTCATGCTATAGCATGTCGTCTGTAATATGATATAAAGTCATACTATAGCATGTCGTCTATAATATGATATAGTCATGCTATAGCATGTCATCTATAATATGATATAGTCATGCTATATCATGTCGTCTGTAATATGATATAAAGTCATACTATAGCATGTCGTCTGTAATATGATATAAAGTCATACTATAGCATGTCGTCTATAATATGATATAGTCATGCTATAGCATGTCGTCTGTAATATGATATAAAGTCATACTATAGCATGTCGTCTATAATATGATATAGTCATGCTATAGCATGTCGTCTGTAATATGATATAAAGTCATACTATAGCATGTTGTCTATAACATGAAAAAAAAGTCACACTATAGCATGTCGTCTATAATATGATATAAAGTCATACTATAGCATGTCGTCTATAATATGATATATTCATACTATAGCATGTCGTCTGTAATATGATATAAAGTCATACTATAGCATGTCGTCTATAATATGATATATTCATACTATAGCATGTCGTCTATAATATGATATAAAGTCATACTACAGCATGTCGTCTGTAATATGATATAAAGTCACACTATAGCATGTCGTCTGCAATATGATATAAAGTCACACTATAGCATGTCGTCTAAAATGTGATATAAAGTCATACTATAGCATGTCGTCTGTAATATGATATAAAGTCATACTATAGCATGTCGTCTATAATATGATATAAAGTCACACTATAGCATGTCGTCTATAATATGATATAAAGTCACACTATAGCATGTCGTCTATAATATGATAAAGTCATACTTTTACATGTCGTCTATAATATGATATAAAGTCATACGATAGCATGTCGTCTATAATATTATATAAAGTGACACTATAGCATGTCGTCTACAACATGATATAGTCATACTTTTACATGTCGTCTATAATATGATATAAAGTCATACTATAGCATGTCGTCTATAACATGATATAAAGTCACACTATAGCATGTCGTCTATAACATGATATAAAGTCACACTATAGCATGTCGTCTATAATATGATATAGTCATACTATAGCATGTCGTCTATAATATGATATAGTCATGCTATAGCATGTCGTCTATAATATGATATAGTCACACTATAGCATGTCGTCTATATGAAATAAAGTGACACTATAGCATGTCGCCTATAACATGATATAAAGTCATACTATAGCATGTTGTCTATAATATGATATAAAGTCACACTATAGCATGTCGTCTAAAATATGATATAAAGTCATACTATATCATGTCGTCTATAACATGATATAAAGTCATACTATAGCATGTCGTCTATAATATGATATAGTCACACTATAGCATGTCGTCTATAATATGATATAAAGTCACACTATAGCATGTCGTCTATAATATGATATAGTCATACTTTTACATGTCGTCTATAATATGATATAAAGTCATACTATAGCATGTCGTCTATAATATGATATAAAGTGACACTATAGCATGTCGTCTACAACATGATATAGTCATACTATAGCATGTCGTCTATAATATGATTTAAAGTCACACTATAGCATGTCGTCTATAACATGATATAAAGTCACACTATAGCATGTCGTCTATAATATGATATAGTCATACTATAGCATGTCGTCTATAATATGATATAGTCATGCTATAGCATGTCGTCTGCAATATGATATAAAGTCACACTATAGCATGTCGTCTATAACATGATATAGTCACACTATAGCATGTCGTCTATAATATGAAATAAAGTGACACTATAGCATGTCGCCTATAACATGATATAAAGTCATACTATAGCATGTTGTCTATAATATGATATAAAGTCACACTATAGCATGTCGTCTATAACATGATATAAAGTCATACCATAGCATGTCGTCTATAATATGATATAAAGTCACACTATAGCATGTCGTCTAAAATATGATATAAAGTCACACTATAGCATGTCGTCTAAAAGATGATATAAAGTCATACTATAGCATGTCGTCTATAATATGATATAAAGTCACACTATAGCATGTCGTCTATAACATGATATGAAGTCACACTATAGCATGTCGTCTATAATATGATATAAAGTCACACTAGCATGTCGTCTATAACATGATATAAAGTCACACTATAGCATGTCGTCTATAACATGATATAAAGTCATACTATAGCATGTCTATAATATGATATAAAATCACACTATAGCATGTCGCCTATAACATGATATAAAGTCATACTATAGCATGTTGTCTATAATATGATATAAAGTCACACTATAGCATGTCGTCTAAAATATGATATAAAGTCATACTATATCATGTCGTCTATAACATGATATAAAGTCATACTATAGCATGTCGTCTATAATATGATATAGTCACACTATAGCATGTCGTCTATAATATGATATAAAGTCACACTATAGCATGTCGTCTATAATATGATATAGTCATACTTTTACATGTCGTCTATAATATGATATAAAGTCATACTATAGCATGTCGTCTATAATATGATATAAAGTGACACTATAGCATGTCGTCTACAACATGATATAGTCATACTATAGCATGTCGTCTATAATATGATTTAAAGTCACACTATAGCATGTCGTCTATAACATGATATAAAGTCACACTATAGCATGTCGTCTATAATATGATATAGTCATACTATAGCATGTCGTCTATAATATGATATAGTCATGCTATAGCATGTCGTCTGCAATATGATATAAAGTCACACTATAGCATGTCGTCTATAACATGATATAGTCACACTATAGCATGTCGTCTATAATATGAAATAAAGTGACACTATAGCATGTCGCCTATAACATGATATAAAGTCATACTATAGCATGTTGTCTATAATATGATATAAAGTCACACTATAGCATGTCGTCTATAACATGATATAAAGTCATACCATAGCATGTCGTCTATAATATGATATAAAGTCACACTATAGCATGTCGTCTAAAATATGATATAAAGTCACACTATAGCATGTCGTCTAAAAGATGATATAAAGTCATACTATAGCATGTCGTCTATAATATGATATAAAGTCACACTATAGCATGTCGTCTATAACATGATATGAAGTCACACTATAGCATGTCGTCTATAATATGATATAAAGTCACACTAGCATGTCGTCTATAACATGATATAAAGTCACACTATAGCATGTCGTCTATAACATGATATAAAGTCATACTATAGCATGTCTATAATATGATATAAAATCACACTATAGCATGTCGCCTATAACATGATATAAAGTCATACTATAGCATGTCGTCTATAATATGATATAAAGTCACACTATAGCATGTCGTCTATAACATGATATAAAGTCATACCATAGCATGTCGTCTATAATATGATATAAAGTCGCACTATAGCATGTCGTCTGTAATATGATATAAAGTCACACTGTAGCATGTCGTCTATAATATGATATAAAGTCATACTATAGCATGTCGCCTAAAATATGATATAAAGTCATACTATATCATGTCGTCTATAACATGATATAAAGTCATACTATAGCATCTCGTCTATAATATGATATAGTCACACTATAGCATGTCGTCTATAACATGATATAAAGTCATACTATAGCATGTCGTCTATAATATGATATAGTCACAATATAGCATGTCGTCTTTAATATGATATAAAGTCACTATAGCATGTCGTCTATAATATGATATAAAGTCATACTATAGCATGTCGTCTATAATATGATATAAAGTCATACTATAGCATGTCTATAATATGATATAAAGTCACACTATAGCATGTCGCCTATAACATGATATAAAGTCATACTATAGCATGTCGTCTATAATATGATATAAAGTCACACTATAGCATGTCGTCTATAACATGATATAAAGTCATACTATAGCATGTCGTCTATAACATGATATAAAGTCATACCATAGCATGTCGTCTATAATATGATATAAAGTCACACTATAGCATGTCGTCTAAAATATGATATAAAGTCATACTATAGCATCTCGTCTATAATATGATATAGTCACACTATAGCGTGTCGTCGATAACATGATATAAAGTCACACTATAGCATGTCGTCTATATTATGATATAGTGACACTATAGCATGTCGTCTATAATATGATATAGTCATGCTATAGCATGTCGTCTGCAATATGATATAAAGTCATACTATAGGATGTCGTCTAAAATATGATATAAAGTCATACTATAGCATGTCGTCTATAATATGATATAAAGTCATACTATAGCATGTCGCCTAAAATATGAAATAAAGTCATACTATATCATGTCGTCTATTACATGATATAAAGTCATACTATAGCATCTCGTCTATAATATGATATAGTCACACTATAGCATGTCGTCTATAACATGATATAAAGTCACACTATAGCATGTCGTCTATAATATGATATAGTCATACTATAGCATGTCGTCTATAATATGAAATGAAGTCATACTATAGCATGTCGTCTATAATATGATATAGTCATGCTATAGCATGTCGTCTGCAATATGATATAAAGTCATACTATAGCATGTCGTCTAAAATATGATATAAAGTCATACTATAGCATGTCGTCTGTAATATGATATAAAGTCATACTATAGCATGTCGTCTAAAATATGATATAAAGTCATACTATATCATGTCGTCTATAACATGATATAAAGTCATACTA
Source organism: Embiotoca jacksoni (assembly GCF_022577435.1). NCBI lineage: Eukaryota > Metazoa > Chordata > Actinopteri > Embiotocidae > Embiotoca > Embiotoca jacksoni. Next base: position 92,483 of record NW_027185263.1, on the reverse strand, counting down.
TAGCATGTCGTCTGTAATATGATATAGTCACACTATAGCATGTCGTCTATAATATCATATAAAGTCACACTATAGCATGTCGTCTATAATATGATATAGTCATACTATAGCATGTCGTCTATAATATGATATAAAGTCATACTATAGCATGTCGTCTATAATATGATATAGTCATACTATAGCATGTCGTCTATAATATGATTTAAAGTCACACTATAGCATGTCTTCTATAACATGATATAGTCATACTATAGCATGTCGTCTATAATATGATTTAAAGTCACACTATAGCATGTCTTCTATAACATGATATAAAGTCACACTATAGCATGTCGTCTATAATATGATATAGTCATACTATAGCATGTCGTCTATAATATGATATAGTCATGCTATAGCATGTCGTCTGCAATATGATATAAAGTCACACTATAGCATGTCGTCTAAAATATGATATAAAGTCATACTATAGCATGTCGTCTGTAATATGATATAAAGTCATACTATAGCATGTCGTCTAAAATATGATATAAAGTCATACTATATCATGTCGTCTATGACATGATATAAAGTCATACTATAGCATGTCGTCTATAATATGATATATTCATACTATAGCATGTCGTCTGTAATATGATATAAAGTCATACTATAGCATGTCGTCTATAATATGATATATTCATACTATAGCATGTCGTCTATAATATGATATAAAGTCATACTACAGCATGTCGTCTGTAATATGATATAAAGGCACACTATAGCATGTCGTCTGCAATATGATATAAAGTCACACTATAGCATGTCGTCTAAAATGTGATATAAAGTCATACTATAGCATGTCGTCTGTAATATGATATAAAGTCATACTATAGCATGTCGTCTATAATATGATATAAAGTCACACTATAGCATGTCGTCTATAATATGATATAAAGTCACACTATAGCATGTCGTCTATAATATGATAAAGTCATACTTTTACATGTCGTCTATAATATGATATAAAGTCATACGATAGCATGTCGTCTATAATATTATATAAAGTGACACTATAGCATGTCGTCTACAACATGATATAGTCATACTATAGCATGTCGTCTATAATATGATTTAAAGTCACACTATAGCATGTCGTCTATAACATGATATAAAGTCACACTATAGCATGTCGTCTATAATATGATATAGTCATACTATAGCATGTCGTCTATAATATGATATAGTCATGCTATAGCATGTCGTCTATAATATGATATAGTCACACTATAGCATGTCGTCTATATGAAATAAAGTGACACTATAGCATGTCGCCTATAACATGATATAAAGTCATACTATAGCATGTTGTCTATAATATGATATAAAGTCACACTATAGCATGTCGTCTAAAATATGATATAAAGTCATACTATATCATGTCGTCTATAACATGATATAAAGTCATACTATAGCATGTCGTCTATAATATGATATAGTCACACTATAGCATGTCGTCTATAATATGATATAAAGTCACACTATAGCATGTCGTCTATAATATGATATAGTCATACTTTTACATGTCGTCTATAATATGATATAAAGTCATACTATAGCATGTCGTCTATAATATGATATAAAGTGACACTATAGCATGTCGTCTACAACATGATATAGTCATACTATAGCATGTCGTCTATAATATGATTTAAAGTCACACTATAGCATGTCGTCTATAACATGATATAAAGTCACACTATAGCATGTCGTCTATAATATGATATAGTCATACTATAGCATGTCGTCTATAATATGATATAGTCATGCTATAGCATGTCGTCTGCAATATGATATAAAGTCACACTATAGCATGTCGTCTATAACATGATATAGTCACACTATAGCATGTCGTCTATAATATGAAATAAAGTGACACTATAGCATGTCGCCTATAACATGATATAAAGTCATACTATAGCATGTTGTCTATAATATGATATAAAGTCACACTATAGCATGTCGTCTATAACATGATATAAAGTCATACCATAGCATGTCGTCTATAATATGATATAAAGTCACACTATAGCATGTCGTCTAAAATATGATATAAAGTCACACTATAGCATGTCGTCTAAAAGATGATATAAAGTCATACTATAGCATGTCGTCTATAATATGATATAAAGTCACACTATAGCATGTCGTCTATAACATGATATGAAGTCACACTATAGCATGTCGTCTATAATATGATATAAAGTCACACTAGCATGTCGTCTATAACATGATATAAAGTCACACTATAGCATGTCGTCTATAACATGATATAAAGTCATACTATAGCATGTCTATAATATGATATAAAATCACACTATAGCATGTTGCCTATAACATGATATAAAGTCATACTATAGCATGTCGTCTATAATATGATATAAAGTCACACTATAGCATGTCGTCTATAACATGATATAAAGTCATACCATAGCATGTCGTCTATAATATGATATAAAGTCGCACTATAGCATGTCGTCTGTAATATGATATAAAGTCACACTGTAGCATGTCGTCTATAATATGATATAAAGTCATACTATAGCATGTCGCCTAAAATATGATATAAAGTCATACTATATCATGTCGTCTATAACATGATATAAAGTCATACTATAGCATCTCGTCTATAATATGATATAGTCACACTATAGCATGTCGTCTATAACATGATATAAAGTCACACTATAGCATGTCGTCTATAATATGATATAGTCATACTATAGCATGTCGTCTATAATATGAAATAAAGTCATACTATGGCATGTCGTCTATAATATGATATAGTCATGCTATAGCATGTCGTCTGCAATATGATATAAAGTCATACTATAGCATGTCGTCTAAAATATGATATAAAGTCATACTATAGCATGTCGTCTGTAATATGATATAAAGTCATACTATAGCATGTCGTCTAAAATATGATATAAAGTCAAACTATATCATGTCGTCTATAACATGATATAAAGTCATACTATAGCATGTCGTCTATAATATGATATAGTCACACTATAGCATGTCGTCTATAATATGATATAAAGTCACACTATAGCATGTCGTCTATAATATGATATAGTCATACTATAGCATGTCGTCTATAATATGATATAAAGTCATACTATAGCATGTCGTCTATAATATGATATAAAGTCATACTATAGCATGTCGTCTATAATATGATATAAAGTGACACTATAGCATGTCGTCTATAACATGATATAGTCATGCTATAGCATGTCGTCTATAATATGATTTAAAGTCACACTTTAGCATGTCTTCTATAACATGATATGAAGTCACACTATAGCATGTCGTCTATAATATGATATAGTCATACTATAGCATGTCGTCTATAATATGATATAGTCATGCTATAGCATGTCGTCTGCAATATGATATAAAGTCACACTATAGCATGTCGTCTAAAATGTGATATCAAGTCATACTATAGCATGTCGTCTATAATATGATATAGTCACACTATAGCATGTCGTCTATAATATGATATAAAGTCACACTATAGCATGTCGTCTATAATATGATATAGTCATACTTTTACATGTCGTCTATAATATGATATAAAGTCATACTATAGCATGTCGTCTATAATATGATATAAAGTGACACTATAGCATGTCGTCTACAACATGATATAGTCATACTATAGCATGTCGTCTATAATATGATTTAAAGTCACACTATAGCATGTCGTCTATAACATGATATAAAGTCACACTATAGCATGTCGTCTATATGAAATAAAGTGACACTATAGCATGTCGTCTATAATATGATATAAAGTGACACTATAGCATGTCGTCTACAACATGATATAGTCATGCTATAGCATGTCGTCTGCAATATGATATAAAGTCACACTATAGCATGTCGTCTATAATATGATATAGTCACACTATAGCATGTCGTCTATATGAAATAAAGTGACACTATAGCATGTCGCCTATAACATGATATAAAGTCATACTATAGCATGCTGTCTATAATATGATATAAAGTCACACTATAGCATGTCGTCTAAAATATGATATAAAGTCATACTATATCATGTCGTCTATAACATGATATAAAGTCATACTATAGCATGTCGTCTATAATATGATATAGTCACAATATAGCATGTCGTCTTTAATATGATATAAAGTCACTATAGCATGTCGTCTATAATATGATATAAAGTCATACTATAGCATGTCGTCTATAATATGATATAAAGTCATACTATAGCATGTCTATAATATGATATAAAGTCACACTATAGCATGTCGCCTATAACATGATATAAAGTCATACTATAGCATGTCGTCTATAATATGATATAAAGTCACACTATAGCATGTCGTCTATAACATGATATAAAGTCATACTATAGCATGTCGTCTATAACATGATATAAAGTCATACCATAGCATGTCGTCTATAATATGATATAAAGTCGCACTATAGCATGTCGTCTGTAATATGATATAAAGTCACACTGTAGCATGTAGTCTATAATATGATATAAAGTCATACTATAGCATGTCGCCTAAAATATGATATAAAGTCATACTATATCATGTCGTCTATTACATGATATAAAGTCATACTATAGCATCTCGTCTATATGATATAGTCACACTATAGCATGTCGTCTATAACATGATATAAAGTCACACTATAGCATGTCGTCTATAATATGATATAGTCATACTATAGCATGTCGTCTATAATATGAAATAAAGTCATACTATGGCATGTCGTCTATAATATGATATAGTCATGCTATAGCATGTCGTCTGCAATATGATATGAAGTCATACTATAGCATGTCGTCTAAAATATGATATAAAGTCATACTATAGCATGTCGTCTGTAATATGATATAAAGTCATACTATAGCATGTCGTCTAAAATATGATATAAAGTCAAACTATATCATGTCGTCTATAACATGATATAAAGTCATACTATAGCATGTCGTCTATAATATGATATAGTCACACTATAGCATGTCGTCTATAATATGATATAAAGTCACACTATAGCATGTCGTCTATAATATGATATAGTCATACTATAGCATGTCGTCTATAATATGATATAAAGTCATACTATAGCATGTCGTCTATAATATGATATAAAGTCATACTATAGCATGTCGTCTATAATATGATATAAAGTGACACTATAGCATGTCGTCTATAACATGATATAGTCATGCTATAGCATGTCGTCTATAATATGATTTAAAGTCACACTTTAGCATGTCTTCTATAACATGATATGAAGTCACACTATAGCATGTCGTCTATAATATGATATAGTCATACTATAGCATGTCGTCTATAATATGATATAGTCATGCTATAGCATGTCGTCTGCAATATGATATAAAGTCACACTATAGCATGTCGTCTAAAATGTGATATCAAGTCATACTATAGCATGTCGTCTATAATATGATATAGTCACACTATAGCATGTCGTCTATAATATGATATAAAGTCACACTATAGCATGTCGTCTATAATATGATATAGTCATACTTTTACATGTCGTCTATAATATGATATAAAGTCATACTATAGCATGTCGTCTATAATATGATATAAAGTGACACTATAGCATGTCGTCTACAACATGATATAGTCATACTATAGCATGTCGTCTATAATATGATTTAAAGTCACACTATAGCATGTCGTCTATAACATGATATAAAGTCACACTATAGCATGTCGTCTATATGAAATAAAGTGACACTATAGCATGTCGTCTATAATATGATATAAAGTGACACTATAGCATGTCGTCTACAACATGATATAGTCATGCTATAGCATGTCGTCTGCAATATGATATAAAGTCACACTATAGCATGTCGTCTATAATATGATATAGTCACACTATAGCATGTCGTCTATATGAAATAAAGTGACACTATAGCATGTCGCCTATAACATGATATAAAGTCATACTATAGCATGCTGTCTATAATATGATATAAAGTCACACTATAGCATGTCGTCTAAAATATGATATAAAGTCATACTATATCATGTCGTCTATAACATGATATAAAGTCATACTATAGCATGTCGTCTATAATATGATATAGTCACAATATAGCATGTCGTCTTTAATATGATATAAAGTCACTATAGCATGTCGTCTATAATATGATATAAAGTCATACTATAGCATGTCGTCTATAATATGATATAAAGTCATACTATAGCATGTCTATAATATGATATAAAGTCACACTATAGCATGTCGCCTATAACATGATATAAAGTCATACTATAGCATGTCGTCTATAATATGATATAAAGTCACACTATAGCATGTCGTCTATAACATGATATAAAGTCATACTATAGCATGTCGTCTATAACATGATATAAAGTCATACCATAGCATGTCGTCTATAATATGATATAAAGTCGCACTATAGCATGTCGTCTGTAATATGATATAAAGTCACACTGTAGCATGTAGTCTATAATATGATATAAAGTCATACTATAGCATGTCGCCTAAAATATGATATAAAGTCATACTATATCATGTCGTCTATTACATGATATAAAGTCATACTATAGCATCTCGTCTATATGATATAGTCACACTATAGCATGTCGTCTATAACATGATATAAAGTCACACTATAGCATGTCGTCTATAATATGATATAGTCATACTATAGCATGTCGTCTATAATATGAAATAAAGTCATACTATGGCATGTCGTCTATAATATGATATAGTCATGCTATAGCATGTCGTCTGCAATATGATATGAAGTCATACTATAGCATGTCGTCTAAAATATGATATAAAGTCATACTATAGCATGTCGTCTGTAATATGATATAAAGTCATACTATAGCATGTCGTCTAAAATATGATATAAAGTCAAACTATATCATGTCGTCTATAACATGATATAAAGTCATACTATAGCATGTCGTCTATAATATGATATAGTCACACTATAGCATGTCGTCTATAATATGATATAAAGTCACACTATAGCATGTCGTCTATAATATGATATAGTCATACTATAGCATGTCGTCTATAATATGATATAAAGTCATACTATAGCATGTCGTCTATAATATGATATAAAGTCATACTATAGCATGTCGTCTATAATATGATATAAAGTGACACTATAGCATGTCGTCTATAACATGATATAGTCATGCTATAGCATGTCGTCTATAATATGATTTAAAGTCACGCTTTAGCATGTCTTCTATAACATGATATGAAGTCACACTATAGCATGTCGTCTATAATATGATATAGTCATACTATAGCATGTCGTCTATAATATGATATAGTCATGCTATAGCATGTCGTCTGCAATATGATATAAAGTCACACTATAGCATGTCGTCTAAAATGTGATATCAAGTCATACTATAGCATGTCGTCTATAATATGATATAGTCACACTATAGCATGTCGTCTATAATATGATATAAAGTCACACTATAGCATGTCGTCCATAATATGATATAGTCATACTTTTACATGTCGTCTATAATATGATATAAAGTCATACTATAGCATGTCGTCTATAATATGATATAAAGTGACACTATAGCATGTCGTCTACAACATGATATAGTCATACTATAGCATGTCGTCTATAATATGATTTAAAGTCACACTATAGCATGTCGTCTATAACATGATATAAAGTCACACTATAGCATGTCGTCTATATGAAATAAAGTGACACTATAGCATGTCGTCTATAATATGATATAAAGTGACACTATAGCATGTCGTCTACAACATGATATAGTCATGCTATAGCATGTCGTCTGCAATATGATATAAAGTCACACTATAGCATGTCGTCTATAATATGATATAGTCACACTATAGCATGTCGTCTATATGAAATAAAGTGACACTATAGCATGTCGCCTATAACATGATATAAAGTCATACTATAGCATGCTGTCTATAATATGATATAAAGTCACACTATAGCATGTCGTCTAAAATATGATATAAAGTCATACTATATCATGTCGTCTATAACATGATATAAAGTCATACTATAGCATGTCGTCTATAATATGATATAGTCACAATATAGCATGTCGTCTTTAATATGATATAAAGTCACTATAGCATGTCGTCTATAATATGATATAAAGTCATACTATAGCATGTCGTCTATAATATGATATAAAGTCATACTATAGCATGTCTATAATATGATATAAAGTCACACTATAGCATGTCGCCTATAACATGATATAAAGTCATACTATAGCATGTCGTCTATAATATGATATAAAGTCACACTATAGCATGTCGTCTATAACATGATATAAAGTCATACTATAGCATGTCGTCTATAACATGATATAAAGTCATACCATAGCATGTCGTCTATAATATGATATAAAGTCACACTATAGCATGTCGTCTAAAATATGATATAAAGTCATACTATAGCATCTCGTCTATAATATGATATAGTCACACTATAGCGTGTCGTCGATAACATGATATAAAGTCACACTATAGCATGTCGTCTATATTATGATATAGTGACACTATAGCATGTCGTCTATAATATGATATAGTCATGCTATAGCATGTCGTCTGCAATATGATATAAAGTCATACTATAGGATGTCGTCTAAAATATGATATAAAGTCATACTATAGCATGTCGTCTATAATATGATATAAAGTCATACTATAGCATGTCGCCTAAAATATGAAATAAAGTCATACTATATCATGTCGTCTATAACATGATATAAAGTCATACTATAGCATCTCGTCTATAATATGATATAGTCACACTATAGCATGTCGTCTATAACATGATATAAAGTCACACTATAGCATGTCGTCTATAATATGATATAGTCATACTATAGCATGTCGTCTATAATATGAAATGAAGTCATACTATAGCATGTCGTCTATAATATGATATAGTCATGCTATAGCATGTCGTCTGCAATATGATATAAAGTCATACTATAGCATGTCGTCTAAAATATGATATAAAGTCATACTATAGCATGTCGTCTGTAATATGATATAAAGTCATACTATAGCATGTCGTCTAAAATATGATATAAAGTCATACTATATCATGTCGTCTATAACATGATATAAAGTCATACTATAGCATGTCGTCTGTAATATGATATAGTCACACTATAGCATGTCGTCTATAATATCATATAAAGTCACACTATAGCATGTCGTCTATAATATGATATAGTCATACTATAGCATGTCGTCTATAATATGATATAAAGTCATACTATAGCATGTCGTCTATAATATGATATAGTCATACTATAGCATGTCGTCTATAATATGATTTAAAGTCACACTATAGCATGTCTTCTATAACATGATATAGTCATACTATAGCATGTCGTCTATAATATGATTTAAAGTCACACTATAGCATGTCTTCTATAACATGATATAAAGTCACACTATAGCATGTCGTCTATAATATGATATAGTCATACTATAGCATGTCGTCTATAATATGATATAGTCATGCTATAGCATGTCGTCTGCAATATGATATAAAGTCACACTATAGCATGTCGTCTAAAATATGATATAAAGTCATACTATAGCATGTCGTCTGTAATATGATATAAAGTCATACTATAGCATGTCGTCTAAAATATGATATAAAGTCATACTATATCATGTCGTCTATGACATGATATAAAGTCATACTATAGCATGTCGTCTATAATATGATATAGTCACAATATAGCATGTCGTCTATAATATGATATAAAGTCACTATAGCATGTCGTCTATAATATGATATGAAGTCATACCATAGCATGTCGTCTATAATATGATATAAAGTCATACTATAGCATGTCTATAATATGATATAAAGTCACACTATAGCATGTCGCCTATAAGATGATATAAAGTCATACCATACCATGTCGTCTATAATATGATATAAAGTCACACTAAAGCATGTCGTCTAAAATATGATATAAAGTCACACTATAGCATGTCGTCTAAAAGATGATATAAAGTCATACTATAGCATGTCGTCTAGAATATGATATAAAGTCACACTATAGCATGTCGTCTATAACATGATATAAAGTCATGCTATAGCATGTCGTCTATAATATGATATAAAGTCACACTAGCATGTCGTCTATAACATGATATAAAGTCATACTATAGCATGTCTATAATATGATATAAAGTCACACTATAGCATGTCGCCTATAACATGATATAAAGTCATACTGTAGCATGTCGTCTTTAATATGATATAAAGTCACACTATAGCATGTCGTCTATAACATGATATAAAGTCATACTATAGCATGTCTATAATATGATATAAAGTCACACTATAGCATGTCGCCTATAACATGATATAAAGTCATACTGTAGCATGTCGTCTTTAATATGATATAAAGTCACACTAGCATGTCGTCTATAACATGATATAAAGTCATACTATAGCATGTCTATAATATGATATAAAGTCACACTATAGCATGTCGCCTATAACATGATATAAAGTCACACTATAGCATGTCGTCTATAATATGATATAAAGTCACACTATAGCATGTCGTCTATAACATGATATAAAGTCATACTATAGCATGTCTATAATATGATATAAAGTCACACTATAGCATGTCGCCTATAACATGATATAAAGTCATACTGTAGCATGTCGTCTTTAATATGATATAAAGTCACACTATAGCATGTCGTCTATAACATGATATAAAGTCATACCATAGCATGTCGTTTATAATATGATATAAAGTCGCACTATAGCATGTCGTCTGTAATATGATATAAAGTCACACTATAGCATGTCGTCTATAATATGATATAAAGTCATACTCTAGCATGTCGCCTAAAATATGATATAAAGTCATACTATATCATGTCGTCTATAACATGATATAAAGTCATACTATAGCATCTCGTCTATAATATGATATAGTCACACTATAGCATGTCGTCTATAACATGATATAAAGTCACACTATAGCATGTCGTCTATAATATGATATAAAGTGACACTATAGCATGTCGTCTATAATATGATATAAAGTCATACTATAGCATGTCGTCTATAATATGATATAGTCATGCTATAGCATGTCGTCTGCAATATGATATAAAGTCACACTATAGCATGTCGTCTAAAATATGATATAAAGTCATGCTATAGCATGTCGTCTGTAATATTATGTAAAGTCATACTATAGCATGTCGTCTGTAATATGATATAAAGTCATACTATAGCATGTCGTCTAAAATATGATATAAAGTCATACTATATCATGTCGTCTATAACATGATATAAAGTCATACTATAGCATGTCGTCTATAATATGATATAGTCACACTATAGCATGTCGTCTATAATATGATATAAAGTCACACTATAGCATGTCGTCTATAATATGATATAGTCATACTATATCATGTCGTCTATAATATGATATAAAGTCATACTATAGCATGTCGTCTATAATATGATCTAAAGTGACACTATAGCATGTCGTCTATAACATGATATAGTCATACTATAGCATGTCGTCTATGATATGATTTAAAGTCACACTATAGCATGTCTTCTATAACATGATATAAAGTCACACTATAGCATGTCGTCTATAATATGATATAAAGTCATGCTGTAGCATGTCGCCTAAAATATGATATAAAGTCATACTATATCATGTCGTCTATAACATGATGTAAAGTCATACTATAGCATCTCGTCTATAATATGATATAGTCACACTATAGCATGTCGTCTATAACATGATGTAAAGTCACACTATGGCATGTCGTCTATAATATGATATAGTCATACTATAGCATGTCGTCTATAATATGAAATAAAGTCATACTATAGCATGTCGTCTATAATATGATATAGTCATGCTATAGCATGTCGTCTGCAATATGATATAAAGTTATACTATAGCATGTCGTCTAAAATATGATATAAAGTCATACTATAGCATGTCGTCTATAATATGATATAAAGTCATACTATAGCATGTCGCCTAAAATATGATATAAAGTCATACTATATCATGTCGTCTATAACATGATATAAAGTCATACTATAGCATCTCGTCTATAATATGATATAGTCACACTATAGCATGTCGTCTATAACATGATATAAAGTCACACTATAGCATGTCGTCTATAATATGATATAGTCATACTACAGCATGTCGTCTATAACATGATATAAAGTCATACTATAGCATGTCGTCTATAATATGATATAGTGACACTATAGCATGTCGTCTATAATATGATATAGTCATGCTATAGCATGTCGTCTGCAATATGATATAAAGTCATACTATAGGATGTCGTCTAAAATATGATATAAAGTCATACTATAGCATGTCGTCTATAATATGATATAAAGTCATACTATAGCATGTCGCCTAAAATATGAAATAAAGTCATACTATATCATGTCGTCTATAACATGATATAAAGTCATACTATAGCATCTCGTCTATAATATGATATAGTCACACTATAGCATGTCGTCTATAACATGATATAAAGTCACACTATAGCATGTCGTCTATAATATGATATAGTCATACTATAGCATGTCGTCTATAATATGAAATGAAGTCATACTATAGCATGTCGTCTATAATATGATATAGTCATGCTATAGCATGTCGTCTGCAATATGATATAAAGTCATACTATAGCATGTCGTCTAAAATATGATATAAAGTCATACTATAGCATGTCGTCTGTAATATGATATAAAGTCATACTATAGCATGTCGTCTAAAATATGATATAAAGTCATACTATATCATGTCGTCTATAACATGATATAAAGTCATACTATAGCATGTCGTCTGTAATATGATATAGTCACACTATAGCATGTCGTCTATAATATCATATAAAGTCACACTATAGCATGTCGTCTATAATATGATATAGTCATACTATAGCATGTCGTCTATAATATGATATAAAGTCATACTATAGCATGTCGTCTATAATATGATATCGTCATACTATAGCATGTCGTCTATAATATGATTTAAAGTCACACTATAGCATGTCTTCTATAACATGATATAGTCATACTATAGCATGTCGTCTATAATATGATTTAAAGTTACACTATAGCATGTCTTCTATAACATGATATAAAGTCACACTATAGCATGTCGTCTATAATATGATATAGTCATACTATAGCATGTCGTCTATAATATGATATAGTCATGCTATAGCATGTCGTCTGCAATATGATATAAAGTCACACTATAGCATGTCGTCTAAAATATGATATAAAGTCATACTATAGCATGTCGTCTGTAATATGATATAAAGTCATACTATAGCATGTCGTCTAAAATATGATATAAAGTCATACTATATCATGTCGTCTATGACATGATATAAAGTCATACTATAGCATGTCGTCTATAATATGATATAGTCACAATATAGCATGTCGTCTATAATATGATATAAAGTCACTATAGCATGTCGTCTATAATATGATATAAAGTCATACTATAGCATGTCTATAATATGATATAAAGTCACACTATAGCATGTCGCCTATAACATGATATAAAGTCATACCATACCATGTCGTCTATAATATGATATAAAGTCACACTAAAGCATGTCGTCTAAAATATGATATAAAGTCACACTATAGCATGTCGTCTAAAAGATGATATAAAGTCATACTATAGCATGTCGTCTAGAATATGATATAAAGTCACACTATAGCATGTCGTCTATAACATGATATAAAGTCATGCTATAGCATGTCGTCTATAATATGATATAAAGTCACACTAGCATGTCGTCTATAACATGATATAAAGTCACACTATAGCATGTCGTCTATAACATGATATAAAGTCATACTATAGCATGTCTTTAATATGATATAAAGTCACACTATAGCATGTCGCCTATAACATGATATAAAGTCATACTGTAGCATGTCGTCTTTAATATGATATAAAGTCACACTATAGCATGTCGTCTATAACATGATATAAAGTCATACCATAGCATGTCGTTTATAATATGATATAAAGTCGCACTATAGCATGTCGTCTGTAATATGATATAAAGTCACACTATAGCATGTCGTCTATAATATGATATAAAGTCATACTATAGCATGTCGCCTAAAATATGATATAAAGTCATACTATATCATGTCGTCTATAACATGATATAAAGTCATACTATAGCATCTCGTCTATAATATGATATAGTCACACTATAGCATGTCGTCTATAACATGATATAAAGTCACACTATAGCATGTCGTCTATAATATGATATAGTCATACTATAGCATGTCGTCTATAGCATGATATAAAGTCATACTATAGCCTGTCGTCTATAATATGATATAGTCACACTATAGCATGTCGTCTATAACATGATATAAAGTCACACTATAGCATGTCGTCTATAATATGACATAGTCATACTATAGCATGTCGTCTATAATATGATATAAAGTCATACTATAGCATGTCGTCTATAATATGATATAAAGTGACACTATAGCATGTCGTCTATAACATGATATAGTCTTACTATAGCATGTCGTCTATAATATGATTTAAAGTCACACTATAGCATGTCTTCTATAACATGATATAAAGTCACACTATAGCATGTCGTCTATAATATGATATAGTCATACTATAGCATGTCGTCTATAATATGATATAGTCATGCTATAGCATGTCGTCTGCAATATGATATAAAGTCACACTATAGCATGTCGTCTAAAATATGATATAAAGTCATGCTATAGCATGTCGTCTGTAATATTATGTAAAGTCATACTATAGCATGTCGTCTGTAATATGATATAAAGTCATACTATAGCATGTCGTCTAAAATATGATATAAAGTCATACTATATCATGTCGTCTATAACATGATATAAAGTCATACTATAGCATGTCGTCTGTAATATGATATAGTCACACTATAGCATGTCGTCTATAATATCATATAAAGTCACACTATAGCATGTCGTCTATAATATGATATAGTCATACTATAGCATGTCGTCTATAATATGATATAAAGTCATACTATAGCATGTCGTCTATAATATGATATCGTCATACTATAGCATGTCGTCTATAATATGATTTAAAGTCACACTATAGCATGTCTTCTATAACATGATATAGTCATACTATAGCATGTCGTCTATAATATGATTTAAAGTTACACTATAGCATGTCTTCTATAACATGATATAAAGTCACACTATAGCATGTCGTCTATAATATGATATAGTCATACTATAGCATGTCGTCTATAATATGATATAGTCATGCTATAGCATGTCGTCTGCAATATGATATAAAGTCACACTATAGCATGTCGTCTAAAATATGATATAAAGTCATACTATAGCATGTCGTCTGTAATATGATATAAAGTCATACTATAGCATGTCGTCTAAAATATGATATAAAGTCATACTATATCATGTCGTCTATGACATGATATAAAGTCATACTATAGCATGTCGTCTATAATATGATATAGTCACAATATAGCATGTCGTCTATAATATGATATAAAGTCACTATAGCATGTCGTCTATAATATGATATAAAGTCATACTATAGCATGTCTATAATATGATATAAAGTCACACTATAGCATGTCGCCTATAACATGATATAAAGTCATACCATACCATGTCGTCTATAATATGATATAAAGTCACACTAAAGCATGTCGTCTAAAATATGATATAAAGTCACACTATAGCATGTCGTCTAAAAGATGATATAAAGTCATACTATAGCATGTCGTCTAGAATATGATATAAAGTCACACTATAGCATGTCGTCTATAACATGATATAAAGTCATGCTATAGCATGTCGTCTATAATATGATATAAAGTCACACTAGCATGTCGTCTATAACATGATATAAAGTCACACTATAGCATGTCGTCTATAACATGATATAAAGTCATACTATAGCATGTCTTTAATATGATATAAAGTCACACTATAGCATGTCGCCTATAACATGATATAAAGTCATACTGTAGCATGTCGTCTTTAATATGATATAAAGTCACACTATAGCATGTCGTCTATAACATGATATAAAGTCATACCATAGCATGTCGTTTATAATATGATATAAAGTCGCACTATAGCATGTCGTCTGTAATATGATATAAAGTCACACTATAGCATGTCGTCTATAATATGATATAAAGTCATACTATAGCATGTCGCCTAAAATATGATATAAAGTCATACTATATCATGTCGTCTATAACATGATATAAAGTCATACTATAGCATCTCGTCTATAATATGATATAGTCACACTATAGCATGTCGTCTATAACATGATATAAAGTCACACTATAGCATGTCGTCTATAATATCATATAGTCATACTATAGCATGTCGTCTATAGCATGATATAAAGTCATACTATAGCCTGTCGTCTATAATATGATATAGTCACACTATAGCATGTCGTCTATAACATGATATAAAGTCACACTATAGCATGTCGTCTATAATATGACATAGTCATACTATAGCATGTCGTCTATAATATGATATAAAGTCATACTATAGCATGTCGTCTATAATATGATATAAAGTGACACTATAGCATGTCGTCTATAACATGATATAGTCTTACTATAGCATGTCGTCTATAATATGATTTAAAGTCACACTATAGCATGTCTTCTATAACATGATATAAAGTCACACTATAGCATGTCGTCTATAATATGATATAGTCATACTATAGCATGTCGTCTATAATATGATATAGTCATGCTATAGCATGTCGTCTGCAATATGATATAAAGTCACACTATAGCATGTCGTCTAAAATATGATATAAAGTCATGCTATAGCATGTCGTCTGTAATATTATGTAAAGTCATACTATAGCATGTCGTCTGTAATATGATATAAAGTCATACTATAGCATGTCGTCTAAAATATGATATAAAGTCATACTATATCATGTCGTCTATAACATGATATAAAGTCATACTATAGCATGTCGTCTATAATATGATATAGTCACACTATAGCATGTCGTCTATGATATGATATAAAGTCACACTATAGCATGTCGTCTATAATATGATCTAGTCATACTATAGCATGTCGTCTATAATATGATATAAAGTCATACTATAGCATGTCGTCTATAATATGATCTAAAGTGACACTATAGCATGTCGTCTATAACATGATATAGTCATACTATAGCATGTCGTCTATAATATGATTTAAAGTCACACTATAGCATGTCTTCTATAACATGATATAAAGTCACACTATAGCATGTCGTCTATAATATGATATAAAGTCATGCTGTAGCATGTCGCCTAAAATATGATATAAAGTCATACTATATCATGTCGTCTATAACATGATGTAAAGTCATACTATAGCATCTCGTCTATAATATGATATAGTCACACTATAGCATGTCGTCTATAACATGATGTAAAGTCACACTATGGCATGTCGTCTATAATATGATATAGTCATACTATAGCATGTCGTCTATAATATGAAATAAAGTCATACTATAGCATGTCGTCTATAATATGATATAGTCATGCTATAGCATGTCGTCTGCAATATGATATAAAGTCATACTATAGCATGTCGTCTAAAATATGATATAAAGTCATACTATAGCATGTCGTCTATAATATGATATAAAGTCATACTATAGCATGTCGCCTAAAATATGATATAAAGTCATACTATATCATGTCCTCTATAACATGATATAAAGTCATACTATAGCATCTCGTCTATAATATGATATAGTCACACTATAGCATGTCGTCTATAACATGATATAAAGTCACTATAGCATGTCGTCTATAATATGATATAGTCATACTATAGCATGTCGTCTATAACATGATATAAAGTCATACTATAGCATGTCGTCTATAATATGATATAGTCACACTATAGCATGTCGTCTATAATATGATATAAAGTCACACTATAGCATGTCGTCTATAATATGATATAGTCATACTATAGCATGTCGTCTATCATATGATATAAAGTCATACTATAGCATGTCGTCTATAATATGATATAAAGTGACACTATAGCATGTCGTCTATAACATGATATAGTCATACTATAGCATGTCGTCTATAATATGATTTAAAGTCACACTACAGCATGTCTTCTATAACATGATATAAAGTCACGCTATAGCATGTCGTCTATAATATGATATAGTCATACTATAGCATGTCGTCTATAATATGACATAGTCATGCTATAGCATGTCGTCTGCAATATGTTATAAAGTCACACTGTAGCATGTCGTCTAAAATATGATATAAAGTCATACTATATCATGTCGTCTATAACATGATATAAAGTCATACTATAGCATGTCGTCTATAATATGATATAGTCACAATATAGCATGTCGTCTATAATATGATATAAAGTCACTATAGCATGTCGTCTATAATATGATATAAAGTCATACTATAGCATGTCGTCTATAATATGATATAAAGTCATACTATAGCATGTCTATAATATGATATAAAGTCACACTATAGCATGTCGCCTATAACATGATATAAAGTCATACTATAGCATGTCGTCTATAATATGATATAAAGTCACACTATAGCATGTCGTCTATAACATGATATAAAGTCATACCATAGCATGTCGTCTATAATATGATATAAAGTCACACTATAGCATGTCGTCTAAAATATGATATAAAGTCATACTATAGCATCTCGTCTATAATATGATATAGTCATACTATAGCATGTCGTCGATAACATGATATAAAGTCACACTATAGCATGTCGTCTATATTACGATATAGTCATACTATAGCATGTCGTCTATAATATGAAATAAAGTCATACTATAGCATGTCGTCTATAATATGATATAGTCATGCTATAGCATGTCGTCTGCAATATGATATAAAGTCATACTATAGGATGTCGTCTAAAATATGATATAAAGTCATACTATAGCATGTCGTCTATAATATGATATAAAGTCATACTATAGCATGTCGCCTAAAATATGATATAAAGTCATACTATATCATGTCGTCTATAACATGATATAAAGTCATACTATAGCATCTCGTCTATAATATGATATAGTCACACTATAGCATGTCGTCTATAACATGATATAAAGTCACACTATAGCATGTCGTCTATAATATGATATAGTCATACTATAGCATGTCGTCTATAAAATGAAATGAAGTCATACTATAGCATGTCGTCTATAATATGATATAGTCATGCTATAGCATGTCGTCTGCAATATGATATAAAGTCATACTATAGCATGTCGTCTAAAATATGATATAAAGTCATACTATAGCATGTCGTCTGTAATATGATATAAAGTCATACTATAGCATGTCGTCTAAAATATGATATAAAGTCATACTATATCATGTCGTCTATAACATGATATAAAGTCATAATATAGCATGTCGTCTATAATATGATATAGTCACACTATAGCATGTCGTCTATAATATGATATAAAGTCACACTATAGCATGTCGTCTATAATATGATATAGTCATACTATAGCATGTCGTCTATAATATGATATAAAGTCATACTATAGCATGTCGTCTATAATATGATATAAAGTGACACTATAGCATGTCGTCTATAACATGATATAGTCATACTATAGCATGTCGTCTATAATATGATTTAAAGTCACACTATAGCATGTCTTCTATAACATGATATAAAGTCACACTATAGCATGTCGTCTATAATATGATATAGTCATACTATAGCATGTCGTCTATAATATGATATAGTCATGCTATAGCATGTCGTCTGCAATATAATATAAAGTCACACTATAGCATGTCGTCTAAAATATGATATGAAGTCATACTATAGCATGTCGTCTGTAATATGATATAAAGTCAGACTATAGCATGTCGTCTAAAATATGATATAAAGTCATACTATATCATGTCGTCTATGACATGATATAAAGTCATACTATAGCATGTCGTCTATAATATGATATAGTCACAATATAGCATGTCGTCTATAATATAATATAAAGTCACTATAGCATGTCGTCTATAATATGATATAAAGTCATACTATAGCATGTCGTCTATAATATGATATAAAGTCATACTATAGCATGTCTATAATATGATATAAAGTCACACTATAGCATGTCGCCTATAACATGATATAAAGTCATACTATAGTATGTCGTCTATAATATGATATAAAGTCGCACTATAGCATGTCGTCTATTACATGATATAAAGTCATACCATAGCATGTCGTCTATAATATGATATAAAGTCACACTATAGCATGTCGTCTAAAATATGATATAAAGTCAGACTATAGCATGTCGTCTATAATATGATATAAAGTCATACTATAGCATGTCGTCTATAATATGATATAAAGTCATACTATAGCATGTCGCCTAAAATATGATATAAAGTCATACTATATCATGTCGTCTATAACATGATATAAAGTCATACTATAGCATCTCGTCTATAATATGATATAGTCACACTATAGCATGTCGTCTATAACATGATATAAAGTCACACTATAGCATGTCGTCTATAATATGATATAGTCATACTATAGCATGTCGTCTATAACATGATATAAAGTCATACTATAGCATGTCGTCTATAATATGATATAAAGTCACACTATAGCATGTCGTCTATAATATGATATAAAGTCACACTATAGCATGTCGTCTATAATATGATATAAAGTCATACTATAGCATGTCGTCTATAATATGATATAGTCACAATATAGCATGTCGTCTATAATATGATATAAAGTCACTATAGCATGTCGTCTATAATATGATATAAAGTCATACTATAGCATGTCGTCTATAATATGATATAAAGTCATACTATAGCATGTCTATAATATGATATAAAGTCATACTATAGCATCTCGTCTATAATATGATATAGTCATACTATAGCATGTCGTCGATAACATGATATAAAGTCACACTATAGCATGTCGTCTATATTATGATATAGTCATACTATAGCATGTCGTCTATAATATGAAATAAAGTCATACTATAGCATGTCGTCTATAATATGATATAGTCATGCTATAGCATGTCGTCTGCAATATGATATAAAGTCATACTATAGGATGTCGTCTAAAATATGATATAAAGTCATACTATAGCATGTCGTCTATAATATGATATAAAGTCATACTATAGCATGTCGCCTAAAATATGATATAAAGTCATACTATATCATGTCGTCTATAACATGATATAAAGTCATACTATAGCATCTCGTCTATAATATGATATAGTCACACTATAGCATGTCGTCTATAACATGATATAAAGTCACACTATAGCATGTCGTCTATAATATGATATAGTCATACTATAGCATGTCGTCTATAATATGAAATGAAGTCATACTATAGCATGTCGTCTATAATATGATATAGTCATGCTATAGCATGTCGTCTGCAATATGATATAAAGTCATACTATAGCATGTCGTCTAAAATATGATATAAAGTCATACTATAGCATGTCGTCTGTAATATGATATAAAGTCATACTATAGCATGTCGTCTAAAATATGATATAAAGTCATACTATATCATGTCGTCTATAACATGATATAAAGTCATAATATAGGATGTCGTCTATAATATGATATAGTCACACTATAGCATGTCGTCTATAATATGATATAAAGTCACACTATAGCATGTCGTCTATAATATGATATAGTCATACTATAGCATGTCGTCTATAATATGATATAAAGTCATACTATAGCATGTCGTCTATAATATGATATAAAGTGACACTATAGCATGTCGTCTATAACATGATATAGTCATACTATAGCATGTCGTCTATAATATGATTTAAAGTCACACTATAGCATGTCTTCTATAACATGATATAAAGTCACACTATAGCATGTCGTCTATAATATGATATAGTCATACTATAGCATGTCGTCTATAATATGATATAGTCATGCTATAGCATGTCGTCTGCAATATGATATAAAGTCACACTATAGCATGTCGTCTAAAATATGATATAAAGTCATACTATAGCATGTCGTCTGTAATATGATATAAAGTCAGACTATAGCATGTCGTCTAAAATATGATATAAAGTCATACTATATCATGTCGTCTATGACATGATATAAAGTCATACTATAGCATGTCGTCTATAATATGATATAGTCACAATATAGCATGTCGTCTATAATATGATATAAAGTCACTATAGCATGTCGTCTATAATATGATATAAAGTCATACTATAGCATGTCGTCTATAATATGATATAAAGTCATACTATAGCATGTCTATAATATGATATAAAGTCACACTATAGCATGTCGCCTATAACATGATATAAAGTCATACTATAGTATGTCGTCTATAATATGATATAAAGTCGCACTATAGCATGTCGTCTATTACATGATATAAAGTCATACCATAGCATGTCGTCTATAATATGATATAAAGTCACACTATAGCATGTCGTCTAAAATATGATATAAAGTCAGACTATAGCATGTCGTCTATAATATGATATAAAGTCATACTATAGAATGTCGCCTAAAATATGATATAAAGTCATACTATATCATGTCGTCTATAACATGATATAAAGTCATACTATAGCATCTCGTCTATAATATGATATAGTCACACTATAGCATGTCGTCTATAACATGATATAAAGTCACACTATAGCATGTCGTCTATAATATGATATAGTCATACTATAGCATGTCGTCTATAATATGAAATAAAGTCATACTATAGCATGTCGTCTATAATATGATATAGTCATGCTATAGCATGTCGTCTGCAATATGATATAAAGTCATACTATAGCATGTCGTCTAAAATATGATATAAAGTCATACTATAGCATGTCGTCTGTAATATGATATAAAGTCATACTATAGCATGTCGTCTAAAATATGATATAAAGTCATACTATATCATGTCGTCTATAACATGATATAAAGTCATACTATAGCATGTCGTCTATAATATGATATAGTCACACTATAGCATGTCGTCTATAATATGATATAAAGTCATACTATAGCATGTCGTCTATAATATGATATAAAGTCATACTATAGCATGTCGCCTAAAATATGATATAAAGTCATACTATATCATGTCGTCT
Organism: Embiotoca jacksoni; assembly: GCF_022577435.1. Classification (NCBI taxonomy): domain Eukaryota; kingdom Metazoa; phylum Chordata; class Actinopteri; family Embiotocidae; genus Embiotoca; species Embiotoca jacksoni. Next base: position 69,076 of record NW_027185263.1, on the reverse strand, counting down.
ATAACATGATATAAAGTCATACTATAGCATGTCGTCTATAATATGATATAGTCACACTATAGCATGTCGTCTATAATATGATATAAAGTCACACTATAGCATGTCGTCTATAATATGATATAGTCATACTATAGCATGTCGTCTATAACATGATATAGTCATACTATAGCATGTCGTCTATAATATGATTTAAAGTCACACTACAGCATGTCGTCTGCAATATGATATAAAGTCACACTATAGCATGTCGTCTAAAATATGATATAAAGTCATACTATAGCATGTCGTCTGTAATATGATATAAAGTCATACTATAGCATGTCGTCTAAAATATGATATAAAGTCATACTATATCATGTCGTCTATAACATGATATAAAGTCATACTATAGCATGTCGTCTATAATATGATATAGTCACACTATAGCATGTCGTCTATAATATGATATAAAGTAATACTATAGCATGTCGTCTATAATATGATATAAAGTCATACTATAGCATGTCGCCTAAAATATGATATAAAGTCATACTATATCATGTCGTCTATAACATGATATAAAGTCATACTATAGCATCTCGTCTATAATATGATATAGTCACACTATAGCATGTCGTCTATAACATGATATAAAGTCACACTATAGCATGTCGTCTATAATATGATATAGTCATACTATAGCATGTCGTCTATAACATGATATAAAGTCATACTATAGCATGTCGTCTATAATATGATATAGTCACACTATAGCATGTCGTCTATAATATGATATAAAGTCACACTATAGCATGTCGTCTATAATATGATATAGTCATACTATAGCATGTCGTCTATAATATGATATAAAGTCATACTATAGCATGTCGTCTATAATATGATATAAAGTGACACTATAGCATGTCGTCTATAACATGATATAGTCATACTATAGCATGTCGTCTATAATATGATTTAAAGTCACACTACAGCATGTCTTCTATAACATGATATAAAGTCATACTATAGCATGTCGTCTATAATATGATATAAAGTCATACTATAGCATGTCTATAATATGATATAAAGTCACACTATAGCATGTCGCCTATAACATGATATAAAGTCATACTATAGGTATGTCGTCTATAATATGATATAAAGTCACACTATAGCATGTCGTCTAAAATATGATATAAAGTCAGACTATAGCATGTCGTCTATAATATGATATAAAGTCATACTATAGAATGTCGCCTAAAATATGATATAAAGTCATACTATATCATGTCGTCTATAACATGATATAAAGTCATACTATAGCATCTCGTCTATAATATGATATAGTCACACTATAGCATGTCGTCTATAACATGATATAAAGTCACACTATAGCATGTCGTCTATAATATGATATAGTCCATACTATAGCATGTCGTCTATAACATGAAATAAAGTCATACTATAGCATGTCGTCTATAATATGATATAGTCATGCTATAGCATGTCGTCTGCAATATGATATAAAGTCATACTATAGCATGTCGTCTAAAATATGATATAAAGTCATACTATAGCATGTCGTCTGTAATATGATATAAAGTCATACTATAGCATGTCGTCTAAAATATGATATAAAGTCATACTATATCATGTCGTCTATAACATGATATAAAGTCATACTATAGCATGTCGTCTATAATATGATATAGTCACACTATAGCATGTCGTCTATAATATGATATAAAGTCATACTATAGCATGTCGTCTATAATATGATATAAAGTCATACTATAGCATGTCGCCTAAAATATGATATAAAGTCATACTATATCATGTCGTCTATAACATGATATAAAGTCATACTATAGCATGTCGTCTATAATATGATATAGTCACACTATAGCATGTCGTCTATAATATGATATAAAGTCACACTATAGCATGTCGTCTATAATATGATATAGTCATACTATAGCATGTCGTCTATAATATGATATAAAGTCATACTATAGCATGTCGTCTATAATATGATATAAAGTGACACTATAGCATGTCGTCTATAACATGATATAGTCATACTATAGCATGTCGTCTATAATATGATTTAAAGTCACACTACAGCATGTCTTCTGATAACATGATATAAAGTCACGCTATAGCATGTCGTCTATAATATGATATAGTCATACTATAGCATGTCGTCTATAATATGACATAGTCATGCTATAGCATGTCGTCTGCAATATGATATAAAGTCACACTATAGCATGTCGTCTAAAATATGATATAAAGTCATACTATAGCATGTCGTCTGTAATATGATATAAAGTCATACTATAGCATGTCGTCTAAAATATGATATAAAGTCATACTATATCATGTCGTCTATAACATGATATAAAGTCATACTATAGCATGTCGTCTATAATATGATATAGTCACACTATAGCATGTCGTCTATAATATGATATAAAGTAATACTATAGCATGTCGTCTATAATATGATATAAAGTCATACTATAGCATGTCGCCTAAAATATGATATAAAGTCATACTTATCATGTCGTCTATAACATGATATAAAGTCATACTATAGCATCTCGTCTATAATATGATATAGTCACACTATAGCATGTCGTCTATAACATGATATAAAGTCACACTATAGCATGTCGTCTATAATATGATATAGTCATACTATAGCATGTCGTCTATAACATGATATAAAGTCATACTATAGCATGTCGTCTATAATATGATATAGTCACACTATAGCATGTCGTCTATAATATGATATAAAGTCACACTATAGCATGTCGTCTATAATATGATATAGTCATACTATAGCATGTCGTCTATAATATGATATAAAGTCATACTATAGCATGTCGTCTATAATATGATATAAAGTGACACTATAGCATGTCGTCTATAACATGATATAGTCATACTATAGCATGTCGTCTATAATATGATTTAAAGTCACACTACAGCATGTCTTCTATAACATGATATAAAGTCACGCTATAGCATGTCGTCTATAATATGATATAGTCATACTATAGCATGTCGTCTATAATATGACATAGTCATGCTATAGCATGTCGTTTGCAATATGATATAAAGTCACACTATAGCATGTCGTCTAAAATATGATATAAAGTCATACTATATCATGTAGTCTATAACATGATATAAAGTCATACTATAGCATGTCGTCTATAATATGATATAGTCACAATATAGCATGTCGTCTATAATATGATATAAAGTCACTATAGCATGTCGTCTATAATATGATATAAAGTCATACTATAGCATGTCGTCTATAATATGATATAAAGTCATACTATAGCATGTCTATAATATGATATAAAGTCACACTATAGCATGTCGCCTATGACATGATATAAAGTCATACTATAGCATGTCGTCTATAATATGATATAAAGTCACACTATAGCATGTCGTCTATAACATGATATAAAGTCATACCATAGCATGTCGTCTATAATATGATATAAAGTCACACTATAGCATGTCGTCTAAAATATGATATAAAGTCAGACTATAGCATGTCGTCTATAATATGATATAAAGTCATACTATAGAATGTCGCCTAAAATATGATATAAAGTCATACTATATCATGTCGTCTATAACATGATATAAAGTCATACTATAGCATCTCGTCTATAATATGATATAGTCACACTATAGCATGTCGTCTATAACATGATATAAAGTCACACTATAGCATGTCGTCTATAATATGATATAGTCATACTATAGCATGTCGTCTATAACATGAAATAAAGTCATACTATAGCATGTCGTCTATAATATGATATAGTCATGCTATAGCATGTCGTCTGCAATATGATATAAAGTCATACTATAGCATGTCGTCTAAAATATGATATAAAGTCATACTATAGCATGTCGTCTGTAATATGATATAAAGTCATACTATAGCATGTCGTCTAAAATATGATATAAAGTCATACTATATCATGTCGTCTATAACATGATATAAAGTCATACTATAGCATGTCGTCTATAATATGATATAGTCACACTATAGCATGTCGTCTATAATATGATATAAAGTCATACTATAGCATGTCGTCTATAATATGATATAAAGTCATACTATAGCATGTCGCCTAAAATATGATATAAAGTCATACTATATCATGTCGTCTATAACATGATATAAAGTCATACTATAGCATGTCGTCTATAATATGATATAGTCACACTATAGCATGTCGTCTATAATATGATATAAAGTCACACTATAGCATGTCGTCTATAATATGATATAGTCATACTATAGCATGTCGTCTATAATATGATATAAAGTCATACTATAGCATGTCGTCTATAATATGATATAAAGTGACACTATAGCATGTCGTCTATAACATGATATAGTCATACTATAGCATGTCGTCTATAATATGATTTAAAGTCACACTACAGCATGTCTTCTATAACATGATATAAAGTCACGCTATAGCATGTCGTCTATAATATGATATAGTCATACTATAGCATGTCGTCTATAATATGACATAGTCATGCTATAGCATGTCGTCTGCAATATGATATAAAGTCACACTATAGCATGTCGTCTAAAATATGATATAAAGTCATACTATAGCATGTCGTCTGTAATATGATATAAAGTCATACTATAGCATGTCGTCTAAAATATGATATAAAGTCATACTATATCATGTCGTCTATAACATGATATAAAGTCATACTATAGCATGTCGTCTATAATATGATATAGTCACACTATAGCATGTCGTCTATAATATGATATAAAGTAATACTATAGCATGTCGTCTATAATATGATATAAAGTCATACTATAGCATGTCGCCTAAAATATGATATAAAGTCATACTATATCATGTCGTCTATAACATGATATAAAGTCATACTATAGCATCTCGTCTATAATATGATATAGTCACACTATAGCATGTCGTCTATAACATGATATAAAGTCACACTATAGCATGTCGTCTATAATATGATATAGTCATACTATAGCATGTCGTCTATAACATGATATAAAGTCATACTATAGCATGTCGTCTATAATATGATATAGTCACACTATAGCATGTCGTCTATAATATGATATAAAGTCACACTATAGCATGTCGTCTATAATATGATATAGTCATACTATAGCATGTCGTCTATAATATGATATAAAGTCATACTATAGCATGTCGTCTATAATATGATATAAAGTGACACTATAGCATGTCGTCTATAACATGATATAGTCATACTATAGCATGTCGTCTATAATATGATTTAAAGTCACACTACAGCATGTCTTCTATAACATGATATAAAGTCACGCTATAGCATGTCGTCTATAATATGATATAGTCATACTATAGCATGTCGTCTATAATATGACATAGTCATGCTATAGCATGTCGTCTGCAATATGATATAAAGTCACACTATAGCATGTCGTCTAAAATATGATATAAAGTCATACTATATCATGTAGTCTATAACATGATATAAAGTCATACTATAGCATGTCGTCTATAATATGATATAGTCACAATATAGCATGTCGTCTATAATATGATATAAAGTCACTATAGCATGTCGTCTATAATATGATATAAAGTCATACTATAGCATGTCGTCTATAATATGATATAAAGTCATACTATAGCATGTCTATAATATGATATAAAGTCACACTATAGCATGTCGCCTATGACATGATATAAAGTCATACTATAGCATGTCGTCTATAATATGATATAAAGTCACACTATAGCATGTCGTCTATAATATGATATAAAGTCATACTATAGAATGTCGCCTAAAATATGATATAAAGTCATACTATATCATGTCGTCTATAACATGATATAAAGTCATACTATAGCATCTCGTCTATAATATGATATAGTCACACTATAGCATGTCGTCTATAACATGATATAAAGTCACACTATAGCATGTCGTCTATAATATGATATAGTCATACTATAGCATGTCGTCTATAATATGATATAAAGTAATACTATAGCATGTCGTCTATAATATGATATAAAGTCATACTATAGCATGTCGCCTAAAATATGATATAAAGTCATACTATATCATGTCGTCTATAACATGATATAAAGTCATACTATAGCATCTCGTCTATAATATGATATAGTCACACTATAGCATGTCGTCTATAACATGATATAAAGTCACACTATAGCATGTCGTCTATAATATGATATAGTCATACTATAGCATGTCGTCTATAACATGATATAAAGTCATACTATAGCATGTCGTCTATAATATGATATAGTCACACTATAGCATGTCGTCTATAATATGATATAAAGTCACACTATAGCATGTCGTCTATAATATGATATAGTCATACTATAGCATGTCGTCTATAATATGATATAAAGTCATACTATAGCATGTCGTCTATAATATGATATAAAGTGACACTATAGCATGTCGTCTATAACATGATATAGTCATACTATAGCATGTCGTCTATAATATGATTTAAAGTCACACTACAGCATGTCTTCTATAACATGATATAAAGTCACGCTATAGCATGTCGTCTATAATATGATATAGTCATACTATAGCATGTCGTCTATAATATGACATAGTCATGCTATAGCATGTCGTTTGCAATATGATATAAAGTCACACTATAGCATGTCGTCTAAAATATGATATAAAGTCATACTATATCATGTAGTCTATAACATGATATAAAGTCATACTATAGCATGTCGTCTATAATATGATATAGTCACAATATAGCATGTCGTCTATAATATGATATAAAGTCACTATAGCATGTCGTCTATAATATGATATAAAGTCATACTATAGCATGTCGTCTATAATATGATATAAAGTCATACTATAGCATGTCTATAATATGATATAAAGTCACACTATAGCATGTCGCCTATGACATGATATAAAGTCATACTATAGCATGTCGTCTATAATATGATATAAAGTCACACTATAGCATGTCGTCTATAACATGATATAAAGTCATACCATAGCATGTCGTCTATAATATGATATAAAGTCACACTATAGCATGTCGTCTAAAATATGATATAAAGTCAGACTATAGCATGTCGTCTATAATATGATATAAAGTCATACTATAGAATGTCGCCTAAAATATGATATAAAGTCATACTATATCATGTCGTCTATAACATGATATAAAGTCATACTATAGCATCTCGTCTATAATATGATATAGTCACACTATAGCATGTCGTCTATAACATGATATAAAGTCACACTATAGCATGTCGTCTATAATATGATATAGTCATACTATAGCATGTCGTCTATAACATGAAATAAAGTCATACTATAGCATGTCGTCTATAATATGATATAGTCATGCTATAGCATGTCGTCTGCAATATGATATAAAGTCATACTATAGCATGTCGTCTAAAATATGATATAAAGTCATACTATAGCATGTCGTCTGTAATATGATATAAAGTCATACTATAGCATGTCGTCTAAAATATGATATAAAGTCATACTATATCATGTCGTCTATAACATGATATAAAGTCATACTATAGCATGTCGTCTATAATATGATATAGTCACACTATAGCATGTCGTCTATAATATGATATAAAGTCATACTATAGCATGTCGTCTATAATATGATATAAAGTCATACTATAGCATGTCGCCTAAAATATGATATAAAGTCATACTATATCATGTCGTCTATAACATGATATAAAGTCATACTATAGCATGTCGTCTATAATATGATATAGTCACACTATAGCATGTCGTCTATAATATGATATAAAGTCACACTATAGCATGTCGTCTATAATATGATATAGTCATACTATAGCATGTCGTCTATAATATGATATAAAGTCATACTATAGCATGTCGTCTATAATATGATATAAAGTGACACTATAGCATGTCGTCTATAACATGATATAGTCATACTATAGCATGTCGTCTATAATATGATTTAAAGTCACACTACAGCATGTCTTCTATAACATGATATAAAGTCACGCTATAGCATGTCGTCTATAATATGATATAGTCATACTATAGCATGTCGTCTATAATATGACATAGTCATGCTATAGCATGTCGTCTGCAATATGATATAAAGTCACACTATAGCATGTCGTCTAAAATATGATATAAAGTCATACTATAGCATGTCGTCTGTAATATGATATAAAGTCATACTATAGCATGTCGTCTAAAATATGATATAAAGTCATACTATATCATGTCGTCTATAACATGATATAAAGTCATACTATAGCATGTCGTCTATAATATGATATAGTCACACTATAGCATGTCGTCTATAATATGATATAAAGTAATACTATAGCATGTCGTCTATAATATGATATAAAGTCATACTATAGCATGTCGCCTAAAATATGATATAAAGTCATACTATATCATGTCGTCTATAACATGATATAAAGTCATACTATAGCATCTCGTCTATAATATGATATAGTCACACTATAGCATGTCGTCTATAACATGATATAAAGTCACACTATAGCATGTCGTCTATAATATGATATAGTCATACTATAGCATGTCGTCTATAACATGATATAAAGTCATACTATAGCATGTCGTCTATAATATGATATAGTCACACTATAGCATGTCGTCTATAATATGATATAAAGTCACACTATAGCATGTCGTCTATAATATGATATAGTCATACTATAGCATGTCGTCTATAATATGATATAAAGTCATACTATAGCATGTCGTCTATAATATGATATAAAGTGACACTATAGCATGTCGTCTATAACATGATATAGTCATACTATAGCATGTCGTCTATAATATGATTTAAAGTCACACTACAGCATGTCTTCTATAACATGATATAAAGTCACGCTATAGCATGTCGTCTATAATATGATATAGTCATACTATAGCATGTCGTCTATAATATGACATAGTCATGCTATAGCATGTCGTCTGCAATATGATATAAAGTCACACTATAGCATGTCGTCTAAAATATGATATAAAGTCATACTATATCATGTAGTCTATAACATGATATAAAGTCATACTATAGCATGTCGTCTATAATATGATATAGTCACAATATAGCATGTCGTCTATAATATGATATAAAGTCACTATAGCATGTCGTCTATAATATGATATAAAGTCATACTATAGCATGTCGTCTATAATATGATATAAAGTCATACTATAGCATGTCTATAATATGATATAAAGTCACACTATAGCATGTCGCCTATGACATGATATAAAGTCATACTATAGCATGTCGTCTATAATATGATATAAAGTCACACTATAGCATGTCGTCTATAATATGATATAAAGTCATACTATAGAATGTCGCCTAAAATATGATATAAAGTCATACTATATCATGTCGTCTATAACATGATATAAAGTCATACTATAGCATCTCGTCTATAATATGATATAGTCACACTATAGCATGTCGTCTATAACATGATATAAAGTCACACTATAGCATGTCGTCTATAATATGATATAGTCATACTATAGCATGTCGTCTATAACATGAAATAAAGTCATACTATAGCATGTCGTCTATAATATGATATAGTCATGCTATAGCATGTCGTCTGCAATATGATATAAAGTCATACTATAGCATGTCGTCTAAAATATGATATAAAGTCATACTATAGCATGTCGTCTGTAATATGATATAAAGTCATACTATAGCATGTCGTCTAAAATATGATATAAAGTCATACTATATCATGTCGTCTATAACATGATATAAAGTCATACTATAGCATGTCGTCTATAATATGATATAGTCACACTATAGCATGTCGTCTATAATATGATATAAAGTCATACTATAGCATGTCGTCTATAATATGATATAAAGTCATACTATAGCATGTCGCCTAAAATATGATATAAAGTCATACTATATCATGTCGTCTATAACATGATATAAAGTCATACTATAGCATGTCGTCTATAATATGATATAGTCACACTATAGCATGTCGTCTATAATATGATATAAAGTCACACTATAGCATGTCGTCTATAATATGATATAGTCATACTATAGCATGTCGTCTATAATATGATATAAAGTCATACTATAGCATGTCGTCTATAATATGATATAAAGTGACACTATAGCATGTCGTCTATAACATGATATAGTCATACTATAGCATGTCGTCTATAATATGATTTAAAGTCACACTACAGCATGTCTTCTATAACATGATATAAAGTCACGCTATAGCATGTCGTCTATAATATGATATAGTCATACTATAGCATGTCGTCTATAATATGACATAGTCATGCTATAGCATGTCGTCTGCAATATGATATAAAGTCACACTATAGCATGTCGTCTAAAATATGATATAAAGTCATACTATAGCATGTCGTCTGTAATATGATATAAAGTCATACTATAGCATGTCGTCTAAAATATGATATAAAGTCATACTATATCATGTCGTCTATAACATGATATAAAGTCATACTATAGCATGTCGTCTATAATATGATATAGTCACACTATAGCATGTCGTCTATAATATGATATAAAGTAATACTATAGCATGTCGTCTATAATATGATATAAAGTCATACTATAGCATGTCGCCTAAAATATGATATAAAGTCATACTATATCATGTCGTCTATAACATGATATAAAGTCATACTATAGCATCTCGTCTATAATATGATATAGTCACACTATAGCATGTCGTCTATAACATGATATAAAGTCACACTATAGCATGTCGTCTATAATATGATATAGTCATACTATAGCATGTCGTCTATAACATGATATAAAGTCATACTATAGCATGTCGTCTATAATATGATATAGTCACACTATAGCATGTCGTCTATAATATGATATAAAGTCACACTATAGCATGTCGTCTATAATATGATATAGTCATACTATAGCATGTCGTCTATAATATGATATAAAGTCATACTATAGCATGTCGTCTATAATATGATATAAAGTGACACTATAGCATGTCGTCTATAACATGATATAGTCATACTATAGCATGTCGTCTATAATATGATTTAAAGTCACACTACAGCATGTCTTCTATAACATGATATAAAGTCACGCTATAGCATGTCGTCTATAATATGATATAGTCATACTATAGCATGTCGTCTATAATATGACATAGTCATGCTATAGCATGTCGTCTGCAATATGATATAAAGTCACACTATAGCATGTCGTCTAAAATATGATATAAAGTCATACTATATCATGTAGTCTATAACATGATATAAAGTCATACTATAGCATGTCGTCTATAATATGATATAGTCACAATATAGCATGTCGTCTATAATATGATATAAAGTCACTATAGCATGTCGTCTATAATATGATATAAAGTCATACTATAGCATGTCGTCTATAATATGATATAAAGTCATACTATAGCATGTCTATAATATGATATAAAGTCACACTATAGCATGTCGCCTATGACATGATATAAAGTCATACTATAGCATGTCGTCTATAATATGATATAAAGTCACACTATAGCATGTCGTCTATAATATGATATAAAGTCATACTATAGAATGTCGCCTAAAATATGATATAAAGTCATACTATATCATGTCGTCTATAACATGATATAAAGTCATACTATAGCATCTCGTCTATAATATGATATAGTCACACTATAGCATGTCGTCTATAACATGATATAAAGTCACACTATAGCATGTCGTCTATAATATGATATAGTCATACTATAGCATGTCGTCTATAACATGAAATAAAGTCATACTATAGCATGTCGTCTATAATATGATATAGTCATGCTATAGCATGTCGTCTGCAATATGATATAAAGTCATACTATAGCATGTCGTCTAAAATATGATATAAAGTCATACTATAGCATGTCGTCTGTAATATGATATAAAGTCATACTATAGCATGTCGTCTAAAATATGATATAAAGTCATACTATATCATGTCGTCTATAACATGATATAAAGTCATACTATAGCATGTCGTCTATAATATGATATAGTCACACTATAGCATGTCGTCTATAATATGATATAAAGTCATACTATAGCATGTCGTCTATAATATGATATAAAGTCATACTATAGCATGTCGCCTAAAATATGATATAAAGTCATACTATATCATGTCGTCTATAACATGATATAAAGTCATACTATAGCATGTCGTCTATAATATGATATAGTCACACTATAGCATGTCGTCTATAATATGATATAAAGTCACACTATAGCATGTCGTCTATAATATGATATAGTCATACTATAGCATGTCGTCTATAATATGATATAAAGTCATACTATAGCATGTCGTCTATAATATGATATAAAGTGACACTATAGCATGTCGTCTATAACATGATATAGTCATACTATAGCATGTCGTCTATAATATGATTTAAAGTCACACTACAGCATGTCTTCTATAACATGATATAAAGTCACGCTATAGCATGTCGTCTATAATATGATATAGTCATACTATAGCATGTCGTCTATAATATGACATAGTCATGCTATAGCATGTCGTCTGCAATATGATATAAAGTCACACTATAGCATGTCGTCTAAAATATGATATAAAGTCATACTATAGCATGTCGTCTGTAATATGATATAAAGTCATACTATAGCATGTCGTCTAAAATATGATATAAAGTCATACTATATCATGTCGTCTATAACATGATATAAAGTCATACTATAGCATGTCGTCTATAATATGATATAGTCACACTATAGCATGTCGTCTATAATATGATATAAAGTAATACTATAGCATGTCGTCTATAATATGATATAAAGTCATACTATAGCATGTCGCCTAAAATATGATATAAAGTCATACTATATCATGTCGTCTATAACATGATATAAAGTCATACTATAGCATCTCGTCTATAATATGATATAGTCACACTATAGCATGTCGTCTATAACATGATATAAAGTCACACTATAGCATGTCGTCTATAATATGATATAGTCATACTATAGCATGTCGTCTATAACATGATATAAAGTCATACTATAGCATGTCGTCTATAATATGATATAGTCACACTATAGCATGTCGTCTATAATATGATATAAAGTCACACTATAGCATGTCGTCTATAATATGATATAGTCATACTATAGCATGTCGTCTATAATATGATATAAAGTCATACTATAGCATGTCGTCTATAATATGATATAAAGTGACACTATAGCATGTCGTCTATAACATGATATAGTCATACTATAGCATGTCGTCTATAATATGATTTAAAGTCACACTACAGCATGTCTTCTATAACATGATATAAAGTCACGCTATAGCATGTCGTCTATAATATGATATAGTCATACTATAGCATGTCGTCTATAATATGACATAGTCATGCTATAGCATGTCGTCTGCAATATGATATAAAGTCACACTATAGCATGTCGTCTAAAATATGATATAAAGTCATACTATATCATGTAGTCTATAACATGATATAAAGTCATACTATAGCATGTCGTCTATAATATGATATAGTCACAATATAGCATGTCGTCTATAATATGATATAAAGTCACTATAGCATGTCGTCTATAATATGATATAAAGTCATACTATAGCATGTCGTCTATAATATGATATAAAGTCATACTATAGCATGTCGTCTATAATATGATATAAAGTCATACTATAGCATGTCGTCTATAATATGATATAAAGTCATACTATAGCATGTCTATAATATGATATAAAGTCACACTATAGCATGTCGCCTATGACATGATATAAAGTCATACTATAGCATGTCGTCTATAATATGATATAAAGTCACACTATAGCATGTCGTCTATAACATGATATAAAGTCATACCATAGCATGTCGTCTATAATATGATATAAAGTCACACTATAGCATGTCGTCTAAAATATAATATAAAGTCATACTATAGCATCTCGTCTATAATATGATATAGTCATACTATAGCATGTCGTCGATAACATGATATAAAGTCACACTATAGCATGTCGTCTATATTATGATATAGTCATACTATAGCATGTCGTCTATAATATGAAATAAAGTCATACTATAGCATGTCGTCTATAATATGATATAGTCATGCTATAGCATGTCGTCTGCAATATGATATAAAGTCATACTATAGGATGTCGTCTAAAATATGATATAAAGTCATACTATAGCATGTCGTCTATAATATGATATAAAGTCATACTATAGCATGTCGCCTAAAATATGATATAAAGTCATACTATATCATGTCGTCTATAACATGATATAAAGTCATACTATAGCATCTCGTCTATAAAATGATATAGTCACACTATAGCATGTCGTCTATAACATGATATAAAGTCACACTATAGCATGTCGTCTATAATATGATATAGTCATACTATAGCATGTCGTCTATAATATGAAATGAAGTCATACTATAGCATGTCGTCTATAATATGATATAGTCATGCTATAGCATGTCGTCTGCAATATGATATAAAGTCATACTATAGCATGTCGTCTAAAATATGATATAAAGTCATACTATAGCATGTCGTCTGTAATATGATATAAAGTCATACTATAGCATGTCGTCTATAACATGATATAGTCATACTATAGCATGTCGTCTATAATATGATTTAAAGTCACACTATAGCATGTCTTCTATAACATGATATAAAGTCACACTATAGCATGTCGTCTATAATATGATATAGTCATACTATAGCATGTCGTCTATAATATGATATAGTCATGCTATAGCATGTCGTCTGCAATATGATATAAAGTCACACTATAGCATGTCGTCTAAAATATGATATAAAGTCATTCTATAGCATGTCGTCTGTAATATGATATAAAGTCAGACTATAGCATGTCGTCTATAACATGATATAAAGTCACACTATAGCATGTCGTCTATAATATGATATAGTCATACTATAGCATGTCGTCTATAACATGATATAAAGTCATACTATAGCATGTCGTCTATAATATGATATAGTCACACTATAGCATGTCGTCTATAATATGATATAAAGTCACACTATAGCATGTCGTCTATAATATGATATAGTCATACTATAGCATGTCGTCTATAATATGATATAAAGTCATACTATAGCATGTCGTCTATAATATGATATAAAGTGACACTATAGCATGTCGTCTATAACATGATATAGTCATACTATAGCATGTCGTCTATAATATGATTTAAAGTCACACTATAGCATGTCTTCTATAACATGATATAAAGTCACACTATAGCATGTCGTCTATAATATGATATAGTCATACTATAGCATGTCGTCTATAATATGATATAGTCATGCTATAGCATGTCGTCTGCAATATGATATAAAGTCACACTATAGCATGTCGTCTAAAATATGATATAAAGTCATTCTATAGCATGTCGTCTGTAATATGATATAAAGTCAGACTATAGCATGTCGTCTATAACATGATATAAAGTCACACTATAGCATGTCGTCTATAATATGATATAGTCATACTATAGCATGTCGTCTATAACATGATATAAAGTCATACTATAGCATGTCGTCTATAATATGATATAGTCACACTATAGCATGTCGTCTATAATATGATATAAAGTCACACTATAGCATGTCGTCTATAATATGATATAGTCATACTATAGCATGTCGTCTATAATATGATATAAAGTCATACTATAGCATGTCGTCTATAACATGATATAAAGTGACACTATAGCATGTCGTCTATAACATGATATAGTCATACTATAGCATGTCGTCTATAATATGATTTAAAGTCACACTACAGCATGTCTTCTATAACATGATATAAAGTCACGCTATAGCATGTCGTCTATAATATGATATAGTCATACTATAGCATGTCGTCTATAATATGACATAGTCATGCTATAGCATGTCGTCTGCAATATGATATAAAGTCACACTATAGCATGTCGTCTAAAATATGATATAAAGTCATACTATATCATGTAGTCTATAACATGATATAAAGTCATACTATAGCATGTCGTCTATAATATGATATAGTCACAATATAGCATGTCGTCTATAATATGATATAAAGTCACTATAGCATGTCGTCTATAATATGATATAAAGTCATACTATAGCATGTCGTCTATAATATGATATAAAGTCATACTATAGCATGTCTATAATATGATATAAAGTCACACTATAGCATGTCGCCTATGACATGATATAAAGTCATACTATAGCATGTCGTCTATAATATGATATAAAGTCACACTATAGCATGTCGTCTATAACATGATATAAAGTCATACCATAGCATGTCGTCTATAATATGATATAAAGTCACACTATAGCATGTCGTCTAAAATATGATATAAAGTCATACTATAGCATCTCGTCTATAATATGATATAGTCATACTATAGCATGTCGTCGATAACATGATATAAAGTCACACTATAGCATGTCGTCTATATTATGATATAGTCATACTATAGCATGTCGTCTATAATATGAAATAAAGTCATACTATAGCATGTCGTCTATAATATGATATAGTCATGCTATAGCATGTCGTCTGCAATATGATATAAAGTCATACTATAGGATGTCGTCTAAAATATGATATAAAGTCATACTATAGCGTGTCGTCTATAATATGATATAAAGTCATACTATAGCATGTCGCTTAAAATATGATATAAAGTCATACTATATCAAGTCGTCTATAACATGATATAAAGTCATACTATAGCATCTCGTCTATAAAATGATATAGTCACACTATAGCATGTCGTCTATAACATGATATAAAGTCACACTATAGCATGTCGTCTATAATATGATATAGTCATACTATAGCATGTCGTCTATAATATGAAATGAAGTCATACTATAGCATGTCGTCTATAATATGATATAGTCATGCTATAGCATGTCGTCTGCAATATGATATAAAGTCATACTATAGCATGTCGTCTAAAATATGATATAAAGTCATACTATAGCATGTCGTCTGTAATATGATATAAAGTCATACTATAGCATGTCGTCTAAAATATGATATAAAGTCATACTATATCATGTCGTCTATAACATGATATAAAGTCATAATATAGCATGTCGTCTATAATATGATATAGTCACACTATAGCATGTCGTCTATAATATGATATAAAGTCACACTATAGCATGTCGTCTATAATATGATATAGTCATACTATAGCATGTCGTCTATAATATGATATAAAGTCATACTATAGCATGTCGTCTATAATATGATATAAAGTGACACTATAGCATGTCGTCTATAACATGATATAGTCATACTATAGCATGTCGTCTATAATATGATTTAAAGTCACACTATAGCATGTCATCTATAACATGATATAAAGTCACACTATAGCATGTCGTCTATAATATGATATAGTCATACTATAGCATGTCGTCTATAATATGATATAGTCATGCTATAGCATGTCGTCTGCAATATGATATAAAGTCACACTATAGCATGTCGTCTAAAATATGATATAAAGTCATTCTATAGCATGTCGTCTGTAATATGATATAAAGTCAGACTATAGCATGTCGTCTAAAATATGATATAAAGTCATACTATATCATGTCGTCTATGACATGATATAAAGTCATACTATAGCATGTCGTCTATAATATGATATAGTCACAATATAGCATGTCGTCTATAATATGATATAAAGTCACTATAGCATGTCGTCTATAATATGATATAAAGTCATACTATAGCATGTCGTCTATAATATGATATAAAGTCATACTATAGCATGTCTATAATATGATATAAAGTCACACTATAGCATGTGGCCTATAACATGATATAAAGTCATACTATAGTATGTCGTCTATAATATGATATAAAGTCGCACTATAGCATGTCGTCTATTACATGATATAAAGTCATACCATAGCATGTCGTCTATAATATGATATAAAGTCACACTATAGCATGTCGTCTAAAATATGATATAAAGTCAGACTATAGCATGTCGTCTATAATATGATATAAAGTCATGCTATAGAATGTCGCCTAAAATATGATATAAAGTCATACTATATCATGTCGTCTATAACATGATATAAAGTCATACTATAGCATCTCGTCTATAATATGATATAGTCACACTATAGCATGTCGTCTATAACATGATATAAAGTCACACTATAGCATGTCGTCTATAATATGATGTAGTCATACTATAGCATGTCGTCTATAATATGAAATAAAGTCATACTATAGCATGTCGTCTATAATATGATATAGTCATGCTATAGCATGTCGTCTATAACATGATATAAAGTCATATATATAGCATGTCGTCTATAATATGATATAGTCACACTATAGCATGTCGTCTATAATATGATATAGTCATACTATAGCATGTCGTCTATAATATGATATAAAGTCATACTATAGCATGTCGTCTATAATATGATATAAAGTGACACTATAGCATGTCGTCTATAACATGATATAGTCATACTATAGCATGTCGTCTATAATATGATTTAAAGTCACACTATAGCATGTCGTCTATAACATGATATAAAGTCACACTATAGCATGTCGTCTATAATATGATATAGTCATACTATAGCATGTCGTCTATAATATGATATAGTCATGCTATAGCATGTCGTCTGCAATATGATATAAAGTCACACTATAGCATGTCGTCTAAAATATGATATAAAGTCATGCTATAGCATGTCGTCTGTAAAATGATATAAAGTCATACTATAGCATGTCGTCTAAAATATGATATAAAGTCATACTATATCATGTCGTCTATAACATGATATAAAGTCATACTATAGCATGTCGTCTATAATATGATATAAAGTCACTATAGCATGTCGTCTATAATATGATATAGTCATACTATAGCATGTCGTCTATAATATGATATAAAGTCATACTATAGCATGTCGTCTATAATATGATAATAAAGTCATACTATAGCATGTCGTCTATAATTTGAAATAAAGTCATACAATAGCATGTCGTCTATAATACGATATAAAGTCATACTATAGCATGTTTTCTATAATATGATATAAAGTCATACTATAGCATGTCGTCTAAAATATGATATAAAGTCACACTATAGCATGTCGTCTAAAATATGATATAAAGTCACACTATAGCATGTCGTCTGTAATATGATATAAAGTCACACTATAGCATGTCGTCTAAAATATGATATAAAGTCACACTATAGCATGTCGTCTGTAATATGATATAAAGTCATACTATAGAATGTCGTCTAAAAGATGATATAAAGTCATACTATAGCATGTCGTCTATAAAATGATATAAAGTCATACTATAGCATCTCGTCTATAATATGATATAGTCACACTATAGCATGTCGTCTATAGCATGATATAAAGTCACACTATAGCATGTCGTCTATAATATGATATAGTCATACTATAGCATGTCGTCTATAATATGAAATGAAGTCATACTATAGCATGTCGTCTATAATATGATATAGTCATGCTATAGCATGTCGTCTGCAATATGATATAAAGTCATACTATAGCATGTCGTCTATAATATGATATAAAGTCATACTATAGCATGTCGTCTAAAATATGATATAAAGTCATTCTATAGCATGTCGTCTATAACATGATATAAAGTCATACTATAGCATCTCGTCTATAATATGATATAGTCACACTATAGCATGTCGTCTATAACATGATATAAAGTCACACTATAGCATGTCGTCTATAATATGATATAGTCATACTATAGCATGTCGTCTATAATATGAAATGAAGTCATACTATAGCATGTCGTCTATAATATGATATAGTCATGCTATAGCATGTCGTCTGCAATATGATATAAAGTCACACTATAGCATGTCGTCTATAACATGATATAAAGTCATACCATAGCATGTCGTCTATAACATGATATAAAGTCACACTATAGCATGTCGTCTATAACATGATATAAAGTCATACTATAGCATGTCTATAATATGATATAAATTCACACTATAGCATGTCGCCTATAACATGATGTAAAGTCATACTATAGAATGTCGTCTATAATATGATATAAAGTCACACTATAGCATGTCGTCTATAACATGATATAAAGTCATACCATAGCATGTCGTCTAAAATATGATATAAAGTCACACTATAGCATGTCGTCTGTAATATGATATAAAGTCACACTATAGCATGTCGTCTATTATATGATATAAAGTCATACTATAGCATGTTGCCTAAAATATGATATAAAGTCATACTATATCATGTCGTCTATAACATGATATAAAGTCATACTATAGCATCTCGTCTATAATATGATATAGTCACACTATAGCATGTCGTCTATAACATGATATAAAGTCACACTATAGCATGTCGTCTATAATATGATATAGTCATACTATAGCATGTCGTCTATAATATGAAATGAAGTCAAACTATAGCATGTCGTCTATAATATGATATAAAGTCATACTATAGCATGTCGTCTAAAATATGATATAAAGTCACACTATAGCATGTCGTCTAAAATATGATATAAAGTCACACTATAACATGTCGTCTGTAATATGATATAAAGTCATACTATAGCATGTCGTCTAAAATATGATATAAAGTCATTCTATAGCATGTCGTCTATAACATGATATAAAGTCATACTATAGCATCTCGTCTATAATATGATATAGTCATGCTATAGCATGTCGTCTATAACATGATATAAAGTCATACTATAGCATCTCGTCTATAATATGATATAGTCATGCTATAGCATGTCGTCTGCAATATGATATAAAGTCAAACTATAGCATGTCGTCTATAATATGATATAAAGTCATACTATAGCATGTCGTCTAAAATATGATATAAAGTCACACTATAGCATGTCGTCTAAAATATGATATAAAGTCACACTATAACATGTCGTCTGTAATATGATATAAAGTCATACTATAGCATGTCGTCTAAAATATGATATAAAGTCATTCTATAGCATGTCGTCTATAACATGATATAAAGTCATACTATAGCATGTCGTCTATAATATGATATAGTCATACTATAGCATGTCGTTTATAATATGAAATGAAGTCATTCTATAGCATGTCGTCTATAATATGATATAAAGTCATGCTATAGCATGTCGTCTGCAATATGATATAAAGTCATACTATAGCATGTCGTCTAAAATATGATATAAATTTATGCTATAGCATGTCGTCTATAATATGATATAGTCATACTATAGCATGTCGTCTATAATATGAAATAAAGTCATACTATAGCATGTCGTCTATAATATGATATAGTCATGCTATAGCATGTCGTCTGCAATATGATATAAAGTCATACTATAGCATGTCGTCTAAAATATGATATAAAGTCATACTATAGCATGTCGTCTAAAATATGATATAAAGTCATACTATATCATGTCGTCTATAACATGATATAAAGTCATACTATAGCATGTCGTCTATAATATGATATAGTCACACTATAGCATGTCGTCTATAATATGAAATAAAGTCATACAATAGCATGTCGTCTATAATACGATATAAAGTCATACTATAGCATGTTTTCTATAATATGATATAAAGTCATACTATAGCATGTCGTCTAAAATATGATATAAAGTCACACTATAGCATGTCGTCTAAAATATGATATAAAGTCACACTATAGCATGTCGTCTGTAATATGATATAAAGTCACACTATAGCATGTCGTCTAAAATATGATATAAAGTCACACTATAGCATGTCGTCTGTAATATGATATAAAGTCATACTATAGAATGTCGTCTAAAAGATGATATAAAGTCATACTATAGCATGTCGTCTATAAAATGATATAAAGTCATACTATAGCATCTCGTCTATAATATGATATAGTCACACTATAGCATGTCGTCTATAGCATGATATAAAGTCACACTATAGCATGTCGTCTATAATATGATATAGTCATACTATAGCATGTCGTCTATAATATGAAATGAAGTCATACTATAGCATGTCGTCTATAATATGATATAGTCATGCTATAGCATGTCGTCTGCAATATGATATAAAGTCATACTATAGCATGTCGTCTATAATATGATATAAAGTCATACTATAGCATGTCGTCTAAAATATGATATAAAGTCATTCTATAGCATGTCGTCTATAACATGATATAAAGTCATACTATAGCATCTCGTCTATAATATGATATAGTCACACTATAGCATGTCGTCTATAACATGATATAAAGTCACACTATAGCATGTCGTCTATAATATGATATAGTCATACTATAGCATGTCGTCTATAATATGAAATGAAGTCATACTATAGCATGTCGTCTATAATATGATATAGTCATGCTATAGCATGTCGTCTGCAATATGATATAAAGTCACACTATAGCATGTCGTCTATAACATGATATAAAGTCATACTATAGCATGTCGTCTATAACATGATATAAAGTCACACTATAGCATGTCGTCTATAACATGATATAAAGTCATACTATAGCATGTCTATAATATGATATAAATTCACACTATAGCATGTCGCCTATAACATGATGTAAAGTCATACTATAGAATGTCGTCTATAATATGATATAAAGTCACACTATAGCATGTCGTCTATAACATGATATAAAGTCATACCATAGCATGTCGTCTAAAATATGATATAAAGTCACACTATAGCATGTCGTCTGTAATATGATATAAAGTCACACTATAGCATGTCGTCTATTATATGATATAAAGTCATACTATAGCATGTTGCCTAAAATATGATATAAAGTCATACTATATCATGTCGTCTATAACATGATATAAAGTCATACTATAGCATCTCGTCTATAATATGATATAGTCACACTATAGCATGTCGTCTATAACATGATATAAAGTCACACTATAGCATGTCGTCTATAATATGATATAGTCATACTATAGCATGTCGTCTATAATATGAAATGAAGTCAAACTATAGCATGTCGTCTATAATATGATATAAAGTCATACTATAGCATGTCGTCTAAAATATGATATAAAGTCACACTATAACATGTCGTCTGTAATATGATATAAAGTCATACTATAGCATGTCGTCTAAAATATGATATAAAGTCATTCTATAGCATGTCGTCTATAACATGATATAAAGTCATACTATAGCATCTCGTCTATAATATGATATAGTCATGCTATAGCATGTCGTCTATAACATGATATAAAGTCATACTATAGCATCTCGTCTATAATATGATATAGTCATGCTATAGCATGTCGTCTGCAATATGATATAAAGTCAAACTATAGCATGTCGTCTATAATATGATATAAAGTCATACTATAGCATGTCGTCTAAAATATGATATAAAGTCACACTATAGCATGTCGTCTAAAATATGATATAAAGTCACACTATAACATGTCGTCTGTAATATGATATAAAGTCATACTATAGCATGTCGTCTAAAATATGATATAAAGTCATTCTATAGCATGTCGTCTATAACATGATATAAAGTCATACTATAGCATCTCGTCTATAATATGATATAGTCACACTATAGCATGTCGTCTATAACATGATATAAAGTCACACTATAGCATGTCGTCTATAATATGATATAGTCATACTATAGCATGTCGTTTATAATATGAAATGAAGTCATTCTATAGCATGTCGTCTATAATATGATATAAAGTCATGCTATAGCATGTCGTCTGCAATATGATATAAAGTCATACTATAGCATGTCGTCTAAAATATGATATAAATTTATGCTATAGCATGTCGTCTATAATATGATATAGTCATACTATAGCATGTCGTCTATAATATGAAATAAAGTCATACTATAGCATGTCGTCTATAATATGATATAGTCATGCTATAGCATGTCGTCTGCAATATGATATAAAGTCATACTATAGCATGTCGTCTAAAATATGATATAAAGTCACACTATAGCATGTCGTCTGTAATATGATATAAAGTCATACTATAGAATGTCGTCTAAAAGATGATATAAAGTCATACTATAGCATGTCGTCTATAATATGATATAAAGTCATACTATAGCATCTCGTCTATAATATGATATAGTCACACTATAGCATGTCGTCTATAGCATGATATAAAGTCACACTATAGCATGTCGTCTATAATATGATATAGTCATACTATAGCATGTCGTCTATAATATGAAATGAAGTCATACTATAGCATGTCGTCTATAATATGATATAGTCATGCTATAGCATGTCGTCTGCAATATGATATAAAGTCATACTATAGCATGTCGTCTATAATATGATATAAAGTCATACTATAGCATGTCGTCTAAAATATGATATAAAGTCATTCTATAGCATGTCGTCTATAACATGATATAAAGTCATACTATAGCATCTCGTCTATAATATGATATAGTCACACTATAGCATGGCGTCTATAACATGATATAAAGTCACACTATAGCATGTCGTCTATAATATGATATAGTCATACTATAGCATGTCGTCTATAATATGAAATGAAGTCATACTATAGCATGTCGTCTATAATATGATATAGTCATG
This sequence comes from Embiotoca jacksoni, assembly GCF_022577435.1. Classification (NCBI taxonomy): domain Eukaryota; kingdom Metazoa; phylum Chordata; class Actinopteri; family Embiotocidae; genus Embiotoca; species Embiotoca jacksoni. The sequence continues at coordinate 44,240 of NW_027185263.1, read as the reverse complement.
CTATAGCATGTCGTCTGCAATATGATATAAAGTCACACTATAGCATGTCGTCTATAACATGATATAAAGTCATACTATAGCATGTCGTCTATAACATGATATAAAGTCATACTATAGCATGTCTATAATATGATATAAATTCACACTATAGCATGTCGCCTATAACATGATGTAAAGTCATACTATAGCATGTCGTCTATAATATGATATAAAGTCACACTATAGCATGTCGTCTGTAATATGATATAAAGTCACACTATAGCATGTCGTCTATTATATGATATAAAGTCATACTATAGCATGTTGCCTAAAATATGATATAAAGTCATACTATATCATGTCGTCTATAACATGATATAAAGTCATACTATAGCATGTCGTCTATAATATGATATAGTCACACTATAGCATGTCGTCTATAATATGAAATGAAGTCATACCATAGCATGTCGTCTATAATATGATATAGTCATGCTATAGCATGTCGTCTGCAATATGATATAAAGTCAAACTATAGCATGTCGTCTATAATATGATATAAAGTCATACTATAGCATGTCGTCTAAAATATGATATAAAGTCACACTATAGCATGTCGTCTAAAATATGATATAAAGTCACACTATAACATGTCGTCTGTAATATGATATAAAGTCATACTATAGCATGTCGTCTAAAATATGATATAAAGTCATTCTATAGCATGTCGTCTATAACATGATATAAAGTCATACTATAGCATCTCGTCTATAATATGATATAGTCACACTATAGCATGTCGTCTATAACATGATATAAAGTCACACTATAGCATGTCGTCTATAATATGATATAGTCATACTATAGCATGTCGTCTATAATATGAAATGAAGTCATACTATAGCATGTCGTCTATAATATGATATAGTCATGCTATAGCATGTCGTCTGCAATATGATATAAAGTCATACTATAGCATGTCGTCTAAAATATGATATAAAGTCATGCTATAGCATGTCGTCTGCAATATGATATAAAGTCATACTATAGCATGTCGTCTAAAATATGATATAAAGTCATACTATAGCATGTCGTCTGTAATATGATATAAAGTCATACTATAGCATGTCGTCTAAAATATGATATAAAGACATACTATATCATGTCGTCTATAACATGATATAAAGTCACACTATAGCATGTCGTCTATAACATGATATAAAGTCATACTATAGCATGTCTATAATATGATATAAATTCACACTATAGCATGTCGCCTATAACATGATGTAAAGTCACACTATAGCATGTCGTCTATAACATGATATAAAGTCATACCATAGCATGTCGTCTAAAATATGATATAAAGTCACACTATAGCATGTCGTCTGTAATATGATATAAAGTCACACTATAGCATGTCGTCTATTATATGATATAAAGTCATACTATAGCATGTTGCCTAAAATATGATATAAAGTCATACTATATCATGTCGTCTATAACATGATATAAAGTCATACTATAGCATGTCGTCTATAATATGATATAGTCACACTATAGCATGTCGTCTATAATATGAAATGAAGTCATACCATAGCATGTCGTCTATAATATGATATAGTCATGCTATAGCATGTCGTCTGCAATATGATATAAAGTCAAACTATAGCATGTCGTCTATAATATGATATAAAGTCATACTATAGCATGTCGTCTAAAATATGATATAAAGTCACACTATAGCATGTCGTCTAAAATATGATATAAAGTCACACTATAACATGTCGTCTGTAATATGATATAAAGTCATACTATAGCATGTCGTCTATAATATGATATAAAGTCATACTATAGCATGTCGTCTAAAATATGATATAAAGTCACACTATAGCATGTCGTCTAAAATATGATATAAAGTCACACTTTAACATGTCGTCTGTAATATGATATAAAGTCATACTATAGCATGTCGTCTAAAATATGATATAAAGTCATTCTATAGCATGTCGTCTATAACATGATATAAAGTCATACTATAGCATCTCGTCTATAATATGATATAGTCATGCTATAGCATGTCGTCTATAACATGATATAAAGTCATACTATAGCATCTCGTCTATAATATGATATAGTCATGCTATAGCATGTCGTCTGCAATATGATATAAAGTCAAACTATAGCATGTCGTCTATAATATGATATAAAGTCATACTATAGCATGTCGTCTAAAATATGATATAAAGTCACACTATAGCATGTCGTCTAAAATATGATATAAAGTCACACTATAACATGTCGTCTGTAATATGATATAAAGTCATACTATAGCATGTCGTCTAAAATATGATATAAAGTCATTCTATAGCATGTCGTCTATAACATGATATAAAGTCATACTATAGCATCTCGTCTATAATATGATATAGTCACACTATAGCATGTCGTCTATAACATGATATAAAGTCACACTATAGCATGTCGTCTATAATATGATATAGTCATACTATAGCATGTCGTTTATAATATGAAATGAAGTCATTCTATAGCATGTCGTCTATAATATGATATAAAGTCATGCTATAGCATGTCGTCTGCAATATGATATAAAGTCATACTATAGCATGTCGTCTAAAATATGATATAAATTTATGCTATAGCATGTCGTCTATAATATGATATAGTCATACTATAGCATGTCGTCTATAATATGAAATAAAGTCATACTATAGCATGTCGTCTATAATATGATATAGTCATGCTATAGCATGTCGTCTGCAATATGATATAAAGTCATACTATAGCATGTCGTCTAAAATATGATATAAAGTCATACTATAGCATGTCGTCTAAAATATGATATAAAGTCATATTATATCATGTCGTCTATAACATGATATAAAGTCATACTATAGCATGTCGTCTATAATATGATATAGTCACACTATAGCATGTCGTCTATAATATGATATAGTCATACTATAGCATGTCGTCTATAATATGATATAAAGTCATACTATAGCATGTCGTCTATAATATGATATAAAGTGACACTATAGCATGTCGTCTATAACATGATATAGTCATACTATAGCATGTCGTCTATAATATGATTTAAAGTCACACTATAGCATGTCGTCTATAACATGATATAAAGTCACACTATAGCATGTCGTCTATAATATGATATAGTCATACTATAGCATGTCGTCTATAATATGATATAGTCATGCTATAGCATGTCGTCTGCAATATGATATAAAGTCACACTATAGAATGTCGTCTAAAATATGATATAAAGTCATGCTATAGCATGTCGTCTGTAAAATGATATAGTCATGCTACAGCATGTCGTCTGCAATATGATATAAAGTCACACTATAGAATGTCGTCTAAAATATGATATAAATTCATACTATAGCATGTCGTCTGTAATATGATGTAAAGTCATACTATAGCATGTCGTCTAAAATATGATATAAAGTCATACTATATCATGTCGTCTATAACATGATATAAAGTCATACTATAGCATGTCGTCTATAATATGATAGTCACAATATAGCATGTCGTCTATAATATGATATAAAGTCACTATAGCATGTCGTTTATAATATGATGTAAAGTCATACTATAGCATGTCTATAATATGATATAAAGTCACACTATAGCATGTCGTCTATAACATGATATAAAGTCATACTATAGCATGTCGTCTATAATATCATATAAAGTCACACTATAGCATGTCGTCTATAACATGATATAAAGTCATACCATAGCATGTCGTCTATAATATGATATAAAGTCACACTATAGCATGTCGTCTAAAATATGATATAAAGTCACACTATAGCATGTCGTCTAAAATATGATATAAAGTCACACTATAACATGTCGTCTGTAATATGATATAAAGTCATACTATAGCATGTCGTCTAAAATATGATATAAAGTCATTCTATAGCATGTCGTCTATAACATGATATAAAGTCATACTATAGCATCTCGTCTATAATATGATATAGTCACACTATAGCATGTCGTCTATAACATGATATAAAGTCACACTATAGCATGTCGTCTATAATATGATATAGTCATACTATAGCATGTCGTCTATAATATGAAATGAAGTCATACTATAGCATGTCGTCTATAATATGATATAGTCATGCTATAGCATGTCGTCTGCAATATGATATAAAGTCATACTATAGCATGTCGTCTAAAATATGATATAAAGTCATGCTATAGCATGTCGTCTGCAATATGATATAAAGTCATACTATAGCATGTCGTCTAAAATATGATATAAAGTCATACTATAGCATGTCGTCTGTAATATGATATAAAGTCATACTATAGCATGTCGTCTAAAATATGATATAAAGACATACTATATCATGTCGTCTATAACATGATATAAAGTCACACTATAGCATGTCGTCTATAACATGATATAAAGTCATACTATAGCATGTCTATAATATGATATAAATTCACACTATAGCATGTCGCCTATAACATGATGTAAAGTCACACTATAGCATGTCGTCTATAACATGATATAAAGTCATACCATAGCATGTCGTCTAAAATATGATATAAAGTCACACTATAGCATGTCGTCTGTAATATGATATAAAGTCACACTATAGCATGTCGTCTATTATATGATATAAAGTCATACTATAGCATGTTGCCTAAAATATGATATAAAGTCATACTATATCATGTCGTCTATAACATGATATAAAGTCATACTATAGCATGTCGTCTATAATATGATATAGTCACACTATAGCATGTCGTCTATAATATGAAATGAAGTCATACCATAGCATGTCGTCTATAATATGATATAGTCATGCTATAGCATGTCGTCTGCAATATGATATAAAGTCAAACTATAGCATGTCGTCTATAATATGATATAAAGTCATACTATAGCATGTCGTCTAAAATATGATATAAAGTCACACTATAGCATGTCGTCTAAAATATGATATAAAGTCACACTATAACATGTCGTCTGTAATATGATATAAAGTCATACTATAGCATGTCGTCTATAATATGATATAAAGTCATACTATAGCATGTCGTCTAAAATATGATATAAAGTCACACTATAGCATGTCGTCTAAAATATGATATAAAGTCACACTATAACATGTCGTCTGTAATATGATATAAAGTCATACTATAGCATGTCGTCTAAAATATGATATAAAGTCATTCTATAGCATGTCGTCTATAACATGATATAAAGTCATACTATAGCATCTCGTCTATAATATGATATAGTCATGCTATAGCATGTCGTCTATAACATGATATAAAGTCATACTATAGCATCTCGTCTATAATATGATATAGTCATGCTATAGCATGTCGTCTGCAATATGATATAAAGTCAAACTATAGCATGTCGTCTATAATATGATATAAAGTCATACTATAGCATGTCGTCTAAAATATGATATAAAGTCACACTATAGCATGTCGTCTAAAATATGATATAAAGTCACACTATAACATGTCGTCTGTAATATGATATAAAGTCATACTATAGCATGTCGTCTAAAATATGATATAAAGTCATTCTATAGCATGTCGTCTATAACATGATATAAAGTCATACTATAGCATCTCGTCTATAATATGATATAGTCACACTATAGCATGTCGTCTATAACATGATATAAAGTCACACTATAGCATGTCGTCTATAATATGATATAGTCATACTATAGCATGTCGTTTATAATATGAAATGAAGTCATTCTATAGCATGTCGTCTATAATATGATATAAAGTCATGCTATAGCATGTCGTCTGCAATATGATATAAAGTCATACTATAGCATGTCGTCTAAAATATGATATAAATTTATGCTATAGCATGTCGTCTATAATATGATATAGTCATACTATAGCATGTCGTCTATAATATGAAATAAAGTCATACTATAGCATGTCGTCTATAATATGATATAGTCATGCTATAGCATGTCGTCTGCAATATGATATAAAGTCATACTATAGCATGTCGTCTAAAATATGATATAAAGTCATACTATAGCATGTCGTCTAAAATATGATATAAAGTCATATTATATCATGTCGTCTATAACATGATATAAAGTCATACTATAGCATGTCGTCTATAATATGATATAGTCACACTATAGCATGTCGTCTATAATATGATATAGTCATACTATAGCATGTCGTCTATAATATGATATAAAGTCATACTATAGCATGTCGTCTATAATATGATATAAAGTGACACTATAGCATGTCGTCTATAACATGATATAGTCATACTATAGCATGTCGTCTATAATATGATTTAAAGTCACACTATAGCATGTCGTCTATAACATGATATAAAGTCACACTATAGCATGTCGTCTATAATATGATATAGTCATACTATAGCATGTCGTCTATAATATGATATAGTCATGCTATAGCATGTCGTCTGCAATATGATATAAAGTCACACTATAGAATGTCGTCTAAAATATGATATAAAGTCATGCTATAGCATGTCGTCTGTAAAATGATATAGTCATGCTACAGCATGTCGTCTGCAATATGATATAAAGTCACACTATAGAATGTCGTCTAAAATATGATATAAATTCATACTATAGCATGTCGTCTGTAATATGATGTAAAGTCATACTATAGCATGTCGTCTAAAATATGATATAAAGTCATACTATATCATGTCGTCTATAACATGATATAAAGTCATACTATAGCATGTCGTCTATAATATGATAGTCACAATATAGCATGTCGTCTATAATATGATATAAAGTCACTATAGCATGTCGTTTATAATATGATGTAAAGTCATACTATAGCATGTCTATAATATGATATAAAGTCACACTATAGCATGTCGTCTATAACATGATATAAAGTCATACTATAGCATGTCGTCTATAATATCATATAAAGTCACACTATAGCATGTCGTCTATAACATGATATAAAGTCATACCATAGCATGTCGTCAATAATATGATATAAAGTCACACTATAGCATGTCGTCTAAAATATGATATAAAGTCAGACTATAGCATGTCATCTCTAATATAATATAAAGTCACACTGTAGCATGTCGTCTATAATATGATATAAAGTCACACTATAGCATGTCGTCTAAAATATGATATAAAGTCACACTATAGCATGTCGTCTGTAATATGATATAAAGTCACACTATAGCATGTCTTCTAAAATATGATATAAAGTCACACTATAGCATGTCGTCTGTAATATGATATAAAGTCATACTATAGCATGTCGTCTATAATATGAAATGAAGTCATACTATAGCATGTCGTCTATAATATGATATAGTCATGCTATAGCATGTCGTCTGCAATATGATATAAAGTCATACTATAGCATGTCGTCTATAATATGATATAAAGTCATACTATAGCATGTCGTCTAAAATATGATATAAAGTCATTCTATAGCATGTCGTCTATAACATGATATAAAGTCATACTATAGCATCTCGTCTATAATATGATATAGTCACACTATAGCATGTCGTCTATAACATGATATAAAGTCACACTATAGCATGTCGTCTATAATATGATATAGTCATACTATAGCATGTCGTCTATAATATGAAATGAAGTCATACTATAGCATGTCGTCTATAATATGATATAGTCATGCTATAGCATGTCGTCTGCAATATGATATAAAGTCACACTATAGCATGTCGTCTATAACATGATATAAAGTCATACTATAGCATGTCGTCTATAACATGATATAAAGTCACACTATAGCATGTCGTCTATAACATGATATAAAGTCATACTATAGCATGTCTATAATATGATATAAATTCACACTATAGCATGTCGCCTATAACATGATGTAAAGTCATACTATAGCATGTCGTCTATAATATGATATAAAGTCACACTATAGCATGTCGTCTATAACATGATATAAAGTCATACCATAGCATGTCGTCTAAAATATGATGTAAAGTCACACTATAGCATGTCGTCTATAATATGATATAAAGTCACTATAGCATGTCGTCTATAATATGATATAAAGTCATACCATAGCATGTCGTCTATAATATGATATAAAGTCACACTATAGCATGTCGTCTAAAATATGATATAAAGTCATACTATAGCATCTCGTCTATAATATGATATAGTCACACTATAGCATGTCGTCGATAACATGATATAAAGTCACACTATAGCATGTCGTCTATATTATGATATAGTCATACTATAGCATGTCGTCTATAATATGAAATAAAGTCATACTATAGCATGTCGTCTATAATATGATATAGTCATGCTATAGCATGTCGTCTGCAATATGATATGAAGTCATACTGTAGGATGTCGTCTATAATATGATATAGTCACACTATAGCATGTCGTCTATAATATGATATAAAGTCACACTATAGCATGTCGTCTATAATATGATATAGTCATACTATAGCATGTCGTCTATAACATGATATAGTCATACTATAGCATGTCGTCTATAATATGATTTAAAGTCACACTATAGCATGTCGTCTATAATATGATATAGTCATACTATAGCATGTCGTCTATAATATGATATAGTCATGCTATAGCATGTCGTCTGCAATATGATATAAAGTCACACTATAGCATGTCGTCTAAAATATGATATAAAGTCATACTATAGCATGTCGTCTGTAATATGATATAAAGTCATACTATATCATGTCGTCTATGACATGATATAAAGTCATACTATAGCATGTCGTCTATAATATGATATAGTCACAATATAGCATGTCGTCTATAATATGATATAAAGTCACTATAGCATGTCGTCTATAATATGATATAAAGTCATACTATAGCATGTCGTCTATAATATGATATAAAGTCATACTATAGCATGTTTATAATATGATATAAAGTCACACTATAGCATGTCGCCTATAACATGATATAAAGTCATACTATAGTATGTCGTCTATAATATGATATAAAGTCGCACTATAGCATGTCGTCTATTACATGATATAAAGTCAGACTATAGCATGTCGTCTATAATATGATATAAAGTCATACTATAGCATGTCGCCTAAAATATGATATAAAGTCATACTATATCATGTCGTCTATGACATGATATAAAGTCATACTATAGCATGTCGTCTATAATATGATATAGTCACAATATAGCATGTCGTCTATAATATGATATAAAGTCACTATAGCATGTCGTCTATAATATGATATAAAGTCATAATATAGCATGTCGTCTATAATATGATATAGTCACACTATAGCATGTCGTCTATAATATGATATAAAGTCACACTATAGCATGTCGTCTATAATATGATATAGTCATACTATAGCATGTCGTCTGTAATATGATATAAAGTCATACTATAGCATGTCGTCTATAATATGATATAAAGTGACACTATAGCATGTCGTCTATAATATGATATAGTCATACTATAGCATGTCGTCTATAATATGATATAGTCATGCTATAGCATGTCGTCTGCAATATGATATAAAGTCAAACTATAGCATGTCGTCTATAATATGATATAAAGTCATACTATAGCATGTCGTCTAAAATATGATATAAAGTCACACTATAGCATGTCGTCTAAAATATGATATAAAGTCACACTATAACATGTCGTCTGTAATATGATATAAAGTCATACTATAGCATGTCGTCTAAAATATGATATAAAGTCATACTATAGCATGTCGTCTGTAATATGATATAAAGTCATACTATAGCATGTCGTCTATAATATGATATAGTCACAATATAGCATGTCGTCTATAATATGATATAAAGTCACTATAGCATGTCGTCTATAATATGATATAGTCATACTATAGCATGTCGTCTATAATATGACATAGTCATGCTATAGCATGTCGTCTATAATATGAAATAAAGTCATACTATAGCATGTCGTCTATAATATGATATAGTCATGCTATAGCATGTCGTCTGCAATATGATATAAAGTCATACTATAGCATGTCGTCTATAACATGAAAGAAAGTCACACTATAGCATGTCGTCTATATTATGATATAGTCATACTATAGCATGTCGTCTATAATATGAAATAAAGTGATACTATAGCATGTCGTCTATAATATGATATAGTCATGCTATAGCATGTCGTCTGCAATATGATATAAAGTCATACTATAGGATGTCGTCTAAAATATGATATAAAGTCATACTATAGCATGTCGTCTATAACATGATATAAAGTCACACTATAGCATGTCGTCTATAATATGATATAGTCATACTATAGCATGTCGTCTATAATATGAAATGAAGTCATACTATAGCATGTCGTCTATAATATGATATAGTCATGCTATAGCATGTCGTCTGCAATATGATATAAAGTCATACTATAGCATGTCGTCTAAAATATGATATAAAGTCATACTATAGCATGTCGTCTGTATTATGATATAAAGTCATACTATAGCATGTCGTCTAAAATATGATATAAAGTCATACTATATCATGTCGTCTATAACATGATATAAAGTCATAATATAGCATGTCGTCTATAATATGATATAGTCACACTATAGCATGTCGTCTATAATATGATATAAAGTCACACTATAGCATGTCGTCTATAATATGATATAGTCATACTATAGCATGTCGTCTATAACATGATATAGTCATACTATAGCATGTCGTCTATAATATGATTTAAAGTCACACTATAGCATGTCTTCTATAACATGATATAAAGTCACACTATAGCATGTCGTCTATAATATGATATAGTCATACTATAGCATGTCGTCTATAATATGATATAGTCATTCTATAGCATGTCGTCTGCAATATGATATAAAGTCACACTATAGCATGTCGTCTAAAATATGATAAAAAGTCATACTATAGCATGTCGTCTGTAATATGATATAAAGTCATACTATATCATGTCGTCTATGACATGATATAAAGTCATACTATAGCATGTCGTCTATAATATGATATAGTCACAATATAGCATGTCGTCTATAATATGATATAAAGTCACTATAGCATGTCGTCTATAATATGATATAAAGTCATACTATAGCATGTCGTCTATAATATGATATAAAGTCATACTATAGCATGTCTATAATATGATATAAAGTCACACTATAGCATGTCGCCTATAACATGATATAAAGTCATACTATAGTATGTCGTCTATAATATGATATAAAGTCGCACTATAGCATGTCGTCTATTACATGATATAAAGTCATACCATAGCATGTCGTCTATAATATGATATAAAGTCAGACTATAGCATGTCGTCTATAATATGATATAAAGTCATACTATAGCATGTCGCCTAAAATATGATATAAAGTCATACTATAGCATGTCGTCTATAATATGATATAGTCACAATATAGCATGTCGTCTATAATATGATATAAAGTCACTATAGCATGTCGTCTATAATATGATATAAAGTCATAATATAGCATGTCGTCTATAATATGATATAGTCACACTATAGCATGTCGTCTATAATATGATATAAAGTCACACTATAGCATGTCGTCTATAATATGATATAGTCATACTATAGCATGTCGTCTGTAATATGATATAAAGTCATACTATAGCATGTCGTCTATAATATGATATAAAGTGACACTATAGCATGTCGTCTATAATATGATATAGTCATGCTATAGCATGTCGTCTACAATATGATATAAAGTCACACTATAGCATGTCGTCTAAAATATGATATAAAGTCATACTATATCATGTCGTCTATGACATGATATAAAGTCATACTATAGCATGTCGTCTATAATATGATATAGTCATGCTATAGCATGTCGTCTGTAATATGATATAAAGTCATACTATAGCATGTCGTCTAAAATATGATATAAAGTCATACTATATCATGTCGTCTATGACATGATATAAAGTCATACTATAGCATGTCGTCTATAATATGATATAGTCACAATATAGCATGTCGTCTATAATATGATATAAAGTCACTATAGCATGTCGTCTATAATATGATATAGTCATACTATAGCATGTCGTCTATAATATGACATAGTCATGCTATAGCATGTCGTCTGCAATATGATATAAAGTCACACTATAGCATGTCGTCTAAAATATGATATAAAGTCATACTATATCATGTCGTCTATAATATGATATAAAGTCACTATAGCATGTCGTCTATAATATGATATAAAGTCATACTATAGCATGTCGTCTATAATATGATATAGTCACAATATAGCATGTCGTCTATAATATGATATAAAGTCACTATAGCATGTCGTCTATAATATGATATAGTCATACTATAGCATGTCGTCTATAATATGACATAGTCATGCTATAGCATGTCGTCTGCAATATGATATAAAGTCACACTATAGCATGTCGTCTAAAATATGATATAAAGTCATACTATATCATGTCGTCTATAACATGATATAAAGTCATACTATAGCATGTCGTCTATAATATGATATAGTCACAATATAGCATGTCGTCTATAATATGATATAAAGTCACTATAGCATGTCGTCTATAATATGATATAAAGTCATACTATAGCATGTCGTCTATAATATGATATAAAGTCATACTATAGCATGTCTATAATATGATATGAAGTCATACTATAGCATGTCGTCTATAACATGATATAGTCATACTATAGCATGTCGTCTATAATATGATTTAAAGTCACACTATAGCATGTCGTCTATAATATGATATAGTCATACTATAGCATGTCGTCTATAATATGATATAGTCATGCTATAGCATGTCGTCTGCAATATGATATAAAGTCACACTATAGCATGTCGTCTAAAATATGATATAAAGTCATACTATAGCATGTCGTCTGTAATATGATATAAAGTCATACTATATCATGTCGTCTATGACATGATATAAAGTCATACTATAGCATGTCGTCTATAATATGATATAGTCACAATATAGCATGTCGTCTATAATATGATATAAAGTCACTATAGCATGTCGCCTATAATATGATATAAAGTCGTACCATAGCATGTCGTCTATAATATGATATAAAGTCACACTATAGCATGTCGTCTAAAATATGATATAAAGTCATACTATAGCATCTCGTCTATAATATGATATAGTCACACTATAGCATGTCGTCGATAACATGATATAAAGTCACACTATAGCATGTCGTCTATATTATGATATAGTCATACTATAGCATGTCGTCTATAATATGAAATAAAGTCATACTATAGCATGTCGTCTATAATATGATATAGTCATGCTATAGCATGTCGTCTGCAATATGATATGAAGTCATACTGTAGGATGTCGTCTATAATATGATATAGTCACACTATAGCATGTCGTCTATAATATGATATAAAGTCACACTATATCATGTCGTCTATAATATGATATAGTCATACTATAGCATGTCGTCTATAACATGATATAGTCATACTATAGCATGTCGTCTATAATATGATTTAAAGTCACACTATAGCATGTCGTCTATAATATGATATAGTCATACTATAGCATGTCGTCTATAATATGATATAGTCATGCTATAGCATGTCGTCTGCAATATGATATAAAGTCACACTATAGCATGTCGTCTAAAATATGATATAAAGTCATACTATAGCATGTCGTCTGTAATATGATATAAAGTCATACTATATCATGTCGTCTATGACATAATATAAAGTCATACTATAGCATGTCGTCTATAATATGATATAGTCACAATATAGCATGTCGTCTATAATATGATATAAAGTCACTATAGCATGTCGTCTATAATATGATATAAAGTCATACTATAGCATGTCGTCTATAATATGATATAAAGTCATACTATAGCATGTTTATAATATGATATAAAGTCACACTATAGCATGTCGCCTATAACATGATATAAAGTCATACTATAGTATGTCGTCTATAATATGATATAAAGTCGCACTATAGCATGTCGTCTATTACATGATATAAAGTCAGACTATAGCATGTCGTCTATAATATGATATAAAGTCATACTATAGCATGTCGCCTAAAATATGATATAAAGTCATACTATATCATGTCGTCTATGACATGATATAAAGTCATACTATAGCATGTCGTCTATAATATGATATAGTCACAATATAGCATGTCGTCTATAATATGATATAAAGTCACTATAGCATGTCGTCTATAATATGATATAAAGTCATAATATAGCATGTCGTCTATAATATGATATAGTCACACTATAGCATGTCGTCTATAATATGATATAAAGTCACACTATAGCATGTCGTCTATAATATGATATAGTCATACTATAGCATGTCGTCTGTAATATGATATAAAGTCATACTATAGCATGTCGTCTATAATATGATATAAAGTGACACTATAGCATGTCGTCTATAATATGATATAGTCATACTATAGCATGTCGTCTATAATATGATATAGTCATGCTATAGCATGTCGTCTGCAATATGATATAAAGTCACACTATAGCATGTCGTCTAAAATATGATATAAAGTCATACTATAGCATGTCGTCTGTAATATGATATAAAGTCATACTATAGCATGTCGTCTATAATATGATATAGTCACAATATAGCATGTCGTCTATCATATGATATAAAGTCACTATAGCATGTCGTCTATAATATGATATAGTCATACTATAGCATGTCGTCTATAATATGACATAGTCATGCTTTAGCATGTCGTCTATAATATGAAATAAAGTCATACTATAGCATGTCGTCTATAATATGATATAGTCATGCTATAGCATGTCGTCTGCAATATGATATAAAGTCATACTATAGCATGTCGTCTATAACATGAAAGAAAGTCACACTATAGCATGTCGTCTATATTATGATATAGTCATACTATAGCATGTCGTCTATAATATGAAATAAAGTCATACTATAGCATGTCGTCTATAATATGATATAGTCATGCTATAGCATGTCGTCTGCAATATGATATAAAGTCATACTATAGGATGTCGTCTAAAATATGATATAAAGTCATACTATAGCATGTCGTCTATAACATGATATAAAGTCACACTATAGCATGTCGTCTATAATATGATATAGTCATACTATAGCATGTCGTCTATAATATGAAATGAAGTCATACTATAGCATGTCGTCTATAATATGATATAGTCATGCTATAGCATGTCGTCTGCAATATGATATAAAGTCATACTATAGCATGTCGTCTAAAATATGATATAAAGTCATACTATAGCATGTCGTCTGTAATATGATATAAAGTCATACTATAGCATGTCGTCTAAAATATGATATAAAGTCATACTATATCATGTCGTCTATAACATGACATAAAGTCATAATATAGCATGTCGTCTATAATATGATATAGTCACACTATAGCATGTCGTCTATAATATGATATAAAGTCACACTATAGCATGTCGTCTATAATATGATATAGTCATACTATAGCATGTCGTCTATAACATGATATAGTCATACTATAGCATGTCGTCTATAATATGATTTAAAGTCACACTATAGCATGTCTTCTATAACATGATATAAAGTCACACTATAGCATGTCGTCTATAATATGATATAGTCATACTATAACATGTCGTCTATAATATGATATAGTCATTCTATAGCATGTCGTCTGCAATATGATATAAAGTCACACTATAGCATGTCGTCTAAAATATGATATAAAGTCATACTATAGCATGTCGTCTGTAATATGATATAAAGTCATACTATATCATGTCGTCTATGACATGATATAAAGTCATACTATAGCATGTCGTCTATAATATGATATAGTCACAATATAGCATGTCGTCTATAATATGATATAAAGTCACTATAGCATGTCGTCTATAATATGATATAGTCATACTATAGCATGTCGTCTATAATATGACATAGTCATGCTATAGCATGTCGTCTGCAATATGATATAAAGTCACACTATAGCATGTCGTCTAAAATATGATATAAAGTCATACTATATCATGTCGTCTATAATATGATATAAAGTCACTATAGCATGTCGTCTATAATATGATATAAAGTCATACTATAGCATGTCGTCTATAATATGATATAGTCACAATATAGCATGTCGTCTATAATATGATATAAAGTCACTATAGCATGTCGTCTATAATATGATATAGTCATACTATAGCATGTCGTCTATAATATGACATAGTCATGCTATAGCATGTCGTCTGCAATATGATATAAAGTCACACTATAGCATGTCGTCTAAAATATGATATAAAGTCATACTATATCATGTCGTCTATAACATGATATAAAGTCATACTATAGCATGTCGTCTATAATATGATATAGTCACAATATAGCATGTCGTCTATAATATGATATAAAGTCACTATAGCATGTCGTCTATAATATGATATAAAGTCATACTATAGCATGTCGTCTATAATATGATATAAAGTCATACTATAGCATGTCTATAATATGATATGAAGTCATACTGTAGGATGTCGTCTATAATATGATATAGTCACACTATAGCATGTCGTCTATAATATGATATAAAGTCACACTATAGCATGTCGTCTATAATATGATATAGTCATACTATAGCATGTCGTCTATAACATGATATAGTCATACTATAGCATGTCGTCTATAATATGATTTAAAGTCACACTATAGCATGTCGTCTATAATATGATATAGTCATACTATAGCATGTCGTCTATAATATGATATAGTCATGCTATAGCATGTCGTCTGCAATATGATATAAAGTCACACTATAGCATGTCGTCTAAAATATGATATAAAGTCATACTATAGCATGTCGTCTGTAATATGATATAAAGTCATACTATATCATGTCGTCTATGACATGATATAAAGTCATACTATAGCATGTCGTCTATAATATGATATAGTCACAATATAGCATGTCGTCTATAATATGATATAAAGTCACTATAGCATGTCGCCTATAATATGATATAAAGTCATACCATAGCATGTCGTCTATAATATGATATAAAGTCACACTATAGCATGTCGTCTAAAATATGATATAAAGTCATACTATAGCATCTCGTCTATAATATGATATAGTCACACTATAGCATGTCGTCGATAACATGATATAAAGTCACACTATAGCATGTCGTCTATAATATGATATAGTCATACTATAGCATGTCGTCTATAACATGATATAGTCATACTATAGCATGTCGTCTATAATATGATTTAAAGTCACACTATAGCATGTCTTCTATAACATGATATAAAGTCACACTATAGCATGTCGTCTATAATATGATATAGTCATACTATAACATGTCGTCTATAATATGATATAGTCATTCTATAGCATGTCGTCTGCAATATGATATAAAGTCACACTATAGCATGTCGTCTAAAATATGATATAAAGTCATACTATAGCATGTCGTCTGTAATATGATATAAAGTCATACTATATCATGTCGTCTATGACATGATATAAAGTCATACTATAGCATGTCGTCTATAATATGATATAGTCACAATATAGCATGTCGTCTATAATATGATATAAAGTCACTATAGCATGTCGTCTATAATATGATATAGTCATACTATAGCATGTCGTCTATAATATGACATAGTCATGCTATAGCATGTCGTCTGCAATATGATATAAAGTCACACTATAGCATGTCGTCTAAAATATGATATAAAGTCATACTATATCATGTCGTCTATAATATGATATAAAGTCACTATAGCATGTCGTCTATAATATGATATAAAGTCATACTATAGCATGTCGTCTATAATATGATATAGTCACAATATAGCATGTCGTCTATAATATGATATAAAGTCACTATAGCATGTCGTCTATAATATGATATAGTCATACTATAGCATGTCGTCTATAATATGACATAGTCATGCTATAGCATGTCGTCTGCAATATGATATAAAGTCACACTATAGCATGTCGTCTAAAATATGATATAAAGTCATACTATATCATGTCGTCTATAACATGATATAAAGTCATACTATAGCATGTCGTCTATAATATGATATAGTCACAATATAGCATGTCGTCTATAATATGATATAAAGTCACTATAGCATGTCGTCTATAATATGATATAAAGTCATACTATAGCATGTCGTCTATAATATGATATAAAGTCATACTATAGCATGTCTATAATATGATATGAAGTCATACTGTAGGATGTCGTCTATAATATGATATAGTCACACTATAGCATGTCGTCTATAATATGATATAAAGTCACACTATAGCATGTCGTCTATAATATGATATAGTCATACTATAGCATGTCGTCTATAACATGATATAGTCATACTATAGCATGTCGTCTATAATATGATTTAAAGTCACACTATAGCATGTCGTCTATAATATGATATAGTCATACTATAGCATGTCGTCTATAATATGATATAGTCATGCTATAGCATGTCGTCTGCAATATGATATAAAGTCACACTATAGCATGTCGTCTAAAATATGATATAAAGTCATACTATAGCATGTCGTCTGTAATATGATATAAAGTCATACTATATCATGTCGTCTATGACATGATATAAAGTCATACTATAGCATGTCGTCTATAATATGATATAGTCACAATATAGCATGTCGTCTATAATATGATATAAAGTCACTATAGCATGTCGCCTATAATATGATATAAAGTCATACCATAGCATGTCGTCTATAATATGATATAAAGTCACACTATAGCATGTCGTCTAAAATATGATATAAAGTCATACTATAGCATCTCGTCTATAATATGATATAGTCACACTATAGCATGTCGTCGATAACATGATATAAAGTCACACTATAGCATGTCGTCTATATTATGATATAGTCATACTATAGCATGTCGTCTATAATATGAAATAAAGTCATACTATAGCATGTCGTCTATAATATGATATAGTCATGCTATAGCATGTCGTCTGCAATATGATATGAAGTCATACTGTAGGATGTCGTCTATAATATGATATAGTCACACTATAGCATGTCGTCTATAATATGATATAAAGTCACACTATATCATGTCGTCTATAATATGATATAGTCATACTATAGCATGTCGTCTATAACATGATATAGTCATACTATAGCATGTCGTCTATAATATGATTTAAAGTCACACTATAGCATGTCGTCTATAATATGATATAGTCATACTATAGCATGTCGTCTATAATATGATATAGTCATGCTATAGCATGTCGTCTGCAATATGATATAAAGTCACACTATAGCATGTCGTCTAAAATATGATATAAAGTCATACTATAGCATGTCGTCTGTAATATGATATAAAGTCATACTATATCATGTCGTCTATGACATAATATAAAGTCATACTATAGCATGTCGTCTATAATATGATATAGTCACAATATAGCATGTCGTCTATAATATGATATAAAGTCACTATAGCATGTCGTCTATAATATGATATAAAGTCATACTATAGCATGTTTATAATATGATATAAAGTCACACTATAGCATGTCGCCTATAACATGATATAAAGTCATACTATAGTATGTCGTCTATAATATGATATAAAGTCGCACTATAGCATGTCGTCTATTACATGATATAAAGTCAGACTATAGCATGTCGTCTATAATATGATATAAAGTCATACTATAGCATGTCGCCTAAAATATGATATAAAGTCATACTATATCATGTCGTCTATGACATGATATAAAGTCATACTATAGCATGTCGTCTATAATATGATATAGTCACAATATAGCATGTCGTCTATAATATGATATAAAGTCACTATAGCATGTCGTCTATAATATGATATAAAGTCATAATATAGCATGTCGTCTATAATATGATATAGTCACACTATAGCATGTCGTCTATAATATGATATAAAGTCACGCTATAGCATGTCGTCTATAATATGATATAGTCATACTATAGCATGTCGTCTGTAATATGATATAAAGTCATACTATAGCATGTCGTCTATAATATGATATAAAGTGACACTATAGCATGTCGTCTATAATATGATATAGTCATGCTATAGCATGTCGTCTGCAATATGATATAAAGTCACACTATAGCATGTCGTCTAAAATATGATATAAAGTCATACTATAGCATGTCGTCTGTAATATGATATAAAGTCATACTATAGCATGTCGTCTATAATATGATATAGTCACAATATAGCATGTCGTCTATCATATGATATAAAGTCACTATAGCATGTCGTCTATAATATGATATAGTCATACTATAGCATGTCGTCTATAATATGACATAGTCATGCTTTAGCATGTCGTCTATAATATGAAATAAAGTCATACTATAGCATGTCGTCTATAATATGATATAGTCATGCTATAGCATGTCGTCTGCAATATGATATAAAGTCATACTATAGCATGTCGTCTATAACATGAAAGAAAGTCACACTATAGCATGTCGTCTATATTATGATATAGTCATACTATAGCATGTCGTCTATAATATGAAATAAAGTCATACTATAGCATGTCGTCTATAATATGATATAGTCATGCTATAGCATGTCGTCTGCAATATGATATAAAGTCATACTATAGGATGTCGTCTAAAATATGATATAAAGTCATACTATAGCATGTCGTCTATAACATGATATAAAGTCACACTATAGCATGTCGTCTATAATATGATATAGTCATACTATAGCATGTCGTCTATAATATGAAATGAAGTCATACTATAGCATGTCGTCTATAATATGATATAGTCATGCTATAGCATGTCGTCTGCAATATGATATAAAGTCATACTATAGCATGTCGTCTAAAATATGATATAAAGTCATACTATAGCATGTCGTCTGTAATATGATATAAAGTCATACTATAGCATGTCGTCTAAAATATGATATAAAGTCATACTATATCATGTCGTCTATAACATGATATAAAGTCATAATATAGCATGTCGTCTATAATATGATATAGTCACACTATAGCATGTCGTCTATAATATGATATAAAGTCACACTATAGCATGTCGTCTATAATATGATATAGTCATACTATAGCATGTCGTCTATAACATGATATAGTCATACTATAGCATGTCGTCTATAATATGATTTAAAGTCACACTATAGCATGTCTTCTATAACATGATATAAAGTCACACTATAGCATGTCGTCTATAATATGATATAGTCATACTATAACATGTCGTCTATAATATGATATAGTCATTCTATAGCATGTCGTCTGCAATATGATATAAAGTCACACTATAGCATGTCGTCTAAAATATGATATAAAGTCATACTATAGCATGTCGTCTGTAATATGATATAAAGTCATACTATATCATGTCGTCTATGACATGATATAAAGTCATACTATAGCATGTCGTCTATAATATGATATAGTCACAATATAGCATGTCGTCTATAATATGATATAAAGTCACTATAGCATGTCGTCTATAATATGATATAAAGTCATACTATAGCATGTCGTCTATAATATGATATAAAGTCATACTATAGCATGTCTATAATATGATATAAAGTCACACTATAGCATGTCGCCTATAACATGATATAAAGTCATACTATAGTATGTCGTCTATAATATGATATAAAGTCGCACTATAGCATGTCGTCTATTACATGATATAAAGTCATACCATAGCATGTCGTCTATAATATGATATAAAGTCAGACTATAGCATGTCGTCTATAATATGATATAAAGTCATACTATAGCATGTCGCCTAAAATATGATATAAAGTCATACTATAGCATGTCGTCTATAATATGATATAGTCACAATATAGCATGTCGTCTATAATATGATATAAAGTCACTATAGCATGTCGTCTATAATATGATATAAAGTCATAATATAGCATGTCGTCTATAATATGATATAGTCACACTATAGCATGTCGTCTATAATATGATATAAAGTCATACTATAGCATGTCGTCTAAAATATGATATAAAGTCATACTATATCATGTCGTCTATGACATGATATAAAGTCATACTATAGCATGTCGTCTATAATATGACATAGTCATGCTATAGCATGTCGTCTGTAATATGATATAAAGTCATACTATAGCATGTCGTCTAAAATATGATATAAAGTCATACTATATCATGTCGTCTATGACATGATATAAAGTCATACTATAGCATGTCGTCTATAATATGATATAGTCACAATATAGCATGTCGTCTATAATATGATATAAAGTCACTATAGCATGTCGTCTATAATATGATATAGTCATACTATAGCATGTCGTCTATAATATGACATAGTCATGCTATAGCATGTCGTCTGCAATATGATATAAAGTCACACTATAGCATGTCGTCTAAAATATGATATAAAGTCATACTATATCATGTCGTCTATAATATGATATAAAGTCACTATAGCATGTCGTCTATAATATGATATAAAGTCATACTATAGCATGTCGTCTATAATATGATATAGTCACAATATAGCATGTCGTCTATAATATGATATAAAGTCACTATAGCATGTCGTCTATAATATGATATAGTCATACTATAGCATGTCGTCTATAATATGACATAGTCATGCTATAGCATGTCGTCTGCAATATGATATAAAGTCACACTATAGCATGTCGTCTAAAATATGATATAAAGTCATACTATATCATGTCGTCTATAACATGATATAAAGTCATACTATAGCATGTCGTCTATAATATGATATAGTCACAATATAGCATGTCGTCTATAATATGATATAAAGTCACTATAGCATGTCGTCTAAAATATGATATAAAGTCATACTATAGCATGTCGTCTGTAATATGATATAAAGTCATACTATAGCATGTCGTCTATAATATGATATAGTCACAATATAGCATGTCGTCTATCATATGATATAAAGTCACTATAGCATGTCGTCTATAATATGATATAGTCATACTATAGCATGTCGTCTATAATATGACATAGTCATGCTTTAGCATGTCGTCTATAATATGAAATAAAGTCATACTATAGCATGTCGTCTATAATATGATATAGTCATGCTATAGCATGTCGTCTGCAATATGATATAAAGTCATACTATAGCATGTCGTCTATAACATGAAAGAAAGTCACACTATAGCATGTCGTCTATATTATGATATAGTCATACTATAGCATGTCGTCTATAATATGAAATAAAGTCATACTATAGCATGTCGTCTATAATATGATATAGTCATGCTATAGCATGTCGTCTGCAATATGATATAAAGTCATACTATAGGATGTCGTCTAAAATATGATATAAAGTCATACTATAGCATGTCGTCTATAACATGATATAAAGTCACACTATAGCATGTCGTCTATAATATGATATAGTCATACTATAGCATGTCGTCTATAATATGAAATGAAGTCATACTATAGCATGTCGTCTATAATATGATATAGTCATGCTATAGCATGTCGTCTGCAATATGATATAAAGTCATACTATAGCATGTCGTCTAAAATATGATATAAAGTCATACTATAGCATGTCGTCTGTAATATGATATAAAGTCATACTATAGCATGTCGTCTAAAATATGATATAAAGTCATACTATATCATGTCGTCTATAACATGATATAAAGTCATAATATAGCATGTCGTCTATAATATGATATAGTCACACTATAGCATGTCGTCTATAATATGATATAAAGTCACACTATAGCATGTCGTCTATAATATGATATAGTCATACTATAGCATGTCGTCTATAACATGATATAGTCATACTATAGCATGTCGTCTATAATATGATTTAAAGTCACACTATAGCATGTCTTCTATAACATGATATAAAGTCACACTATAGCATGTCGTCTATAATATGATATAGTCATACTATAACATGTCGTCTATAATATGATATAGTCATTCTATAGCATGTCGTCTGCAATATGATATAAAGTCACACTATAGCATGTCGTCTAAAATATGATATAAAGTCATACTATAGCATGTCGTCTGTAATATGATATAAAGTCATACTATATCATGTCGTCTATGACATGATATAAAGTCATACTATAGCATGTCGTCTATAATATGATATAGTCACAATATAGCATGTCGTCTATAATATGATATAAAGTCACTATAGCATGTCGTCTATAATATGATATAAAGTCATACTATAGCATGTCGTCTATAATATGATATAAAGTCATACTATAGCATGTCTATAATATGATATAAAGTCACACTATAGCATGTCGCCTATAACATGATATAAAGTCATACTATAGTATGTCGTCTATAATATGATATAAAGTCGCACTATAGCATGTCGTCTATTACATGATATAAAGTCATACCATAGCATGTCGTCTATAATATGATATAAAGTCAGACTATAGCATGTCGTCTATAATATGATATAAAGTCATACTATAGCATGTCGCCTAAAATATGATATAAAGTCATACTATAGCATGTCGTCTATAATATGATATAGTCACAATATAGCATGTCGTCTATAATATGATATAAAGTCACTATAGCATGTCGTCTATAATATGATATAAAGTCATAATATAGCATGTCGTCTATAATATGATATAGTCACACTATAGCATGTCGTCTATAATATGATATAAAGTCATACTATAGCATGTCGTCTAAAATATGATATAAAGTCATACTATATCATGTCGTCTATGACATGATATAAAGTCATACTATAGCATGTCGTCTATAATATGACATAGTCATGCTATAGCATGTCGTCTGTAATATGATATAAAGTCATACTATAGCATGTCGTCTAAAATATGATATAAAGTCATACTATATCATGTCGTCTATGACATGATATAAAGTCATACTATAGCATGTCGTCTATAATATGATATAGTCACAATATAGCATGTCGTCTATAATATGATATAAAGTCACTATAGCATGTCGTCTATAATATGATATAGTCATACTATAGCATGTCGTCTATAATATGACATAGTCATGCTATAGCATGTCGTCTGCAATATGATATAAAGTCACACTATAGCATGTCGTCTAAAATATGATATAAAGTCATACTATATCATGTCGTCTATAATATGATATAAAGTCACTATAGCATGTCGTCTATAATATGATATAAAGTCATACTATAGCATGTCGTCTATAATATGATATAGTCACAATATAGCATGTCGTCTATAATATGATATAAAGTCACTATAGCATGTCGTCTATAATATGATATAGTCATACTATAGCATGTCGTCTATAATATGACATAGTCATGCTATAGCATGTCGTCTGCAATATGATATAAAGTCACACTATAGCATGTCGTCTAAAATATGATATAAAGTCATACTATATCATGTCGTCTATAACATGATATAAAGTCATACTATAGCATGTCGTCTATAATATGATATAGTCACAATATAGCATGTCGTCTATAATATGATATAAAGTCACTATAGCATGTCGTCTATAATATGATATAAAGTCATACTATAGCATGTCGTCTATAATATGATATAAAGTCATACTATAGCATGTCTATAATATGATATAAAGTCACACTATAGCATGTCGCCTATAACATGATATAAAGTCATACTATAGCATGTCGTCTATAATATGATATAAAGTCACACTATAGCATGTCGTCTATAACATGATATAAAGTCATGCCATAGCATGTCGTCTATAATATGATATAAAGTCACACTATAGCATGTCGTCTAAAATATGATATAAAGTCATACTATAGCATCTCGTCTATAATATGATATAGTCACACTATAGCATGTCGTCGATAACATGATATAAAGTCACACTATAGCATGTCGTCTATATTATGATATAGTCATACTATAGCATGTCGTCTATAATATGAAATAAAGTCATACTATAGCATGTCGTCTATAATATGATATAGTCATGCTATAGCATGTCGTCTGCAATATGATATGAAGTCATACTGTAGGATGTCGTCTATAATATGATATAGTCACACTATAGCATGTCGTCTATAATATGATATAAAGTCACACTATAGCATGTCGTCTATAATATGATATAGTCATACTATAGCATGTCGTCTATAACATGATATAGTCATACTATAGCATGTCGTCTATAATATGATTTAAAGTCACACTATAGCATGTCGTCTATAATATGATATAGTCATACTATAGCATGTCGTCTATAATATGATATAGCCATGCTATAGCATGTCGTCTGCAATATGATATAAAGTCACACTATAGCATGTCGTCTAAAATATGATATAAAGTCATACTATAGCATGTCGTCTGTAATATGATATAAAGTCATACTATATCATGTCGTCTATGACATGATATAAAGTCATACTATAGCATGTCGTCTATAATATGATATAGTCACAATATAGCATGTCGTCTATAATATGATATAAAGTCACTATAGCATGTCGTCTATAATATGATATAAAGTCATACCATAGCATGTCGTCTATAATATGATATAAAGTCACACTATAGCATGTCGTCTAAAATATGATATAAAGTCATACTATAGCATCTCGTCTATAATATGATATAGTCACACTATAGCATGTCGTCGATAACATGATATAAAGTCACACTATAGCATGTCGTCTATATTATGATATAGTCATACTATAGCATGTCGTCTATAATATGAAATAAAGTCATACTATAGCATGTCGTCTATAATATGATATAGTCATGCTATAGCATGTCGTCTGCAATATGATATGAAGTCATACTGTAGGATGTCGTCTATAATATGATATAGTCACACTATAGCATGTCGTCTATAATATGATATAAAGTCACACTATAGCATGTCGTCTATAATATGATATAGTCATACTATAGCATGTCGTCTATAACATGATATAGTCATACTATAGCATGTCGTCTATAATATGATTTAAAGTCACACTATAGCATGTCGTCTATAATATGATATAGTCATACTATAGCATGTCGTCTATAATATGATATAGTCATGCTATAGCATGTCGTCTGCAATATGATATAAAGTCACACTATAGCATGTCGTCTAAAATATGATATAAAGTCATACTATAGCATGTCGTCTGTAATATGATATAAAGTCATACTATATCATGTCGTCTATGACATGATATAAAGTCATACTATAGCATGTCGTCTATAATATGATATAGTCACAATATAGCATGTCGTCTATAATATGATATAAAGTCACTATAGCATGTCGTCTATAATATGATATAAAGTCATACTATAGCATGTTTATAATATGATATAAAGTCACACTATAGCATGTCGCCTATAACATGATATAAAGTCATACTATAGTATGTCGTCTATAATATGATATAAAGTCGCACTATAGCATGTCGTCTATTACATGATATAAAGTCAGACTATAGCATGTCGTCTATAATATGATATAAAGTCATACTATAGCATGTCGCCTAAAATATGATATAAAGTCATACTATATCATGTCGTCTATGACATGATATAAAGTCATACTATAGCATGTCGTCTATAATATGATATAGTCACAATATAGCATGTCGTCTATAATATGATATAAAGTCACTATAGCATGTCGTCTATAATATGATATAAAGTCATAATATAGCATGTCGTCTATAATATGATATAGTCACACTATAGCATGTCGTCTATAATATGATATAAAGTCACACTATAGCATGTCGTCTATAATATGATATAGTCATACTATAGCATGTCGTCTGTAATATGATATAAAGTCATACTATAGCATGTCGTCTATAATATGATATAAAGTGACACTATAGCATGTCGTCTATAATATGATATAGTCATACTATAGCATGTCGTCTATAATATGATATAGTCATGCTATAGCATGTCGTCTGCAATATGATATAAAGTCACACTATAGCATGTCGTCTAAAATATGATATAAAGTCATACTATAGCATGTCGTCTGTAATATGATATAAAGTCATACTATAGCATGTCGTCTATAATATGATATAGTCACAATATAGCATGTCGTCTATAATATGATATAAAGTCACTATAGCATGTCGTCTATAATATGATATAGTCATACTATAGCATGTCGTCTAAAATATGATATAAAGTCATACTATATCATGTCGTCTATGACATGATATAAAGTCATACTATAGCATGTCGTCTATAATATGATATAGTCATGCTATAGCATGTCGTCTGTAATATGATATAAAGTCATACTATAGCATGTCGTCTAAAATATGATATAAAGTCATACTATATCATGTCGTCTATGACATGATATAAAGTCATACTATAGCATGTCGTCTATAATATGATATAGTCACAATATAGCATGTCGTCTATAATATGATATAAAGTCACTATAGCATGTCGTCTATAATATGATATAGTCATACTATAGCATGTCGTCTATAATATGACATAGTCATGCTATAGCATGTCGTCTGCAATATGATATAAAGTCACACTATAGCATGTCGTCTAAAATATGATATAAAGTCATACTATATCATGTCGTCTATAATATGATATAAAGTCACTATAGCATGTCGTCTATAATATGATATAAAGTCATACTATAGCATGTCGTCTATAATATGATATAGTCACAATATAGCATGTCGTCTATAATATGATATAAAGTCACTATAGCATGTCGTCTATAATATGATATAGTCATACTATAGCATGTCGTCTATAATATGACATAGTCATGCTATAGCATGTCGTCTGCAATATGATATAAAGTCACACTATAGCATGTCGTCTAAAATATGATATAAAGTCATACTATATCATGTCGTCTATAACATGATATAAAGTCATACTATAGCATGTCGTCTATAATATGATATAGTCACAATATAGCATGTCGTCTATAATATGATATAAAGTCACTATAGCATGTCGTCTATAATATGATATAAAGTCATACTATAGCATGTCGTCTATAATATGATATAAAGTCATACTATAGCATGTCTATAATATGATATAAAGTCACACTATAGCATGTCGCCTATAACATGATATAAAGTCATACTATAGCATGTCGTCTATAATATGATATAAAGTCACACTATAGCATGTCGTCTATAACATGATATAAAGTCATGCCATAGCATGTCGTCTATAATATGATATAAAGTCACACTATAGCATGTCGTCTAAAATATGATATAAAGTCATACTATAGCATCTCGTCTATAATATGATATAGTCACACTATAGCATGTCGTCGATAACATGATATAAAGTCACACTATAGCATGTCGTCTATATTATGATATAGTCATACTATAGCATGTCGTCTATAATATGAAATAAAGTCATACTATAGCATGTCGTCTATAATATGATATAGTCATGCTATAGCATGTCGTCTGCAATATGATATGAAGTCATACTGTAGGATGTCGTCTATAATATGATATAGTCACACTATACCATGTCGTCTATAATATGATATAAAGTCACACTATAGCATGTCGTCTATAATATGATATAGTCATACTATAGCATGTCGTCTATAACATGATATAGTCATACTATAGCATGTCGTCTATAATATGATTTAAAGTCACACTATAGCATGTCGTCTATAATATGATATAGTCATACTATAGCATGTCGTCTATAATATGATATAGTCATGCTATAGCATGTCGTCTGCAATATGATATAAAGTCACACTATAGCATGTCGTCTAAAATATGATATAAAGTCATACTATAGCATGTCGTCTGTAATATGATATAAAGTCATACTATATCATGTCGTCTATGACATGATATAAAGTCATACTATAGCATGTCGTCTATAATATGATATAGTCACAATATAGCATGTCGTCTATAATATGATATAAAGTCACTATAGCATGTCGTCTATAATATGATATAAAGTCATACCATAGCATGTCGTCTATAATATGATATAAAGTCACACTATAGCATGTCGTCTAAAATATGATATAAAGTCATACTATAGCATCTCGTCTATAATATGATATAGTCACACTATAGCATGTCGTCGATAACATGATATAAAGTCACACTATAGCATGTCGTCTATATTATGATATAGTCATACTATAGCATGTCGTCTATAATATGAAATAAAGTCATACTATAGCATGTCGTCTATAATATGATATAGTCATGCTATAGCATGTCGTCTGCAATATGATATGAAGTCATACTGTAGGATGTCGTCTATAATATGATATAGTCACACTATAGCATGTCGTCTATAATATGATATAAAGTCACACTATAGCATGTCGTCTATAATATGATATAGTCATACTATAGCATGTCGTCTATAACATGATATAGTCATACTATAGCATGTCGTCTATAATATGATTTAAAGTCACACTATAGCATGTCGTCTATAATATGATATAGTCATACTATAGCATGTCGTCTATAATATGATTTAGTCATGCTATAGCATGTCGTCTGCAATATGATATAAAGTCACACTATAGCATGTCGTCTAAAATATGATATAAAGTCATACTATAGCATGTCGTCTGTAATATGATATAAAGTCATACTATATCATGTCGTCTATGACATGATATAAAGTCATACTATAGCATGTCGTCTATAATATGATATAGTCACAATATAGCATGTCGTCTATAATATGATATAAAGTCACTATAGCATGTCGTCTATAATATGATATAAAGTCATACTATAGCATGTCGTCTATAATATGATATAAAGTCATACTATAGCATGTTTATAATATGATATAAAGTCACACTATAGCATGTCGCCTATAACATGATATAAAGTCATACTATAGTATGTCGTCTATAATATGATATAAAGTCGCACTATAGCATGTCGTCTATTACATGATATAAAGTCAGACTATAGCATGTCGTCTATAATATGATATAATGTCATACTATAGCATGTCGCCTAAAATATGATATAAAGTCATACTATATCATGTCGTCTATGACATGATATAAAGTCATACTATAGCATGTCGTCTATAATATGATATAGTCACAATATAGCATGTCGTCTATAATATGATATAAAGTCACTATAGCATGTCGTCTATAATATGATATAAAGTCATAATATAGCATGTCGTCTATAATATGATATAGTCACACTATAGCATGTCGTCTATAATATGATATAAAGTCACACTATAGCATGTCGTCTATAATATGATATAGTCATACTATAGCATGTCGTCTGTAATATGATATAAAGTCATACTATAGCATGTCGTCTATAATATGATATAAAGTGACACTATAGCATGTCGTCTATAATATGATATAGTCATACTATAGCATGTCGTCTATAATATGATATAGTCATACTATAGCATGTCGTCTATAATATGACATAGTCATGCTATAGCATGTCGTCTATAATATGAAATAAAGTCATACTATAGCATGTCGTCTATAATATGATATAGTCATGCTATAGCATGTCGTCTGCAATATGATATAAAGTCATACTATAGCATGTCGTCTATAACATGAAAGAAAGTCACACTATAGCATGTCGTCTATATTATGATATAGTCATACTATAGCATGTCGTCTATAATATGAAATAAAGTCATACTATAGCATGTCGTCTATAATATGATATAGTCATGCTATAGCATGTCGTCTGCAATATGATATAAAGTCATACTATAGGATGTCGTCTAAAATATGATATAAAGTCATACTATAGCATGTCGTCTATAACATGATATAAAGTCACACTATAGCATGTCGTCTATAATATGATATAGTCATACTATAGCATGTCGTCTATAATATGAAATGAAGTCATACTATAGCATGTCGTCTATAATATGATATAGTCATGCTATAGCATGTCGTCTGCAATATGATATAAAGTCATACTATAGCATGTCGTCTAAAATATGATATAAAGTCATACTATAGCATGTCGTCTGTAATATGATATAAAGTCATACTATAGCATGTCGTCTAAAATATGATATAAAGTCATACTATATCATGTCGTCTATAACATGATATAAAGTCATAATATAGCATGTCGTCTATAATATGATATAGTCACACTATAGCATGTCGTCTATAATATGATATAAAGTCACACTATAGCATGTCGTCTATAATATGATATAGTCATACTATAGCATGTCGTCTATAACATGAT
Organism: Embiotoca jacksoni; assembly: GCF_022577435.1. Classification (NCBI taxonomy): domain Eukaryota; kingdom Metazoa; phylum Chordata; class Actinopteri; family Embiotocidae; genus Embiotoca; species Embiotoca jacksoni. Next base: position 11,804 of record NW_027185263.1, on the reverse strand, counting down.
ATAGTCATACTATAGCATGTCGTCTATAATATGATTTAAAGTCACACTATAGCATGTCTTCTATAACATGATATAAAGTCACACTATAGCATGTCGTCTATAATATGATATAGTCATACTATAGCATGTCGTCTATAATATGATATAGTCATTCTATAGCATGTCGTCTGCAATATGATATAAAGTCACACTATAGCATGTCGTCTAAAATATGATATAAAGTCATACTATAGCATGTCGTCTGTAATATGATATAAAGTCATACTATATCATGTCGTCTATGACATGATATAAAGTCATACTATAGCATGTCGTCTATAATATGATATAGTCACAATATAGCATGTCGTCTATAATATGATATAAAGTCACTATAGCATGTCGTCTATAATATGATATAAAGTCATACTATAGCATGTCGTCTATAATATGATATAAAGTCATACTATAGCATGTCTATAATATGATATAAAGTCACACTATAGCATGTCGCCTATAACATGATATAAAGTCATACTATAGTATGTCGTCTATAATATGATATAAAGTCGCACTATAGCATGTCGTCTATTACATGATATAAAGTCATACCATAGCATGTCGTCTATAATATGATATAAAGTCAGACTATAGCATGTCGTCTATAATATGATATAAAGTCATACTATAGCATGTCGCCTAAAATATGATATAAAGTCATACTATAGCATGTCGTCTATAATATGATATAGTCACAATATAGCATGTCGTCTATAATATGATATAAAGTCACTATAGCATGTCGTCTATAATATGATATAAAGTCATAATATAGCATGTCGTCTATAATATGATATAGTCACACTATAGCATGTCGTCTATAATATGATATAAAGTCACACTATAGCATGTCGTCTATAATATGATATAGTCATACTATAGCATGTCGTCTGTAATATGATATAAAGTCATACTATAGCATGTCGTCTATAATATGATATAAAGTGACACTATAGCATGTCGTCTATAATATGATATAGTCATGCTATAGCATGTCGTCTACAATATGATATAAAGTCACACTATAGCATGTCGTCTAAAATATGATATAAAGTCATACTATAGCATGTCGTCTGTAATATGATATAAAGTCATACTATAGCATGTCGTCTAAAATATGATATAAAGTCATACTATATCATGTCGTCTATGACATGATATAAAGTCATACGATAGCATGTCGTCTATAATATGATATAGTCACAATATAGCATGTCGTCTATAATATGATATAAAGTCACTATAGCATGTCGTCTATAATATGATATAGTCATACTATAGCATGTCGTCTATAATATGACATAGTCATGCTATAGCATGTCGTCTGCAATATGATATAAAGTCACACTATAGCATGTCGTCTAAAATATGATATAAAGTCATACTATATCATGTCGTCTATAATATGATATAAAGTCACTATAGCATGTCGTCTATAATATGATATAAAGTCATACTATAGCATGTCGTCTATAATATGACATAGTCACAATATAGCATGTCGTCTATAATATGATATAAAGTCACTATAGCATGTCGTCTATAATATGATATAGTCATACTATAGCATGTCGTCTATAATATGACATAGTCATGCTATAGCATGTCGTCTGCAATATGATATAAAGTCACACTATAGCATGTCGTCTAAAATATGATATAAAGTCATACTATATCATGTCGTCTATAACATGATATAAAGTCATACTATAGCATGTCGTCTATAATATGATATAGTCACAATATAGCATGTCGTCTATAATATGATATAAAGTCACTATAGCATGTCGTCTATAATATGATATAAAGTCATACTATAGCATGTCGTCTATAATATGATATAAAGTCATACTATAGCATGTCTATAATATGATATAAAGTCACACTATAGCATGTCGCCTATAACATGATATAAAGTCATACTATAGCATGTCGTCTATAATATGATATAAAGTCACACTATAGCATGTCGTCTATAACATGATATAAAGTCATGCCATAGCATGTCGTCTATAATATGATATAAAGTCACACTATAGCATGTCGTCTAAAATATGATATAAAGTCATACTATAGCATCTCGTCTATAATATGATATAGTCACACTATAGCATGTCGTCGATAACATGATATAAAGTCACACTATAGCATGTCGTCTATATTATGATATAGTCACACTATAGCATGTCGTCTATAATATGATATAAAGTCACTATAGCATGTCGTCTATAATATGATATAGTCATACTATAGCATGTCGTCTATAATATGACATAGTCATGCTATAGCATGTCGTCTGCAATATGATATAAAGTCACACTATAGCATGTCGTCTAAAATATGATATAAAGTCATACTATATCATGTCGTCTATAATATGATATAAAGTCACTATAGCATGTCGTCTATAATATGATATAAAGTCATACTATAGCATGTCGTCTATAATATGACATAGTCACAATATAGCATGTCGTCTATAATATGATATAAAGTCACTATAGCATGTCGTCTATAATATGATATAGTCATACTATAGCATGTCGTCTATAATATGACATAGTCATGCTATAGCATGTCGTCTGCAATATGATATAAAGTCACACTATAGCATGTCGTCTAAAATATGATATAAAGTCATACTATATCATGTCGTCTATAACATGATATAAAGTCATACTATAGCATGTCGTCTATAATATGATATAGTCACAATATAGCATGTCGTCTATAATATGATATAAAGTCACTATAGCATGTCGTCTATAATATGATATAAAGTCATACTATAGCATGTCGTCTATAATATGATATAAAGTCATACTATAGCATGTCTATAATATGATATAAAGTCACACTATAGCATGTCGCCTATAACATGATATAAAGTCATACTATAGCATGTCGTCTATAATATGATATAAAGTCACACTATAGCATGTCGTCTATAACATGATATAAAGTCATGCCATAGCATGTCGTCTATAATATGATATAAAGTCACACTATAGCATGTCGTCTAAAATATGATATAAAGTCATACTATAGCATCTCGTCTATAATATGATATAGTCACACTATAGCATGTCGTCGATAACATGATATAAAGTCACACTATAGCATGTCGTCTATATTATGATATAGTCATACTATAGCATGTCGTCTATAATATGAAATAAAGTCATACTATAGCATGTCGTCTATAATATGATATAGTCATGCTATAGCATGTCGTCTGCAATATGATATGAAGTCATACTGTAGGATGTCGTCTAAAATATGATATAAAGTCATACTATAGCATGTCGTCTATAATATGATATAAAGTCATACTATAGCATGTCGCCTAAAACATGATATAAAGTCACACTATAGCATGTCGTCTATATTATGATATAGTCATACTATAGCATGTCGTCTATAATATGAAATAAAGTCATACTATAGCATGTCGTCTATAATATGATATAGTCATGCTATAGCATGTCGTCTGCAATATGATATGAAGTCATACTATAGGATGTCGTCTAAAATATGATATAAAGTCATACTATAGCATCTCGTCTATAATATGATATAGTCACACTATAGCATGTCGTCTATAACATGATATAAAGTCACACTATAGCATGTCGTCTATAATATGATATAGTCATACTATAGCATGTCGTCTATAATATGAAATGAAGTCATACTATAGCATGTCGTCTATAATATGATATAGTCATGCTATAGCATGTCGTCTGCAATATGATATAAAGTCATACTATAGCATGTCGTCTAAAATATGATATAAAGTCATACTATAGCATGTCGTCTGTAATATGATATAAAGTCATACTATAGCATGTCGTCTAAAATATGATATAAAGTCATACTATATCATGTCGTCTATAACATGATATAAAGTCATAATATAGCATGTCGTCTATAATATGATATAGTCACACTATAGCATGTCGTCTATAATATGATATAAAGTCACACTATAGCATGTCGTCTATAATATGATATAGTCATACTATAGCATGTCGTTTATAATATGATATAAAGTCATACTATAGCATGTCGTCTATAATATGACATAGTCATGCTATAGCATGTCGTCTGCAATATGATATAATGTCACACTATAGCATGTCGTCTAAAATATGATATAAAGTCATACTATATCATGTCGTCTATAACATGATATAAAGTCATACTATAGCATGTCGTCTATAATATGATATAGTCACACTATAGCATGTCGTCGATAACATGATATAAAGTCACACTATAGCATGTCGTCTATATTATGATATAGTCATACTATAGCATGTCGTCTATAATATGAAATAAAGTCATACTATAGCATGTCGTCTATAATATGATATAGTCATGCTATAGCATGTCGTCTGCAATATGATATAAAGTCATACTATAGCATGTCGTCTATAATATGATATAAAGTCATACTATAGCATGTCGCCTAAAATATGATATAAAGTCATACTATATCATGTCGTCTATAACATGATATAAAGTCATACTATAGCATCTCGTCTATAATATGATATAGTCACACTATAGCATGTCGTCTATAACATGATATAAAGTCACACTATAGCATGTCGTCTATAATATGATATAGTCATACTATAGCATGTCGTCTATAATATGAAATGAAGTCATACTATAGCATGTCGTCTATAATATGATATAGTCATGCTATAGCATGTCGTCTGCAATATGATATAAAGTCATACTATAGCATGTCGTCTAAAATATGATATAAAGTCATACTATAGCATGTCGTCTGTAATATGATATAAAGTCATACTATAGCATGTCGTCTAAAATATGATATAAAGTCATACTATATCATGTCGTCTATAACATGATATAAAGTCATAATATAGCATGTCGTCTATAATATGATATAGTCACACTATAGCATGTCGTCTATAACATGATATAAAGTCACACTATAGCATGTCGTCTATAATATGATATAGTCATACTATAGCATGTCGTCTATAATATGATATAAAGTCATACTATAGCATGTCGTCTATAATATGATATAAAGTGACACTATAGCATGTCGTCTATAACATGATATAGTCATACTATAGCATGTCGTCTATAATATGATTTAAAGTCACACTATAGCATGTCTTCTATAACATGATATAAAGTCACACTATAGCATGTCGTCTATAATATGATATAGTCATACTATAGCATGTCGTCTATAATATGATATAGTCATGCTATAGCATGTCGTCTGCAATATGATATAAAGTCACACTATAGCATGTCGTCTAAAATATGATATAAAGTCATACTATAGCATGTCGTCTGTAATATGATATAAAGTCATACTATATCATGTCGTCTATGACATGATATAAAGTCATACTATAGCATGTCGTCTATAATATGATATAGTCACAATATAGCATGTCGTCTATAATATGATATAAAGTCACTATAGCATGTCGTCTATAATATGATATAAAGTCATACTATAGCATGTCGTCTATAATATGATATAAAGTCATACTATAGCATGTCTATAATATGATATAAAGTCACACTATAGCATGTCGCCTATAACATGATATAAAGTCATACTATAGTATGTCGTCTATAATATGATATAAAGTCGCACTATAGCATGTCGTCTATTACATGATATAAAGTCATACCATAGCATGTCGTCTATAATATGATATAAAGTCAGACTATAGCATGTCGTCTATAATATGATATAAGGTCACACTATAGCATGTCGTCTAAAATATGATATAAAGTCATACTATATCATGTCGTCTATAATATGATATAAAGTCACTATAGCATGTCGTCTATAATATGATATAAAGTCATACTATAGCATGTCGTCTATAATATGATATAGTCACAATATAGCATGTCGTCTATAATATGATATAAAGTCACTATAGCATGTCGTCTATAATATGATATAGTCATACTATAGCATGTCGTCTATAATATGACATAGTCATGCTATAGCATGTCGTCTGCAATATGATATAAAGTCACACTATAGCATGTCGTCTAAAATATGATATAAAGTCATACTATATCATGTCGTCTATAACATGATATAAAGTCATACTATAGCATGTCGTCTATAATATGATATAGTCACAATATAGCATGTCGTCTATAATATGATATAAAGTCACTATAGCATGTCGTCTATAATATGATATAAAGTCATACTATAGCATGTCGTCTATAATATGATATAAAGTCATACTATAGCATGTCTATAATATGATATAAAGTCACACTATAGCATGTCGCCTATAACATGATATAAAGTCATACTATAGCATGTCGTCTATAATATGATATAAAGTCACACTATAGCATGTCGTCTATAACATGATATAAAGTCATGCCATAGCATGTCGTCTATAATATGATATAAAGTCACACTATAGCATGTCGTCTAAAATATGATATAAAGTCATACTATAGCATCTCGTCTATAATATGATATAGTCACACTATAGCATGTCGTCGATAACATGATATAAAGTCACACTATAGCATGTCGTCTATATTATGATATAGTCATACTATAGCATGTCGTCTATAATATGAAATAAAGTCATACTATAGCATGTCGTCTATAATATGATATAGCCATGCTATAGCATGTCGTCTGCAATATGATATGAAGTCATACTGTAGGATGTCGTCTAAAATATGATATAAAGTCATACTATAGCATCTCGTCTATAATATGATATAGTCACACTATAGCATGTCGTCTATAACATGATATAAAGTCACACTATAGCATGTCGTCTATAATATGATATAGTCATACTATAGCATGTCGTCTATAATATGAAATGAAGTCATACTATAGCATGTCGTCTATAATATGATATAGTCATGCTATAGCATGTCGTCTGCAATATGATATAAAGTCATACTATAGCATGTCGTCTAAAATATGATATAAAGTCATACTATAGCATGTCGTCTGTAATATGATATAAAGTCATACTATAGCATGTCGTCTAAAATATGATATAAAGTCATACTATATCATGTCGTCTATAACATGATATAAAGTCATAATATAGCATGTCGTCTATAATATGATATAGTCACACTATAGCATGTCGTCTATAATATGATATAAAGTCACACTATAGCATGTCGTCTATAATATGATATAGTCATACTATAGCATGTCGTTTATAATATGATATAAAGTCATACTATAGCATGTCGTCTATAATATGACATAGTCATGCTATAGCATGTCGTCTGCAATATGATATAAAGTCACACTATAGCATGTCGTCTAAAATATGATATAAAGTCATACTATATCATGTCGTCTATAACATGATATAAAGTCATACTATAGCATGTCGTCTATAATATGACATAGTCACACTATAGCATGTCGTCGATAACATGATATAAAGTCACACTATAGCATGTCGTCTATATTATGATATAGTCATACTATAGCATGTCGTCTATAATATGAAATAAAGTCATACTATAGCATGTCGTCTATAATATGATATAGTCATGCTATAGCATGTCGTCTGCAATATGATATAAAGTCATACTATAGCATGTCGTCTATAATATGATATAAAGTCATACTATAGCATGTCGCCTAAAATATGATATAAAGTCATACTATATCATGTCGTCTATAACATGATATAAAGTCATACTATAGCATCTCGTCTATAATATGATATAGTCACACTATAGCATGTCGTCTATAACATGATATAAAGTCACACTATAGCATGTCGTCTATAATATGATATAGTCATACTATAGCATGTCGTCTATAATATGAAATGAAGTCATACTATAGCATGTCGTCTATAATATGATATAGTCATGCTATAGCATGTCGTCTGCAATATGATATAAAGTCATACTATAGCATGTCGTCTAAAATATGATATAAAGTCATACTATAGCATGTCGTCTGTAATATGATATAAAGTCATACTATAGCATGTCGTCTAAAATATGATATAAAGTCATACTATATCATGTCGTCTATAACATGATATAAAGTCATAATATAGCATGTCGTCTATAATATGATATAGTCATACTATAGCATGTCGTCTATAATATGATATAAAGTGACACTATAGCATGTCGTCTATAACATGATATAGTCATACTATAGCATGTCGTCTATAATATGATTTAAAGTCACACTATAGCATGTCTTCTATAACATGATATAAAGTCACACTATAGCATGTCGTCTATAATATGATATAGTCATACTATAGCATGTCGTCTATAATATGATATAGTCATGCTATAGCATGTCGTCTGCAATATGATATAAAGTCACACTATAGCATGTCGTCTAAAATATGATATAAAGTCATACTATAGCATGTCGTCTGTAATATGATATAAAGTCATACTATATCATGTCGTCTATGACATGATATAAAGTCATACTATAGCATGTCGTCTATAATATGATATAGTCACAATATAGCATGTCGTCTATAATATGATATAAAGTCACTATAGCATGTCGTCTATAATATGATATAAAGTCATACTATAGCATGTCGTCTATAATATGATATAAAGTCATACTATAGCATGTCTATAATATGATATAAAGTCACACTATAGCATGTCGCCTATAACATGATATAAAGTCATACTATAGTATGTCGTCTATAATATGATATAAAGTCGCACTATAGCATGTCGTCTATTACATGATATAAAGTCATACCATAGCATGTCGTCTATAATATGATATAAAGTCAGACTATAGCATGTCGTCTATAATATGATATAAAGTCATACTATAGCATGTCGCCTAAAATATGATATAAAGTCATACTATATCATGTCGTCTATGACATGATATAAAGTCATACTATAGCATGTCGTCTATAATATGATATAGTCACAATATAGCATGTCGTCTATAATATGATATAAAGTCACTATAGCATGTCGTCTATAATATGATATAAAGTCATAATATAGCATGTCGTCTATAATATGATATAGTCACACTATAGCATGTCGTCTATAATATGATATAAAGTCACACTATAGCATGTCGTCTATAATATGATATAGTCATACTATAGCATGTCGTCTGTAATATGATATAAAGTCATACTATAGCATGTCGTCTATAATATGATATAAAGTGACACTATAGCATGTCGTCTATAATATGATATAGTCATGCTATAGCATGTCGTCTGCAATATGATATAAAGTCACACTATAGCATGTCGTCTAAAATATGATATAAAGTCATACTATAGCATGTCGTCTGTAATATGATATAAAGTCATACTATAGCATGTCGTCTAAAATATGATATAAAGTCATACTATATCATGTCGTCTATGACATGATATAAAGTCATACTATAGCATGTCGTCTATAATATGATATAGTCACAATATAGCATGTCGTCTATAATATGATATAAAGTCACTATAGCATGTCGTCTATAATATGATATAGTCATACTATAGCATGTCGTCTATAATATGACATAGTCATGCTATAGCATGTCGTCTGCAATATGATATAAAGTCACACTATAGCATGTCGTCTAAAATATGATATAAAGTCATACTATATCATGTCGTCTATAATATGATATAAAGTCACTATAGCATGTCGTCTATAATATGATATAAAGTCATACTATAGCATGTCGTCTATAATATGATATAGTCACAATATAGCATGTCGTCTATAATATGATATAAAGTCACTATAGCATGTCGTCTATAATATGATATAGTCATACTATAGCATGTCGTCTATAATATGACATAGTCATGCTATAGCATGTCGTCTGCAATATGATATAAAGTCACACTATAGCATGTCGTCTAAAATGTGATATAAAGTCATACTATATCATGTCGTCTATAACATGATATAAAGTCATACTATAGCATGTCGTCTATAATATGATATAGTCACAATATAGCATGTCGTCTATAATATGATATAAAGTCACTATAGCATGTCGTCTATAATATGATATAAAGTCATACTATAGCATGTCGTCTATAATATGATATAAAGTCATACAATAGCATGTCTATAATATGATATAAAGTCACACTATAGCATGTCGCCTATAACATGATATAAAGTCATACTATAGCATGTCGTCTATAATATGATATAAAGTCACACTATATCATGTCGTCTATGACATGATATAAAGTCATACTATAGCATGTCGTCTATAATATGATATAGTCACAATATAGCATGTCGTCTATAATATGATATAAAGTCACTATAGCATGTCGTCTATAATATGATATAGTCATACTATAGCATGTCGTCTATAATATGACATAGTCATGCTATAGCATGTCGTCTGCAATATGATATAAAGTCACACTATAGCATGTCGTCTAAAATATGATATAAAGTCATACTATATCATGTCGTCTATAATATGATATAAAGTCACTATAGCATGTCGTCTATAATATGATATAGTCATACTATAGCATGTCGTCTATAATATGACATAGTCATGCTATAGCATGTCGTCTGCAATATGATATAAAGTCACACTATAGCATGTCGTCTAAAATATGATATAAAGTCATACTATATCATGTCGTCTATAATATGATATAAAGTCACTATAGCATGTCGTCTATAATATGATATAAAGTCATACTATAGCATGTCGTCTATAATATGATATAGTCACAATATAGCATGTCGTCTATAATATGATATAAAGTCACTATAGCATGTCGTCTATAATATGATATAGTCATACTATAGCATGTCGTCTATAATATGACATAGTCATGCTATAGCATGTCGTCTGCAATATGATATAAAGTCACACTATAGCATGTCGTCTAAAATGTGATATAAAGTCATACTATATCATGTCGTCTATAACATGATATAAAGTCATACTATAGCATGTCGTCTATAATATGATATAGTCACAATATAGCATGTCGTCTATAATATGATATAAAGTCACTATAGCATGTCGTCTATAATATGATATAAAGTCATACTATAGCATGTCGTCTATAATATGATATAAAGTCATACAATAGCATGTCTATAATATGATATAAAGTCACACTATAGCATGTCGCCTATAACATGATATAAAGTCATACTATAGCATGTCGTCTATAATATGATATAAAGTCATACTATAGCATGTCGTCTAAAATATGATATAAAGTCATACTATATCATGTCGTCTATAACATGATATAAAGTCATAATATAGCATGTCGTCTATAATATGATATAGTCATACTATAGCATGTCGTCTATAATATGATATAAAGTGACACTATAGCATGTCGTCTATAACATGATATAGTCATACTATAGCATGTCGTCTATAATATGATTTAAAGTCACACTATAGCATGTCTTCTATAACATGATATAAAGTCACACTATAGCATGTCGTCTATAATATGATATAGTCATACTATAGCATGTCGTCTATAATATGATATAGTCATGCTATAGCATGTCGTCTGCAATATGATATAAAGTCACACTATAGCATGTCGTCTAAAATATGATATAAAGTCATACTATAGCATGTCGTCTGTAATATGATATAAAGTCATACTATATCATGTCGTCTATGACATGATATAAAGTCATACTATAGCATGTCGTCTATAATATGATATAGTCACAATATAGCATGTCGTCTATAATATGATATAAAG